>NC_090922.1:1060099262-1060402292 GCF_040938575.1 Ambystoma mexicanum | reverse complement strand
GAAGGGTACACACAGCTACCACAAATGGCACAGCAGGCACCAGCGCAGTAGACCGCTGTAGCCACAAGACACGCAGACTCCCATACAGAGACTAGGGGGAGGGACAACCCATTTATGGGGATGATTTTATATCCACAATAGGACAGCCCACAGACTGACTTGATGTGTTCATTCCAGTCTGTTACACTGACCCGAATGAGGACCCACGTGTAGGGGTAACCATAGGTGACACAACGTTTTCTTTTCGCGTGCATACGGGTGACCAGATCCTGTATTAGGGAGGGGAGATAACGAATTTCAGGCATTGCCATGAAGGCGCAAGGATTCTCTGGGGCTATGTATTTGGTTCATTTCACTGACGAACTTCCCATTTTTATAGGGGAAAATGATCTTACCATGCCACTATTATATTCCCGACAGACACCATTTAACATAATGGGAAGGGATATGATGAGCAGACTTAACATGACCATTTCATTCACCGAGCAGGAGATGGTGCACTCTACCCCAGGAATTCACTACGTTGTGTTCTCGGTCAGACTGTACAGAGGGGGGTGCCCATAGACCCAGAGTTATTTCGAAATGGAGTGGAAGTACTATTGGCATGGCTTCCATGGATACAGGGCAAACTTCTCCACCTGCCCAATGAGTTTTTGTTCAGACCAGAGATTCCCTTAGACGAGGAAGGGCAGGCGTTCTTGCTAGAACTAATTGACTTGACAGACTAGTTGTTCAGGGTTAACTAATCGGATATGGAGACAGTGTTCTTTATGAACATTACTCATTGGGTGAGAATTCATTACAGGGAAGTCCCACAGAGAAAGTCCCTACTGAAAAAGGTGCCAGCTCCATTTCTTGAGGAAGATCTAGCACAAATACTGAGCATTTCACGGACCAACAGCCCATATGACGTTAGCTTGTTGAAGGGAGTAGGAGCAGTCAAAATCAAGCTGACGCCAGGGCTGATCTTACCAAAGGCAAAACAGGGATGCAGACAAAGGCATTTTTGAGACCATTTCACAAGGGAGTTTGGTGCCATCAGAATCACAGCTGTGGGGGAGGGGGCATGAGGGGTGGTGGAGTTGTATTCAGGATTTCCAGCTTTTGAACAATATTGTTGAAGCAGAATTCCTGTCAGTTCCCAATTCAGCCACAATATTGTATAGCATTCTGCCGGAAGTTACCCACATTTCACAGTGGGAGATTTCAAGAACGTTTTTTTCTCTATCCTACTACATGAGGCGTCACAGGATTGGATGTCATTTCTATATAGAAATAAAAAGTGGAAACATACAAGACTCCCACAAGGGTACTGCGAATCACCTTCACTATTCAATAGGGTCCTCCAAATAGACCTAAGGAACATACATTTGGAAAGCACGGTCATTCAGTAAGTGGACATTTTGATATCCAGCAGGTCAGAAGAACAGTGTCAAAAGGACTCAGTACAGTTGCTGACAGTGCTAGCAGAGAAGGGTTACAAGTTGGAGAAGGCAAACCTACAATATTGCTAAAGTGAGGTTTTGTACATTGGATAGTTACTATCGCATAAAGGTAACCCCTGAAAGAGCAGAATGCCACCACTACACACTGACGGAAATGCAGAAATTTCTGGGTCTCTGTAATTATTGTAGGGACTGGGTGTTCTATTACAGCACATACACTACACCTCTCTTAAGCAGGCTCCGGGCGAGGGTACAGTAAACAGACATGGACAAAGGGGATAACTGAAGCATTTGAAGAACTGAAAGAAGCAATATGCATAGCCCCAGTGTTAGGGATTCCCGACTACAATGAAGAATTTTACTTGGTCTTGCACTCCAAGTGGTGATGACGGCAGTGCTCACACTGGAAATGACCCTAGGGCATTAACCAATAGCTAACTATAGTGGGCATTTAGATACAGTAATGAGAGGTCATTACCTATGCGAACAAGCAGTGGCTGCTGCTGCTGCTGCACTTACAGTGGTGAAGTCAGCAAATGTCACAATAGGTTGTTCTACCACCCTGTACATGGAGCATGCCCCTTTTACTATCCTTGAAAAGCCCAAGAGCACATTGACCATGCAGAGAGCATCTGGATATGAGGGAATTATCTTGAATCCGGTGATAAAAGTAGTAAGATGCAGAGGTGTAAACCCAGCAACATTCCTTACAGAACCAGTAGAAGTAGACCATGTACACAGAACACTACAACAACATCCCCAGAGCAAGGGAGAATGCCCTCAGGGGAGGTACTCTTTATTGATGGGTCCTCTACCATCGACCAGACAACAGGAGCGAGGCATACTGGGACAGCAGTAGTACAGTTAAAATTGAGCAGCAAGTGCAAGACTGCCCACACATTTTTCAACACAAGCGGCAGAATGAATAGCTCTTATCATGGCATTAGAAGCGCATGAGAACGAGGGGATCACAGTGTACTCCAACTCCGCCTAGGTGACATCAACAGTACATGCAGGACTGTCATGTTGGAAGAGGAGGGGCTACCAAAGTGCTGATGGCACAACCATACAGCACATACCTCTATTGGCTAGACTCAAATGCGTTGCAACTCCCGTCAGTCATAGCAGTCGTGAAGTGCTGAAGAATACACGAGAAGGGAGGATGCAATCTCCCGCAGCAACGAAGATGCAGACACAGAAGCAAAACAAGTAGCATACTTTATAGAAATAAATGAGTTTGGCACCCGACCTAATAAACACATACATGGGCTCGGCACAATATTGCAAGAGGCATACAGTTCATTACCAGTTACCCAAATAGTGGCATTTCAAGGGGGAGCACCAGCAGAGGAGAAAAATCTGTGGTTAAAAAGAGGGTGTTCAATATCCCCCACAGATGCACTGTGGTGTCAGGAAAGCTAGTGACTCCCTCTGTGTTGTTGCAGATGGCGCGCACGCAGCTGCACTACCCTACTCACCTTTGTAAAGATGTTCTTGCGGCAGATTGGTTCTGTCCCTAGAGCAGCCAAGCTAGTAGGGAAAAAGAGCCTGGAACTACCTTGGAGATGTCAAGCCCTGCAGAGGTGATACCCACCCCCCCAGCACAGTACAGATGATTATATGCAAGAACAACAAGAGAAGAAACAGCACCACATCCATACACTATCAAGAAATAGAGCTAGACAAAAGCAAATTGAAAAGCTATATTAGGGACACTGTCTTTCCTCACACCTTTACAAACCTGTAGTAACCTCTGGACAAATGATACCAGCTAAGCTGTTCTTTTATGCTTTCCTTCTCTACGTAACCAATACCCATCTAATATTAACACTGGGCAATACATCCATTAATGCATTGCTTAATAGGGCAAAAATACAACTTGTTTGGGAACAACCGTTTATTGGTTCATTGGCCCAGTATTACCCCAGGAGAGACAGATTATCGAAACAAGTAATAACCATGAACATCAAGGAGGGTTTTTGCAAGTGGTTTTGTGGGCTCTATGGACAAAACAGGGGGCGTACGGCCCTACAAGACATGGAAGTCCCAGCAAAAGCCATTGTGTTGTCATTTTCTGCATTCTGCGGTCTCTACCTCTTTACCCCTTTGCATTACAGAAGATTACATTGTCTCACGCACACACTGAAGTATATGTTAACACAACCCCTATTCCTGCTATCACTGAAGCCATATCTGGGCAAGTAACTAGCACTGCCCAAGAGGTAAAAAGAGTAAAGCGCAGATTTTGAACATGTAAATGCATATCTAGCTGATTCAGCCCATGTGTCTAACGACGAATGGTACCAGCACATGACCAAGGTGGGGAAAGACAATGAAGGAGAGCTGCTATGTGTGCTCTCTCATCCCCTATGCTATGAGTGCTTCCAGAACATTCATAGCAACAGAAATTGCAACGGCCAGACTACAATGCCTTATGCACCTATCATTCTGCACAACAAGAGGCCAATTTCAAGGAAGATGGGCCACACAGATGGATGTCACAGAAGACGTTCCTGTATGAAGATAGCTATAATAACTAAACAAAAATGATGACTATTGGAGCAGAGATAAGACAACAGAATATGCTCCAGACTTCCCAAAGAAAGGAGAAGCTAAAATAGTGACAGAAAAGGAGTTACAATGCCCAAAGACAGGACAAAAGGAGATGGGAGGAATACCAGGATGGACTTCAGCTATTGGTATATGGACACATTCACAGGAGAAGGAAGGAAAGGATGGTAGGGTGCATAACATGCACTCTTGACGGTTCAAGTAGAAGTGGTGCCAAAGGAAAATGACGATTGCCTCAAGGAATGGCATGCAAGTGCCAACCTGCTCACCTGGGTGGAGAATGAAGCGGGTCAGAGGCCAATCTTACCGCTCAATAATGCTTCCTTGTGTTTCCAGAATGACGGTCCAGTGAAAGTTAGAGAGAACAAAGGATGCAAACTAATATTAAAGATAGCAGGCATGAAGGTCGGTACCGCAGTGATAATGGATCACTACTGGGCCTGTGGGTCCAAGGCATACATACAACTACCACAAAACTGGGGAGGGATATGCTCTCTAGTGCAACTGAGCGCACTAGCTTAGTAGTGCCTCGAAAGGACATACAAGTAGATGGGTTCCCCAAAATGAATACACACCAAAGGGAGAAGAGATCAGTGGAGCCGACAAGAGTAGAAGGAGGAAGCTATGTGTCGACCAAGATGGAAGACACATTGGACACAATACCACCAAAGCACAGACGTTCAGCAGAACTGAAATGTTCTTTGCGTCAGTAGTTCCAGGAGTTCAGGCCAACGTGAACGCCAAACGGCTCCAGATAACCAGATGGGAACTATTGCAGACAATAAACTCAACCGTCAAGGGGTTCAATGTTATCAAGATTAAGACCTGTCAGACTGATGACCCTTCAGAACAGATATATTCTGGATCTCCTCACAGGCATGGAAGGAGGTGTGTGCACAAAGATCGGGCCATCTTGCTGCATGCACGTGCCCTCCCACAATGGAGAGAATGGGACACTCGCAGAGGCAATCATGCAATTATCAGACATGCACGCCAAATTGGAGGAAATGACAAACCCAACAGGGGAAGATAAAGATTGTCGGACATGCATCTTCTCCTGGATACCATCATGGATGGCTAGCGGACAGAAGGTACTCGTAGCTTCCTTAGTGCTAGTATTATTCGCCTTCTGTGTTATTCGAGTAGCTATAGCGCAGCGCATGAAGACTACCATAAAATATAACTAGACATAGATACAAAAACAGATAGACACAGACGTATAACGTATTGCATCACACCTGAAGCAGTGTCCACTGTTCCCGCCAGGCACAAGGTTCTCATTTCCCCCAGATCCACAACACTATTGGGGAAGATGGGTGCGGTGCAAGCCTGATGGAGACTGCTGCTATACGACCTAGAGCTTAGACGAACAAGTCAAGTATCACAGACACTTTGGAAGAGTGGCGAAAGTATGGATCCCAAAGTCGCACATGAAGAGGGAAAGTTGTCAAGTAAGTGTGGTTGATTTATCGTTCTAGAGGGGGGATTGAAGACGGAGACATAAACATGGCCCTGGTTGCACCTATCCCTCTCATCTTAGTGACAGGGAAACGAGAGGTATACATAGTTCCTGGGCCCCTCCTTCTCATCCTCCATGTAGCACGTGTGAGCAACGCTACTCATTCAGACAACCATTCAGACTCTATCCCGATGACTGTGTTTAATAAATACAGCTGCAATCAATGGAGCAGGATGACTGACTAACCTTGAAGAAAGCAGATGACATCAGAACTGGCACCATGCCATCATGCATTAGACATGAAGCACATAGGCATCCCTTAGATGTATTGCTGGCAGACACAAAGATCATGCTTAAAACTCAGTTAGAGGGCGCACACAGACTTTTGCTGGGCAGAAACCGCAAGTCGCATACACATACATTTGACCTGCCAGTTTCAAAGCCGAACGTTCAGGCTCAAGGCCTATGAGATCAGAAATGGTAACTTTTTAAGAACATGCAGCACCTTCAGGGCCGTTCTTACCACCTTGAATAGTTGCACTTGGCCTGGTAACTTTCCAAAGGTCCAATGTTGAGCAGACCCTCTTTGCCCAATTCCTATCCACCTTAAGCTCACACTTTGTCCAGTTCAACAGTCACCACACACTAATCTGTAATGTTTGTATTTGCAAGGAAGAGCCACCAGATATGTTGTATCCAATTATTGCACTAAGCCCTCATATAATGCATATATAGTTTACCTTACTAACAAATCCCCATCCACGTTAGGTTCTCTACGGTGCAACTTCATTTTGTGACTTCATTTTGTGACTCATACATTATCAAAACTGGATGACAAGCTTAAGATCGATGAGCGAGTGTGGAGAATGCTGCATTGTTCATATCTCAATGCCTGTTGAATTTTCAATAAACGCAGTAAAACGTTGTCCTATGGCTGTAACTTCTGTTTTTTGGTGCTGGGGATTTATTTGGCCCAGTGCTTCTTGCATGTAATCGGGAAGGTTGATAATAATTCCCCTGCCTGTAATTCACCTTTGTTTGTTATCACAACTGTTAAGGCCCTGAGGAAGGAGGGTGGAAGTGTCCAGAACGGGTTAGCACCATTGAAATGCTTATTAAGAAAGGGGGATAGGGATCCCAAGTAAGACTTATAGAAGAGTGCTGAGAAGCCATCCTTTCCAGGTGCCGGTGTGTCGGTATTCAGCAAGAGTAATACCCTCAGAAGTCCTTTCTAGGCTATATAGTTATTGGTAATATGTCACGAATAGTCTTTACTAGTCAGCCAAGTGCCTGTGTTTAATCCCATTAGCTAATAAGACATCTGCCCAGTCGTTTTTCATAGTACATCTGCTTCACTCCCCTAAGCAGTTTATAAACCTTGCTTACACCAACCTCCCTTAGCTTTTGCATGAATTCCTGTGACTATCTCTTCTTGCCCGCCCTCGTCTGGTCTAAGTCTATCCCTCAGCAACGTTATTTCCTCTATAAGTTTAGCCTCCACTTGACTACTTTTTTTCTTTATTTTTCCTCACTCAGGTATGATGGGTGCCCTTATGGGAACTTTGGCTGCCTTGAGAATGGTGCAGAAATCCCCCATGCCCCTGACATTAGTAATACAAAAAAAAGAATTGCTCTATTTCTTTCCTGATTAAGTTGCTGAAATCCCAGTTCCTAAATATAGTCATTACGTTGCCACCTCACTGCCTTGGCTCGAATCAGATGTCACTGTATTTCGATCGGCACTGCATTGTGGTCTGGCGCGCCAATAACTACTGTACATACTAGATGTTCCCTACATTTCTATTAATAGTCTGTTCTTGTGAAGGATCTATTGGGGAGGTGGGATGAGAAGTATATTCCCCCATCCCCTGTTCTGGGTAGAATTCCCTCCATGTATCGCACCAAGCATACGGGTCTAGACCGTAATCTAGGAGGTGTTAGTTTCCAGCCCTATTTCTTTCCATGCCCCAAGCCTCAGACATCCAATCAAGTAGAGAAGTTGGTGAGGTGTTGAAGCCACCTCTCAGCACCCACAGCCCCCCCACCCCGTGCCCAACCCTCCAATACCTGGAAGGTCTCTACAAATCTCCATGGATTAATATTTTGGGCATAGAGCATGGCTAGAGTAACCATTCTTCCCATCAATTTGCCCTTCAACATTCAGAGCCTCCATTTTGTGTCCCTTTTAACCTCAACCTCGGTCAGCGTAGTTTCTGAGCTCAGGAGAACCCCCCACTTCCCACTCTTTAGCTGGCGCCAATGCCCCAAAACACTGCACTTTATATTTGCCAAAACATTTTTGTTTCTTTCCCTTTCTTAAAGTGAGTCTCCGGGATCAGAAACATTGAAAGCCCCTTTGTCTTCATCTCTCTCCCCCAGTAATGGCCTTTTGCTGGGGGAGCGGAGTCCCTTTACATTGAGGGTGGCTATCTTAAGGCAACCCATCTCTTAGGTCTGGTTTTTCCCAACTGGTAGATTCAATTCCATTTTGCCTCAGAGTAGCCTTCCAAGTGTCTTCTGGGTGTTAAGATCTCCTTTGAACTGACCCCATACCCCTTTAACATGTTTCGTATGGTAACATTTCACTTTTGTTAAGAAACACAACTTCAATAGTATAACACACAAAAGGAAGTAACCATAACGAGTGCCTCATAACATGAGGCCTGTAAATATCCAGGCCAACAGGGTGTTGCCGTTTCCAGCAACCCCTTTGTAGAATTTGTTTAAAGTTATTTCAACAAATATCCAGCCCCCTGCTAAATGCCAGCATACATGTAACTTGGGCTTCAAGCCCCTCCACTAAACCCTCAGTATGGAGCTACATTAGAGCTATATCAGACCTAAAGGTTTTAGCTTTATTGGGGGACATAACTGGAAGCTTTCTAAATGTACATTAGCCAGACATCTTCACTCTGGATCCCTTCCCCGTAAAAGTCTTCAAAAATCATTCATGCTTTTCTTTTTCCTTGTTGCATGTTGGCGTGGCATCCATTCCGAATAACTCTTCTAGCATCTGAGAAAGGTCAGATGCGTCCCACCGCCTCAGGGAGTGCCTTTATGCTCAAAAGATGAGAAAGGGAAGTCCCATCTATAACTGAAATCTCTCTCCAATAGTCAGGGTGTGATCAGTCCAACGGCCCTCCAGCGAGCCAGAGTTCCTTCAGAGAGGTCCTGAAATATTTGGATTCTGGATAGTTCATACACAATGTGCTGTTTTTAAGTGTCCCTTGCAAGCATATCGAGCTTGTAATATGGTATTTGGCGAGGACCGATCTGGGGCCTTCCTTTGGGTCCCCACCCCTATGTGGCAAACTGAGTCTCCCCTTCAAAAATGAGTGCCAACATGTTGTCCACTTTCTTCTCCAGTTCCTGCTGGGATTCACCTTCTCTGTGGCATGCACCATATCTGGATACTTTTCCACCTTAAGCGTAGGAATAGGAAAAGCAAAAGCAGTTGTAGATAACTGACTCATAGCATCCACAATCATTATTCAGATAGATTGTAGTGGCAATAAAAAGGCAGTAGGCTTTATTAAACATAATACCAATAATACAGGTGTGCTGTATTGTCTTGTTCTGTACTTTTGGGCACTTGGCCCAGAAAAGGAAGACCGTCCTTAGCCAGCGTGAAGATAGTCCTGTAGATCCTTTTCCAGGTCTGTGCCATTGGGACCTGTAGTGTAATCTGGATGGTGCTGCACTCCTGTGCCTGATGGCAGTTTCCTTTCTGGCCCATGCCGCCACACCTGAGTGGGTCCCCGCCACTCTGGTTGCCCCAAAATAAGTTTATTATATTTAAATTCCCCTCTCCGCTAGGGCATTGAGGCTCCCTGTGGAAAATATTTCCATCCCTTTTACTGCAGAGTCCCATCCTTGTGGGGGCAGATTTGGGTTTGTCCAGCTATGCCCAAACCAACCTGTTATGCACGCCAATAATTAACTTTTTATAACGGCGTTGCACGAGACCAGAAGTTGAACCTGAGTTCTGCCTTGTTTGCTTCCAAGAAAAGTCAAATTCAAGTACATGCTCTTGCAAAATATTTGATATCTTTATTTAGCTTCTTTCTTGCTATGTCAATGGGTTTGTTAGATAACACACCCCTCCAATAATCTCTGGGTATTATTTCAGACATGAAACTCACTGTCTTTCCAGCAGTGTAGTATGCCAGTCAAGGATGAACATTTATCATGCATTTACTGCTTCCTCTTTAAATGTACTCTTTGCCCTCCAGGTGTATTACTAGGCACTCCAAGGATCTCTGAAACCACCTAGGTTTGCTGACTTGTCATGTATTTCTTTCCATCGCATACCCGGTGTTAGGTAAGAATTGATGCAGTCCAACTGGTGTGGGACTACACAAGACTTATCTCTTGGTATTAGGCAACCCACCTTTTAAAATAGGCCTGTACTACACAAGCTGGTAGTGTGACTGGGCAGCCATGCTTATCTTAAGAGGGGTAATGTGAGCTGTAGAGCTGTACAATGAAATCAGTAAGTACAGGTATCCAAATAAACACTTCGAGTGATATTATAAATATATACAGAAAGATATTTAAAGCATTCTTTAAAAAGCAGCAACTGATAGTAACATAATACCAAAGTTAGGATTCAATTTTTTACAGAAGCATTAGGCAGGTGAGTAACTTTTCATATGTTATACATTTTCCAGCACATAGTGACGTCATTTGAGGTCAGTAATAACACTTATTTCTGATGACCATTGCAATATTGAGTTATAAGGAGGGAACGGTTATAGTTAGATTTGAACAGACTTTGTATTCAGAAAAACAGTTAGATTCTCCCAGAGGGATGTAGGCAGTCTTTTATCCCAGCAATAATGGTGTTAAATAATTAAAACCTATAAGGGAACAAGCACTGCCAAAGCCAATAGGTTCAGAAGGGGGCATTTAGGGAGCCAGGACAGCCAAAGTCAATGGGCTAATTCAAAGTTCTGATGCTCTCTTCTTAGAAAAAGTTTTAGCAAAGTCAGTTCAAATAGCAAATCACAGCAATTCAAGAGGGGCCACCTTGAAGTACAAGATGAAAGGCCAGGGCAACTGAGTTCAGGTCAACTCTAAAGAAGGTAAAATAGCACTCCCTAAGGTAGGAAGCACCACAAAGAGCAAAAGGTTAATGTACCCCAAGCCCCACAGTACCCGTTGAACTGAAGAATTTGTTCCAGCAAGATGCCTTCCTGTTGTAGTGTAACAGAACCTTGTTCCTGGTCCTTGGTTGTGGTGACTAAAAAGGAGGATGTCTGGCACGCCAAGGGAGGAAGTCGTCCCATATGGGTCTTCCCAGTTGAGACGAAAACAGGGTCAGAACAACTTCAGGGCTTCACTGGGCACTTCGCAGTCCGGGAGGGTGTTGCAGGCGTCTCTTCACGTCTTCTTCGTTGGATGTTGTCCTCCGGTGGTCGACTCTGCCGCTAGTCCCAAAAACCTCACCTTTTAAGAAAATTCCCATTCATTCACAGTCCTAGGCTGTCAATCACCCAGCAGGGTGGCTGTCCTCCCTGACGGTGAGCTGGCCAATCAGAACTGGTTTCACTAAGGTGCACCTAGAGACAAAGGACAGGGACGTTTCAGGACCCTCCCTCACTTCCTGCCTTTCCAGACACACTGGAGCCAAAGGCAAAATGCACTGAGGATTCAAACTTGATTCAAACAGAGTAAAAGCACAGAAGAAACTGACAAGAAATGGCGACAGGGTTCATTTGGGGAAAATGGTCACCCTTGGGTGCTGTACTGCAGCTAAAAATCAGCCTGCAGACACATGGCACAAGGTAGTAAAAAAGAAACCACTACCACCAGCCATTCAAGTGAGTTAGTGTAACAGAATGTTACATGAGAAGTGGGATACAGGAGTTATGTAACCCCTCCAGCACTCCATAGGGTGGTGTGCGCTTGACCCACAAAAGAAAAGGTAAGTAAGACGGGGGGGTCATCTTACTATTCATGGGAACAGTAGTTCACCCAAGAAAATATAGTTAAACATTAAGAGAAGTCTAAGGGACTTCGCAGTGGCACTTCACAAAAGGTGCTGTGTGTCACAATCCAAAAAGCAGATGCCTATTGAGTTTACCAAACTCCATTAAACAGTAAGAAACTCAAAATTCCTAGTACAAAAAACACATGTAGGAGTGAGAAAAATGTCACACTCACTCAGAGTTAAAAATAAAAAGCCACAAGTGCAACAAAGAGCTGGGGTTCTCTAAAGTTAAAGGGAATTGGCACAGAAATGAAAGTTATCCCCAACACCCAGGGTGCCCCCCAAGAGGTGATGTTATGTTAGATTAACTCAGGCCGTATGCATCTTATTTTTAACATTCTGTTTCACTCCTTGTAGTCCCAGGCCTCCCTTCCTTCCTGAGTTTGCAGCCCCTATTCTACAAAGAGTAGGTGCCATAATCTGTGGGGTTACCTCCTGCCTTGGTGATCGCTTTCTACATGACTGCCTGAAATTGATAAAATGGCTGAGGGCTTTGCCATCTCTCTGACTCAGACTGTCCCCCCAGATAGGGGCACGTGGTGAGGAACCTTTTGTGAAAATATTGGGCCGCTATCTTTATCATCTATGCAATAAAGGTTGATCATTCTACTTTTCTCTTGTCTGTCTTTGGTTTACTTAGCAGGGTTGTCATGCCATCTTTTCCAAGGCTATCACTGCCTGCCTCAGAGGGCCCCAAAGTACTTGTTTTCATATGTGTGGATGCCTATGTCGTCTAGTAATGCAATTAACACTTTCAGCTTCTTTAATCTTAAGGGGGTGTCGATTGTCCTTGGTTGGCCCTTCCAGCCTCCACCAGGACCCTGGAGGCATTATGTGTGTTTGATCCCTTCCCCCTGCCAGTTTCACCAGGGGTGCACGACTTGCTGCCAGGTTTGACCTTGCCCAGGATTTCTTCTTTTCCTGGAAAAAGGGCCTAAGTCCACATCTTGCTAACGCCGTTTTAATTTATATCTCTTGTGTGCTCCACCTGCTACTTCTTCCCCCCGTAGCCAACCACTTACTGTAATGCTTGGAAGCTCTTGCTGCTAGCGCCTTGTTGGCCAGCTCCATCAAATCCCTTGAGGAGGCCTCTGGCTGCCTGACTGGAGCCTTAATTGGCACACGTATCTGCGGTGTGTTTTTCTGCTGTGCCCTCTTTATGGCCCCGGCCGTTCGGTGTGGGCTGGTCCATTAACCTCTTGTCAGGACTTCACAAACGTCCTCTGGCCCCTCAAAACACTTGTGGAGGCTTCTGGGCTCTCTGACAGGAGGGGAACTTTCATTGACACCCATAGCTTTGCTGCTGTGCCCTTCATAGCTCTGGCCATTCAGCGTTGACGTATACATTGGTGTTAGCCTTCGGTCAGGAAGTCTCAAACCTCCTCTGACACCTTTATTCATAAACTGGTCTGCGGCGTCTGAAATATTTCCCACTGTAAGCGATACAAAGCATCTTGCACCATCATTCCCTTTGCCCCCAAAGTGTTTCATCTTCACCTTCTTATTCCTGGCCTTTCAGACATTCAGGACCCATTGACAGGACGTGGTTCTTCTGATGATGATGCTGACTGCCATGTTGTCAGACCAGACTGCCAGCTCATTGTTGCTCAACTCTCAGGCCCATAGTAATATAGTGATCCATATGGGAATGATCTCCAGTAACAGCATGTTTCTGGTCTACCCTTTGCTGTGCTATGCCTGAGCCCAAGGACCAGAGCTCCACCTTTTTCCAAAATTGCCCTAAAGTCCCCGTTGGCTGCTGCATATGTAAATAGCACGCTCCTCTTTTCCCAATTTTAATGGCATGAGCCATGACTGATCTTTTTAATGTCTTTAAGAAACCTTTGTCATGTTGCCAAATCTTTCTTCACGTTGTCCCTTCATCAACGAAGGGCTGTGATGTGGCACACTGTCAAACAGTGTGGCACAACAACACATCCACCATACCAGCTCACCCCACATGGGTGGGAGGTGTCTGAGCGTGCAGCGGCGGTGGGGACTCTTTAGTGAAAATCTGGGATAATCATAATGATCCGATATTAATGTGTTATTTATATAGTTATTTCACCAAAGTGCTTAAAGAGAACCTCTTTACATGCAGTATACCCCCCACTGACTCCTGCACTCATTTATTGACCTCGGAAGGATGAACAGGCTGCGTTGCCCTTGCTGGGGTACATCACGCAAAGGTCGCAGTAGCGAGCACTCACAATGCTAAGCTATCTTTTTATCAGCAGAGTTGCCAGTGCAAATGCCCAGTGCTGACACAGTAAAACTCTCACTACTTACGTCTGACTTGAGACAACCTGAGGTACCTCAATCAAACCATGTCAGAGCACCTGCTACGCAAGCATCCCCGCACATGAGTGTCAGAATCAGTGCCCCTGGAGCACAACACATTGGGCGAGGCCTTCTGTTGGAGGGTAGGACGCAGGTGCCAAAATCTGCCGACCTCTGTGGACAGACTATCATGTGCTTGTCCGTCTCCAGATTTAAGGATAGTCTGGCAGGCTGAAGTAACCGAGTATAGACAGGCTATGTTACTGCTCGTGCTGGGAAATTTCTATTTCCATGTGCAGATCACCCAATGGAGAATGATAAATGTGCACCACTGAAATGGGTCCCAAGAAACAATCGTTAACTATAGTGCTAAGGAGGAGTATTGCAGGTCTGTGGTCATGTGACTGGGCAAAACCTTCAAAGATGTCAAATAACTATTCAAACTATGACGCTCTGCCTCCTAGTGTGCACAAATGGCTGCCCATCATTTTTACAGCATGTGTGCCAGTGCTGCTCGACACTGCATTGTATAGTATTTCATCATCCGTTGTATTTACTGGACCTAGATATAGTAGAGTGGGTGTGGACATCAAGTTTCGACAGCGGAGGGCTCTTTCTAACCTGATCAACGCAATTACATGTTTTAAATATTTTGTTTATTTATTGGCATTTGGTTTAAAAGAAAACAAACCTATAGCCTGACCAACAATAATACAAAAAAAATATCCAAGTACAAAATTGACAAAACCACCAATGATAAAACAAAAGAGAAAAAAAAAGGATAAGGGAGGTAAGACATTTAAATGAATTTCCAGATCTTCAGTAAAAAAAAGAATAGAAAATAGCATTAAAACAAATTACACTAGGGCCCAGCAAGACCCATAGTTCCTGAATTTCTCAAGGGCACAGAGTTAGATCTCGTCGTCAATGAATCTTGGACGCTTTGCTGTCTTACCCTCCAAGAAACCTGTCCAACCATTTCGATCTCAAATTTTTTATATCGGGGCATGTAAAGGTCAGAGGATACAAGGACTCATTTTTGCAATCAGACAGTCTGCATCCAAAGTTCCTCTGAGATTTCGTCTTTCTAACTTCGGTGAGTTCTTTGGTAGAGAACAAGTTTAGCCTAAAGCACAAATTGACTATGCCGATATGTACAAGGGAACTTAATCAGATATTTGGGCACCGAGCCCCGAGCCCTTATGTCTGGAAATTTGCTTCCATAGAGTTTTGGAACGCTGCCGTGACTCTAAGGTCTGGATCCAGTCTAGATCGTAGAGTTTACTCTTAACCTTTAGCGGGTTGTTTAAGAGGGTCAGTTCTGTCTCATTTAGCTCTTCCAGGATGGATATACATACCACCCTCCAGTCCTTGATCAATGGGTCGATGTTACCAAGCATGGCTTTTCCTATACATGCCAGTGTGCCCTCAGTGTGTTCTTGACAACATTTTTTGAAGAACGATAGAGACGCCATACTGTGCAAGTGAGGTGAAGCCCAACTCGGCCCTTATGACATGACCAGGTACACAATTCGGTAGCGACAAGACTCTTCTCCAGAAAATTCCTTCCAGTTTCACCCAGGTGTCAGAAGATAGAGTAAAAGATGCTTTCACCCCATAGGTCAGAATGGGAGAGACTTTCAGGTGATAAAATTCAATGACTGGAGTCTAGGAGAATTTACAGTACCGGGCCTGTATCACTCTGGCTTGGGGAGCTAAACTCTTGGCTTTGCTTCGAAGCGTTTATTTCCTTTCAAGCACATGCCCAGATAGGTTAGAGAGGAGACCTCCAGAATGTTTTCTCCTTTTATAAATCATGCTTTGGTTTTCTTCACTACAGCTCCTTTTTTTCTGTCCAAATTTGAGGATTCTTGATTTCTCGACGTTTATTTTCAAGGCATTGGCGTTGACATAGCTTTCTAATGCATCCAATTGTCTTTGGAGGCCCACCTTGGTTTGATCCAAGAGGATCAAGTCGTCTGCATATGACAGGCGACCGATCGCCACCCCTGCTAGACAAGTTGGAAAACTTTACTGACCCAAGGGCTGTGTTCACGTCAGAGATAAACAAGTTTAATATGTCAGGTACCAACAAACAGCCTTTTTTTAAGCCATTAAATGTATCGATTCGGTTAGTCAGATTCCACTTTTGGTCAAGCCTTACTCGCAGAGAGGTATCTTCATGTAGCAGCCTCAAAGCCTCCCCTTATATCGTCCTGACATCCCCAGGATTTCAGCTTAGCCCAGAGCATTTGTCCATCTATAGTATCAAATGCCTGAGCTAAATTTAGGCAAGGTACACTTCAAACCCATTTTTCCTTTTTGCCCTTGACTTTAAAATGTTTATCACAAAGAGATTGAGTGCTGTTCCTGTGCCTTTTACGAAACCTGCTTGCCACGGGTCGTAATGCTCTGATGCTTTGGTCCAGGTCGTAAGAGCTTTCAAAATCAAAGAGTCCAAAAACCTTGCCCATCACATCTAAAAGGGCGATAGGCCTATAGTTGCTTGGATTGGACCTATCGCGCTTTTTAAAAATGGACACAATTATGGAACATGTGCAATATTCCGGAATTCTTTTTTTCCCACTTAATTTGTGTAAACCAGTCATACATCTTCCTGGCCCATTTCTCAGGATCTTTCTTCAGAGTAGATTGGTTACGCCATCAGGGCCAGAGGTACAGAATCTCGTTCTTTTCTGTCGAAAAGGTCCATGGGCTTTTCCTCCTCAAAGGTTTTACTATTCTTGGGGAGTGAATACAATTCACTGAAGCGTCTTTCCCAGGAGTCAGAGGGTACTGGGTTCAAGGTCAAGGCCTTCTGGGGGCACGTGGAGAGCATTTATCAGTCTCCAGGTCTCAGTCTTAGATGCGAGGGAATACAACATTTTTTTCCACATCCTGTTGAAGCATCCAAAATGTGTGAGTCTTTAGCCAATTTTTGAAACTTTGTTTTAGTTTCCTTGATCTTTCCCTGGATTGGTCTGTATTTATTATATCGATTAGCTCCAACTAATTTATTTAGGGTATTTTTCCTCTGCGTCACCGCCCCATCAAAGGTATGACGTGATGAAAAGCCTGGTTTATTACTCGAAATTTGAGTTATATCAAAAACTTGAAGTTTAGGACACACTTGATCTGGGGTCTCTCCTTCAAAAGGCGGCCGCTGCAAATGTCGGAGGCTGCTGCAGCCTCATCCAAATTCTGCCTGGTTCCACCTCCAGACTTGAGAACACCAGGACTCGGTCCGTGGAAGACTCACTGACGGTTATGTTCATGATATTGTGTTCGCTGAGGTTTGTATATTGGACCAATAAGCCTGATATATGGTCGAGCATATTGTCGGAAGCAAAAACGTAGTCCAAGACCTTTTTTTTTGCCTTCCCCTTTTCCATGTGGGTTTTGCTGGGAAGTCCCCATTGATGTAACCATTTACTATGAAGATATTTTACAGGGCAAGCGATCTTTAATCAATGCAAAATTTGCATCAAAACAGTGGATGTCGAGGTTGTCGCATAATAAGATCTCCAGATTCGCCCAGATGCCCTGTACCTCATCAATAAGGGCCAGGACAGAGCCTACAAAGGCTACAGAGCCTACAAATGCCTTTCCCATGGCAGAAGCCACATTCCAATACAGATTAAGCAACATGACTGTTTTAGTGTGTTCTGGTCGATCTGATCTTGATGTTATTAAAGCCTGGATCAGTGGTGAAGGTTGAATTTTGTATATTACATTAAAATATGGCATTATTTAATGCTATTATAAGACCTGCAGTTTCTGTGCCTTTCAAGCGCCTCTCTGCTGTGTCAAGTATTTAATAAAACCTTCCAGTGAGTGAGCGATCTGCAGCCACGTCTTTTGTAAAGCAGCGATATTGTACTCCTGGAATTTTAAGGCCCCCTCCCCAAAGAGGTGGCCGAAACCTCTTGTGTGCCAACTGCAAAGTCTGATCTGGCTGAGATTTTGTTTACCCTCAGGTCGCCCCTTCCACCATGGGCACTATGCCTGTCCATTTCCATAATAATGTTTTTATTGATGTTTTTGTGGGGCCCTTCCGATCTTGGTCCATCCCAGATATTAGTTCGGGATTGCTCAACCTGCTCACCAATGTTGGGTCACCCCTTGTGACCTTCTTTTGAAGATCTGGACTACATCTTCTCTTCTTTCTCAAACTTCTAAGACAGTTCTGTCTTTTGTGCTCCATAGTTCTAAATAGGATTTGATTTTGCTTATTATCGTGGCCCTTAGACATGACCTTGAGGTTTACCGGTAGAGGGGCCGGAGTTTCCCGATCCTCCAGGATATGCCGATCTCGCCTCCCTTTGGGATTTGTTAGTGCACTTCTCCTACCCTTCTTCCAAGACAGGTTCGATCTTGCTTCGGGACTGCCGAAAGACGCAGCGTCCTCCTCTTCCTCCTTCATGCTTGTGTTAACGCCGTCACTGTGGGTTTCATGTGTGGACAAACTACCAAGGACAGCTGACTCCTCTTGATCGATGTTATCAGTTTCCTCTTCACCCAAGGAGGAGTAGGTTTCGAGATTAATCAAATCAATCTGCTCCTCCTCCTCTGGGACTGCCGCAGTGTCTGGCTGATCAAACTGTTCAGACTCGCACCCCTTATCCTGGTAACCTAGGAATTAATTACCAGGGACCTTGATGGAGCTTCTTTGCTGGTCATATCTTCAATCTGGTTAATCGAATTGTCGAAGCGCTCACGCCTTCTCGTGATAACCTGGCAAATTGCTGCAGAGGGTGCTGATGGAATCCTTTTACCTGGCTTGATCTTCTGTGGGTTTTCGGTGGGACGTACTACCTTTTCTTTTGCTAGTTTCTTTTTTAGGGTATACCTCTGACTTTGGGGGGGGCCCTTTTCCCCTCAGACATACCATATTTCTTCTTTGGAGATGGGCCCCGGCTGGGCTACTACTCCTGAAGACTGGGCCCTTTCTTTATTGCCCGTGCCGGGGGAAATTGCCCATTGTGATGCTGTAGTCATTTTTCATGTGTGTTATATATTGTTTTCTGCCGAGGAGTCCATGTAGGACTCCTGGCAGTGCAGCTCTTCCTATTTTTGGTTTGGTGTACAGACCCTTGTGATACCCTTATGGCACCCATGGGTGGGGGGTACAAACCTGTGCCCAGAGTGTATGTTTGTGGACACCTGTGTGTGACCCACAGACCAGGGTATGGGCTGGTAGCAGCTCCATGCTGAATTTGAGAGGTCCTCCGAGTATCCTCCATTTTGGGGATACCCAGGCCCTGCCATTGGAATCAGTGGATTCCTGATCGGAGACAAAATGGCCCCTGTGGCCTCTTGCTTTCTATTGCCTGTTACCTTGTTTTTCCCAAAGTCCTGGGAAGCCCTGCCTTTGTCCCTTCTGCCTGACTGGTGTTTGGTGGAAGTTCCATATATGGTATTGTTGGGGAGTCCAGGCCAGACTGGCTGGAGCCTTCCCAGTGACTGTATGTTGTGGGTACACTCTGTGGGTGGGACCTCGGTGAATGGAGTGGATGGCCAATATGCACTTCTTGTTATGGGCGTCTAGTTTCTGGTATGTGACAAAGACTGAGACAGCCCTGCCCGAAACTGGTATGAATGCAGTGTGTAGTGCTAAATGGCTGGGTACTTTTGCCAATACACATTCCTTGTTGTGAGGGTCTGAGAGAGAGGAGAATGCCTGAAGGCACTGCAAGACTGATTGGCTGCCTGACTGCTGAATGCCCTTCTGAGTGATTGCTTGTCTGAGTGTGACCCAGCAGAATGAATGAGAGACAGAGTATATCTGGGGGCCTCTCACTGCTAGAAATCGTTCAGAAGCTGAAGTCGAACCGGATGCTTGATCTCGACCGCCGAGCCCGAAGAAGTACATTAACTAATGTGACCTCTCCCCGAGCTACAAGGGACCATCGTACACCGCTAATCTTTGTCGAAGCTCCCTGGAAGTCAGACCCTCTACAGGCTGCCGACCGGAGACGGGGACCCCCGAGGAGAACAAAGAGAAGCACCGGACATTCCGTCCACCGTCGTTGACCAGGGTTTGCAGGTTTGCGATAACCGCTGGAGGCCCGTCGAAGCCGTATTGCTGACGACAGGAGCCACAGCGATCCACCCGATTAAGACACTTTGAATCCAAGGACGCTCTCGCCTGCACCGTCCACCGATTTGTCCCGCCAGAGAAAGTCAAGGCCGCCGACGTGCCGAGGAGCACCCACCAGTGGGTTTCACGCCACCCTAAGGCCGCAGAGACGCCGGACGCCTCGACGCCCTTGCTGGGCAAAGTTCTTCATAAACTCTTTGCAGTAACAAACTATCGATGCCGAGGCGCCCCACACACTTCATCTTCGCAGGACGTCCATGGGTGATCGTTGACTTGCACCAACGGGACCGAAGCTGCTGCCTCAACGCCGTTGTTCACCAAGTCTTTGAGGGATCTCGATGATCCGTAGCTGCTGCCTTAAGGGGAGCCGCTCAAGAAGGATCCGTCAACAACCAGACGTCGAACTCTGCTATTCCAGGTACATTGGTGTGGTAGAACTATTTCAGAAGGAAATAAGACTCATAAGAACAATATATGGACTGGCTTGTTTTATATCTTTATTTACAGGTTGCCCAGGTGGGGGGGATCCTCACACAGAACTGTGTCTAGGTAAACAGGGCCAGTATTCTGCCAATTGTCTTAACCAAACTGCTTTCCTCCTATGTCTATTGTTGGTTTCCCTTTATCAATTGATTTGTGTGAGATTTGACAAAAGTACAGATGATGCACTTTAATGAAATATGATAGTAATTGTGGTACCACGTGGAACTGTGTATATATTTGCCATTGTAGATTAACGGAGCACAAAGTGAATTATTGTGATTGTGTATATACCCTTGAACCTTAATTATATAAGGACTGCGTTTTCACTAATACAATGTGGGACATTCCTTTGTGGGTGCTTGGGGACTACACTGTACTTAAGAACCAGCTTCCATCACCTCCTGAGAGGTAGGCCTTGATTGCTCGCCCACGTTTTACCAAATAGAGAATCTTCGCTGGGGTCCTCTGTGCCTCTCCTCTGCCATATAGAGAGCAGGAGTACAGACACCCCCCTCTAGTCTTTACACACACAAAGTGGAAGGGTACCCTCCAGGTTGCGGGCACTCTAATGGACACTGCTGGACATCTTGCATTCGTTCCTGGTTCACTTCGCCAATGAGAGAAGGTTCCAGAGAACGATCGTAGACTGGAGTCCTTTCCCCGCCTATGTAAATTTGCCACATCTACTTCCACCTCCTCTTCCACATGCGCATTGGTGGATGGAACTGTAAGGTCTTCATTCATTTTTTTTTTTTTAACAATTTGTTTTATTGACAACATACATATAAGGCTGAATGAAACGGACCGTTCCATCAGTAAGACACAAAAAATTAGAGAAACAGGTTGTCAGTTTTTCCAAAATTAACTCCCTTCCCACCCCCCTCCTCCCTCCCACCCAAACCCACGATAAACACACCAAGTTTTGAGAGTTCACGAACAGTAATAGCTCTGGGGAGAACGGTTACTTGCCAAGTACCAATTAGACAAATCACTTGACACAGTGGGTTCAGCTTGAGAATTAAACAGAAGGATACAATCACAGTCTCAAGGAAGAATGGAGACAGGCATCTCGTGGAGGCAACCTAAAATACAATCTACAGGCGCATAGAAATACAATCCTCGTGGAGAAGAACTGCAGTCCATTCTTGCACAAAGTCTGTCATGGTGTCATTAGTTATTGCGGTAAGCTTTTCATATATGAAGATCGACCTGAGTTTGCAGAGCCATTCCTCCTTGGACAGGGCCAGTACACTTTTCCACTTTTGGGCGAGCGCTAGCCTCCCCGCTCTCAACATGGCCCCAATGACCTTAGGGAACGGATTCAGTTCTGTCTCGGGTGCTGGTGTGCCCAGGAGGATTTCCAATGGCAGTAAGGTCGGGCAGAACCCCTCGATTTCCTTGATCCAGCTAAGTAGTTCCGACCAATAGACCTGAATGACTGGGCATTCCCACCACAAATGAAACCATGTGCCCCGTTGGAGACACCCTCTGGGGCAAAAGGGGGACACATCCCTAAACATTTTGGACAGGGTGGCGATGCCATGAATGGAGGATTTTGAAGTTATGTTCCATAGCAGCCGTATACAGAGACCCCGTGAAAATGCATTTGAAAATCGCCCTCCACGTATGATCATCCAGAGGCATGCCCAGCCTGGTTTCCCAGATCTCCTTGAAAGGTTGCCTACCCTCCAGGTCAGCTGTAATCAAAACACCATAGAACCTAGATAGGGAGCCTCTCCGCGTTGTGCTTATGGTCAGGATTGTCTCGAAAGGGGTGAGGGGGCGTTTGAGACGATCGGCCCAGCGAGGGTGGGTCAAGATCCCCTTCAAGCGTAGGTATTCAAAGACTGAGGGAGGGTTATCCGCCAATGCTTCGGTCAGTTTATCATATACTATAAAACCCTCCTCACGGTACAATTGAGAGATTCTCTCCAGGCCCATGTCTGACCAAGATTGGGTGTCTCGGAATCCCTTGGATCCTAGATCAATAGGGGGGGCCCCAAAGCGAAGTCAGGGGGGGATGGCCAAGAGGATAGTAGTTTGTTAGCAGTGTTAGACTTCCAAACCGCCCAGAGGGCCGCCAGGGTGGGATGAGTCCTAAGATGTGGGGGGAGAACCCTAGGGGGGGCCCACAAAAGGTCTCTAACTTTTCTCGGGTGGGCATGAATGTCCTCAATGTATGTCCAATATGTCCCCATGTCATCCCTCATATGTTCCAACATTACTCGGAGCTGGGCTGCTTTATAGTAAAGCCTGAAGTCCGGGAGACCGAATCCACCCTCTGACTTTGGTAGGGTCAAAGTGGAAGTCTTGATTCTCGTCCTTTTGCCATTCCAGATAAATTGGAGGACCCGGGATTGGAGAACCTCAAAAAAGGCCTCGGGTATCACCACAGGGAGTGCCGCGAAGAGATAGAGGAGGCGGGGCAAGATATTCATCTTCACCGTAACCATGCGTCCCAGCCAAGAGAGTGTAAGGGGAGCCCATCGTTGAAGGTCGCTACTAACCTGAGCCAAGATCCCCGGGAAGTTGCAATGGTATAGTTGGGAGAGGTCTCTGGGGATGGTGGTGCCCAGGTATCTGGTGGATTCCCGCTCAATTCTTACCCCAAGTATTTCGGTGCTGCCCTCAATCTCATGTTCCCCTGGTCCCATGGGCATTACGCTAGATTTGGACGTATTTATCTTCAGTCCCGAGAAGGAGCCGAAGTGGTGTATGAGATCAAATAATCGTGGTAGGGAGACCCGGAGGTTGGTTAGGTAGCCCAGGATATCATCTGCGAACAGGGATAGTTTAAAGTCGCAGTCGCCACACCGTATCCCTGTGATCTCTTGGTCTGTCCTGACTGCTATAGCCAGGGGTTCCATCGCTAGGGCATATAAAAGGGGAGAGAGGGGGCATCCCTGTCGGGTGCCCCTGGAAAGGGAAAACGGCTCTGAGGTGCCTCTGTTGACCAATGCTCTCGCTAAAGGGCCGTTGTAAAGTGCTACAATCCACCCACAGAAGTTGTCTCCTAACCCCATCTTGCGGAGAACTCTGCCCATGTAGGGCCACTCGACACGGTCGAAGGCCTTTTCTGAGTCTAACGAAAGAAAGTAGCCTTCCGCCTCCTGTCTTGAAGCTTCATGCATGAGATCGAGGGTTTTCCTAATGTTGTCTGATCCCTGGCGCCCCGTAACAAAACCCACCTGATCGCCATGTACTAGGGAGGGAAGGAGTTTTGCTAATCTATTTGCTAGGAGTTTAGCTAGAATTTTAACATCGGTGTTAAGAAGGGAGATGGGGTGATATGATTGGCATCGGGCGGGATCTTTTCCTTCCTTAGGGAGTACTATAATCAAAGCCGACATCATCGTGGGTGGGAGGGAGCCCTGATTCAGCGCGGCGTTGAACATCTTAGCCATGAATGGGGCAAGCGTGGACCTATGTGTTTTATAAAACTTGACTGTGTAGCCATCGTCCCCCGGGGCTGTTCCGCTTTTCAGCGAGGATATGGTATCTATTATTTCTTGTGGGGTTATGGGCAGCTCCAATAACTCAGCTTTGTCGGGGTGGAGGCCCGGTATCGGGAGGGAGTCGAGAAAGCTGTAAACCTCGTTCCCGTCACCCACGTATTCCGAGCTATACAGCCTTTCATAATATCGCCTGAATTGTTCCGCGATTTTACTATCCCGCACTGTCGAGTCCCCCTCTGGGGTGCGGATGGAATTAACCCTTCGGCTGTTTCTGAACTCACGGAGCCTCCAAGCCAGTATCCTATCCGCCTTTTCCCCCTTTTCCATATATTTCTGTTTTAAGAAAGAGAGTTTCTTCTCCGTCTGTCCCACAAGGAGGTCTGCTAATTTGGTTCGTAACCTCTGCAATTCCTACCATTTCCCAGGGAACATCTGAGTTTTTAATTTCCCCCCTGGTTGTATTGCCTCTATCTTCTCCCTTAGTGATTTCTCCTCCTGGGCTCTTTCCCTCTTTTTCCCCGATTCTATCCCTATGAGGGTACCTCTGATAGTAGCTTTGAATGCCTCCCATACTCCCATGACCCCCACCTCACCGTTATTGGGGGAAAAGTAGTCCTCGATGGCCACCAGAAGGGCTTGGCGGACATCTTTGTCCTGCA
This sequence comes from Ambystoma mexicanum, assembly GCF_040938575.1. NCBI lineage: Eukaryota > Metazoa > Chordata > Amphibia > Caudata > Ambystomatidae > Ambystoma > Ambystoma mexicanum. The sequence goes on along the minus strand of NC_090922.1, from coordinate 1,060,377,848 downwards.
GAAGAAGGTTGTTACACCTCCACCGGGATCCTACTGCTGGGGCAGTGGGGAGGCCCAATCTAATCTTTACCATGTCGTGGTCAGTCCAAGGGACAATCTCCACTCCCGAGTCAGTGACCTCCCTCTGAAGCGAGGTCTCGACCAAAATGTAGTCAATACGAGAGAAAGCTGCGCGAGGCCTTGAGTAAAAAGTATAGTCGGGGTTCCGACCCTGCTTGCAGGTGCTTGCGTCGCTCAGGCCCAGTTCCCTGTTCACTTCGCTAAAGGCCACAGCAAGTCTCTCGTGAGGGCGCATGTTCGGGCAGGGTTTAGCAGACTTCCTATCCCTCTCGGGGCATAGAACCATATTAAAATCTCCCCCAACCAATAGGGTACCCTCCGAGAATGATATTATTCTCTCTTTCATTCCAACCCAGAAGGTATCCTGTGCTTCATTCGGGGCATAGATACCCACAAGTGTAAACAGCCGACCCCGCACATCCCCCTTAACCATGAGAAATCAGCCCTCTGGATCTGATTTCAAGGCTTTAAGCACAAAATTGGCCCCGGGGGATACAACCAAGGCTACTCCTCGCTTCTTTGCCTGAGAAGATGCCGTGAATACCTGATCAATAGTTTTAGCCCTGAGCTTTGGTTCCTTGCCCCGGACCCAGTGGGTTTCCTGTACAAATAAGAAGTGAAGCCAGAGCCTCGCAAATTCCCGCACCAACAACAATCTCTTTGTGGGCGAGTTGAGCCCCCGCACATTTAGCGATCCCACTGTCAAGTATTGGAGCGAATCATCCATTAATACACTGGTAAAAGCTCGTAGCTCCCCTCAACAAACAGCAACAGTTCCTGTTCCCACAGTGCTTGTCTACCCCTTTAGAGGCTCGTGAAAGCTCTGGGGGTGCGTAGTAGACCCCAAAACTTGCCATTCCATAACTGTAACCCCAACATCCCAACCCCCTTACTTTGCCCCCTCCTCCCTCCTCCCCCTTCCCCCCTGATCGCCTGGCAGGTCGTTGGTGTCATCCTATCGCCAATCATGCCACCATTGTCTCCCCCTCCAGGCTCAATAACTCTTGATTAACAACAACTCGAGCCCCCCCCCCACCCCCAAGGTCGTCCTTGGGTATAAACAAGTGTTTCCCCCATCCACTCACAAAGTCGATTGCAGGCTTTTTCATTAATCACCACGGTCCCTTTCATGTGTCCGGAAGCCCCGGGGATGCCGGGGCCAGTCTCCTGAATTTCCTTTGGCCTCAAACCCTGCGTCTTTCCCTTGGGGCCCTGGTCCCTTTTGGGCCTGTCGGAGCTCGCTCACCCTCCTGGTCGCCCAGCTCCATATTCGGACCGGTCAACAGTTCGCTTGGCACTCTCTGGATGTCATCCTCCGTCACTAGGGCGTATTTGTAGCCTTCAAGCTCGAAAGAGAGTGAGAAGGGGTATCCCCATCTGTACCGGACCCCCTTGGACTGGAGCATTTTTGTCAACGGAGCACATTGTCGGCGTCTTGCCAGTGTGAAAGCCGACAGATCCTGGTAGATTGAGATCCGGGCCCCTTCCCACTCCACTGGGCCAGTCTTACGAGCCAGTCGAGGATCTTACTTTTCTCGGCAAAATAGTGAAAGCGAACAAGAATGGACCTGGGGCCTCTGGAGGAAGCGCCCGCTCTGTGGGCCCTGTCGATAGTGGGCACATTCGTGTTGGCTCCTTCGAACAGCAGACCAACCACTGCGCTGACGGCTTTATTGATGTCCGCTTGCGTTTCACCTTCGTGCTCCGGGAAACCTAGAAAGCGCAAGTTGCACCGACGTTCCCTGTTTTCTAAGTCATCCAACTTTAAGGAGCATTTCTCTTCCCTCCTTTCAAGCTCCGCCAGGCGCATATCGAATTGGGTCTCGAAGATGTCGTTGGAGGCAGTGTTATTCTCGAGCGCTAGAACTCCATCGTCTATTTTGTCAACTTTCTTATCCAGGGTGTCCAGTCGCAGCGCTATATCTGCCCTGAAGCCTCTGATTTCCTCCAGGATGGCCGCCATGCCCCTGGTGACAGTGCTGGTGTCCGCCGCTTCCTGGTGTGTCTGTGCCGCCATTTCAGGACTTACTTGGGGGCCTGGGGACGGGCAGCGAAATCTCTGTAGTGCCTCCTTTCAGCTCATAGGCCCCCCCCGGACATCTCTGACAGCGTGTGTTCAGGGGGGCCTCCCCGCCGGCTTTCTCCAGGCACCGGGGGACCCGGCGGCACCGCTCTGGGCCCTCCCCGGACGTTGCGGGGGGCTTGCGTCTGTCCCAGGGGGAGCGGGTCCAGCTACATCCAGGGTGCGCCCTGCCACCGCTACCTCCCTCCAGGGAGAAGGGGGAAGGCGCCAGCCAGCGTCGCTCGGCCTAGTCACAGGCCGCTCTCTAGCCCGGGCTCCGCGTAGTTTTTTGTGGAGCCGCGGTGCCGAAGGGGGGAGGGGTCCCTCTCCCTCCAAACTTCAACGGGCCGCGGTTTCGCAGGGGCTCCACTGCGGAAGTTCAAATTTCGGGGTGATGTGCCCACCAACGTTGGCAAGGTGGGGGTATGGTTTGCTCCTCACTCCGGAGGTGTTGGGGGGGGGCTCAAGACCCTCAAACGGTGCCCGATGGAGGAGACGAGCTGAGATGCGTCAGCACATCTCTGCGCCCCCTGGTGGATCTCCCCTCTTCATTCATTTTTGACCGATTGGGTCATTGTTCTGCATCAGAACGCCTCTTGTTTTTGTCTCTCGTGACTGATTCGATAATATTATGAAGGATGATGGTAACATCCTCTTTTTTTTTCCTTCAGGTTTCCTTGAATGGCCATTAAAAAGCCTTCCACAAATAGGAGCTTGGTGTGGAGCATAGACATTACCGTGGTCTGGTCCCCGATTCGCTCACTCGGTTTCGTGCAGCTTCATGAATGGGGCAAGTGTAAGTGTAAGGGACGCTATTAGACCTGTGTCAATAGCCTGTTGTACCATCGGCTGGTCTTCGACTTGTGCCACGGCCAAATCCATCAGAAGATCTTCGTCCGAAAGGGGTCGCTCTCGGCTCTTCCCAGTTTTCTCACTGTCTTTTAATGTGTCCTCCACTAATTAGAGGGGCCAAGTGGAGGGCTACACTGTTGAGCCTTGTCCATGGTCGTTTTGACCCTTTTGTTCTGTACAGGTGTCAGATCCTGTGCAGTTTGCTCCTCTTCCCACCTTCTTTTTTGTGGGCAACATAGAATGGATGACTGAATTCCCTCAGGGGGATTGGCCACTGTCACTAGTTTAAGGTTGAAGCTGGAATCCTTTCCAAGGTCCAGTAGGTCGCAGAAGAGTGCTGGAACACCTTTCCTATGTAAGGAAGTTGGGTAAACGTCTGTTCTGATTGAGTCTTCTCCCCCAGTGCCTCAGTCCCCCTACTGAGGGCCGACTCCTCAGTCCTCCGGTAGAAGAACCGTTGCCTTGATAGGTGGTTTTCCGGAGCCAGGCTTCTAGGCTTCCAGAAACTCTTCTGGCCTTGTTGATCTGGTTTCTTTTGCTGAGCCTTTGAATCCAGCCTCCCAAACCTATAGAGGCCTGTGTGTGGTGGGGCTCGCAACCTTGGTTCAGTAGCTATGGCTGCCACTAGAGTACACCCCTGGAACCCTGCATTTTTTCACTAACCCTGCAATAGGAGGACCTCGTCAGGTACCTCAAGGTTTCCCTGCAGGGTCATGTCTGTTGTGATTGCATCAGGACCAGTGCAACTAACCACCGCCTCTTTATCCTGTGAGGTGACAGCAGGGTCATAGAACGTCAGTAGAGCCGGCAGTTCTGAACTCTTCCCCCTCTTGCTCCAAGATATTGATTGACGAAGTGGTGGTCGTGCCAATTTGTATCATATCAGGGGTCGAAAAGCGCCTAGGCCTGCTCCCCAAGTTCTCTACCCAACAGTAGCTTTTGAGAATTTTTGTTTTGTGACCACGCGACCCAGGCAGAATTTAAACAGGCACGCAGTGTAGTCACCCAATGTCGGATCCTCATGAGCCGCAACAGATCCGGCAAGGCACACTGTTAAGCCCCATTATGGGTGTCCTCCACACCAACACCCACAGCGTTTAGAAAGTTTCAATGGGGCTTGATAGTTTACTGCCTCAATAGGCGTTGGCGAAGTAGAAACAGCTTGAAATACACACCAAGTCGGGCGACGACTATGAAGTGAAACAGGTCTAGTATTAAACAGTCTTAGAACCAGCTGACACTGTACTCACAGGCTGCCTTTTGCCACCTCTGTCCTTGTTCGTAGACTCTGTGGTTAGGGGGCAGCGAAGGCAGGCAGCAGCCTGCAGACTGCTTCCTCCACTTTGTGGCCGCTTCGTGGTGCCGCTGGCTTTTAAAAGCTGATGAGGGGGTGGAGCATGTCTAACTCAAACACTGCATCCCTCTTGATGTTAAAGGCACAGATGCCTATTCCTGCAATGAAGTTTACTCTGAACGTTATTCCAGTAAGACAAATCCACAATATCGCTGCAGTTGGGCAGAGTAACTGACTGCAGACTGCTTCCTCCACTTTCCTACCACATTACCTTAGACAAAGGTAATCTATTAGAAGAGGTAGCATGACCCAAACACCCCCCTCACACATTCCCATGGAATTGTGTGTGAGTGCAATTCCATTGCAAAGATGACGTGGACCCTTGGAATCTTTCTTTTTGTGCGCACACTGTTCAACCGCGGAGGCGATGGTTTTGCTGGGGGCGCCCCGGATCTTGCTGCACGGCACGGGGCCTCTCTCGGCACACCTGTCTCGATCACGTCACGGGGGTCACCAAATGTAAAGGCTCACTCCCCGTCTTACCAATGCAGAATAATAAAACGAAACAGACCCCAGTGGGGAATGAGACTAGGAGAACAGGTTGCAAGATTTGGTAAGTTTATATAAAGTTGGCATCCAGAGAAAACTGCTGCCTCGAGAACGCTCTGGCAAACAATACAGTTACAAAGTCCAGAGCCAACTGGGCAGCCTATCCAGGAGAAGCAGCGCCTACAACGATATATGTGCCTCTACTCTCCAGCCAATCCTGCACTGTTGCAGTACCCTATGTTAGTTGCGTCATTTATGATGCCATTTTCCTTTATAAATCTTTGTAACTGTATTGCTTGTGACCACATTGTTATGGGTAAAGTACAAATTATGTTCGAGTTACCACCCACAAGCGAATGGGATGGTAAAAAAAATCAACGGTCTGCGCAAAAGTAAATTGTCCAACACACTTAAAAAGAACTGGGTATATTGCTTGCCCCTAGCACTGTTTCAGCTCAGAACGCAACCAAGTAAGGACCATCATTTGAGCCCGTACGAAATAGTGACGGGAAGGCGCATACATACGCCATTATCACCAGTAAGAAGAGCCTCAGATGCACACAGAGCTGCCACAGTGGTAGGGGATGAATTTAAGGAATACCTTACCCAACTGACACGTGCGGTTCAAAGTAAAGCAAGGTAAATAGCACCTGCATTCACACGGAATAATGAAACAGATACAACAACACCAGCACAAGACAGCCCAGGGAGAAATGCCAGGAGAAAATGTGTACGTGCGTAGTTTCGTGCAAAGATGGGACACCCCACGATTCCATGGACCCTACGAAGTTCTATACTGCACGACCACTGCAGTGAAAGTCAAGGGATTGAAGTATTGGGTGCATCTCTCAGATGTGAGAAGAGCACACGATAGCACAACTCCTCAAAGTGAGCAACAACAGAGCCAATAAGTTGCAAGTGGTTAAAATAGAGGTATAAAACATGAAATAAACTAAGTAAAGAATTTTAAGGAGTATGCAACAAAGAAAAATTGTGTGATAAAGAAAATAGTGTACAGAATTGTGTTAAAAGTTTACAGTATACATCTCTCTCTCTCCATCTTTCTGTCACTTACTACTTTTTCATGTCTGCTAACTAAGATCATCTTTTCACAGAACATTTATGAAGTATAATAGAAATGAAAGAATTAGAGGAAGAAAAAGTGAATATCTGAAAAATTAGGCATTTTCGTACTGAAAAATGTTTGGAAAGAAAATGTATCTAGAAGTATAAAACATTTTTCGCAATGCACTTAAGCGTTTTAGATCGCCCCTTCAGGTGGAAATATGACGGAGAGGAGGGCCCTCACTAACAACGATTCAAATGTAGATAGTGATAGAGTAGATAAAATAAATAAATATGACAACTACGAATGTGGATTAGCGTTTGCAGCAATAGTATTTTCTGTGATGTTATTTTGTGTTGGCCTATACTGGACATTTACTTTCATAATTGGGGATATGAAAGAGTGGGGTAAACCTAATAAGAGAAGGCTCAAGCCTCATATGGGCTGAAGTTAAGACAATTTAGAAGCATAATGGCCCTGTAAATGATAATACTCCTGGTTCGGTGAGCCTGACCAGACACATACAAATGTACACGCAACCACAAAACCTACCTCACATGGCGATGTAATGCACTTTTACCCCAATTACCCAAGACCCTCCAGTACCACAATCGTGGCAACCTGCTAGTGAACTAAGCGATGCTACATGTGCAGATGTCTTTCCCATAAAGTACCGGAGAGTGAAAATGATAGAGAATAATGAAGGGGGGCGGGAGGGATAAGCTATGATGCATAGCATGGCCTGGGATTAGATGAGATTGAAGACCCCCACCACCCGGATCAATCAAACAAATGGTACTCAGACCCTGCTGTTGGAAAATGACTGCCAATGTAACCCTGTGCCCTCCTAAGGCATTCTCTTGATGTACCAGAAGTGTGACCATGCTGCGCAGCCCTCCCCACAGTGCCCACAATAAACCCAGACCTCTGTCACAGTATATTGTGCCCTAAAACTAACCTATGTCATTACACTCCCCACTTGCCTTGAAGTGCTAAGAACCACCCAGTCGCCCAGGTTATCACAGAGGACAAGCCCTCTACGCCTTATACCCCATAAAAGTCCCAATGAAAGATGGTGTGCATGCAATTTATAGGTTTTCTAGATTTATTCAAAGGTATACTAATGATTGTTGTTTATTATATATCGAATGGTAGTTTCTTCTGCCAGCTTAGTGTCAACTCCATCTCTCACCAATCCCGGACACATGCAGCTGGACCTCATGACGCTCACCCTCCTGCCAAATGGGCAGCCTATCCAGGAGGAGCAGCGCCTAGAACGATATATGTGCCTCTACCCTCCAGCCAATCCTGCACTGTTGTAGTACCCTATGTTAGTTGCGTCATTTGGAACGCTGTTTTCCTTTATAATTCTTTGTAAAGGAATTGTTTGCATGAGCGCTCGCGAGGCAGCAGAGTTCTCTGTATGACAACTTTACATAAACTTACTAAATCTTGCAATCTTTTCTCCTAGTCTCATTCTTCGCTGGGGTGTGTTGCATTTTATTATTCTGCATTGCTAAGACGGGGAGTGAGCTGAAAATGAACCCCTCCAACCCGTTCTGTAAATTAGTCTAGACCAAACTGTAAATTAGCACAAACTTTCAGCGGTACACAATGCCTGGTTGGCCATTGTGCTTGGTATATCCGAGTGACCTGCATCGGAAGGTTTTCAACGTGCAGTCCGCAGTGCTCACTAATGAAATCAATTGCTCCAGGGATTGACTAAACACCTGGCTTAAACCACCTTATAGTGTAGTGTCCCAATATCAGTTTCCAGAGTTAAACATTTACATTCAGTTTTAATTACTGCAATAATGTATTCCCTGACAAAACAAACAGCCCACAACACACAGGTTTCTCCAGGAATGGGGCCCATAGAGGGAATACACCTTTACAGCGTTCGCTATGATTACGAGGGTATTCTCTCAAATAAGGAGACAATTGGCAATGGTACGGCTGGTGAGGCCAGATTGGAGGAGCCAAGTGTGGTTTCTGGACCTTCTAGAGATGTCATTTGACATACCGCTGATACTACCAGTGTTCAGAACAATAATTAAAGGTCCAGCGGGCAAGACACAACCTCTGATAGAGGAGGGCATCCTGAGACACCCGTTGATGTGCAGACTAGTAGTGAGGCATATGCAGCCTCCAAGGCCCAAGTATTTTCAGACATGGGATGTAAATGTAGCATTACATTTATTTAATAAATGGCCAGACAATGAACAGCTTTCAAGGAAGGCGTTATCGGCGAAGCACAATATGGTGCTCTGCCTTATATCCTGCAAAAGAGTCTCAGATGTTAGTGCATTAGAGGTGGACCAGAGATCCTTTACTACATCGGGAGTCACGTTTTATGTTAGTAAGAGAACTAATACAGGTATTAAATCGGTCTCATATTCAGCATTGCCAGATCAACCCAAGTTATGTCCGGTAGGTCGTCTGAGGGTTTATGAAATGTCAATAGTCCGTATAAAACCAGCAGGGGTAACCCAACCTTTGATTGCTTTGGGAAGACCGTTTACAGCATTATCTGTGGCTACCCTAGCTAGATGGGTGAGATGGAGAATGCTACAGTCAGGCAAATACATTAGAGCCTACGGAGCTCATTCAGTAAGAGGAGCAATGGCCAAAAAAGCATATACTGTAGGAGCAGGATTGGAGGACATTTTGGAAGCAGCAGACTGGTCGAAGGAGCCAACTTTGGAAGACTCCTACTTTCGACCAACACAGCCAATGTGTGCGTTGGTGGAGAGTAAGCTTTGAACAAGCATAGTACAAGCCTCTGGTCTTGACATATAATACCAATTTTCCATATGAATGTTATAGAAAGTCAAGATTCTATTAAAGACACAGAGGGACAATGGATTATCACACCCTCTCAATCGATGCATGAGACGTGACGGTTTTGATGATGTATTGTTATATGAAATGTTGTTTATTGTGAAGAATTAGTGCAAGCGATTGCCTGCCCTATCATGGCTATTTTCAGCTTTGTTTTATTTACCGACAGGGACAAAAGCCAAAGCAGTGGGATCCTGAAGACGGCAGGAAATACTGTTGGTTAAGTTTCAGTATAGACCGTGCAGGACGTACAAGTCAAAATTCAAGGTAGACAAATAAAGAGGAAGAACAGGGAAAGGATGGAGTTATGGACTCAAGGGAGAGTGATTGGAGGAAAATATCACATGTTTGATGTTCTACCTATTATAAACTATCTACAAAAAGCACTGATCCAAGGGAAATGTTGTTTTTTGTATTGATTTCTGTTATTGCTTAAGTGCATGCTGCTCGAGTGAAGTAAAGAATGTACAGAGCACAATCCTTTGCCTCTGTGTTTTCTATAGAATCTTGACTTTCTATAACGTTAATATGGAAAAATCAGTATTTACCTACAGACTTCTATTGCCTTTCTTTTTAACCAGTGAAGAGCACTGATGTTTCTGAAGCGACTTCCCAACAAAAGCCATGTAACTTAATTGATGCCACCAGCAAGGTTCATTACATTACATGACATGACAGCAAAAGATCAGCTGTGGTGACACTGTTACTACAATAAATCATATTGTGTAAACAAAAAGTACCAACCTGATATATCGTGGATCAACACCATTTACAGGTCATCTTTGGCTAACACTGCTCATGCAGATTGCACCATACCTTGAAAACACATTCACATTTAAAATAACACCAAACTTTGAAAGTAAACCATACTTTAACCATGAAACAATTATTTGTTGTTTTAATTTGTGCATTCAAGATATTACTTATTGACAGCAAAACACTCGGTACTCTTTAGAATGACATATATTAAAGGCACATTTCATTTTAATGCATTCTAGCATTCTAAAACATCCTACATTCCTTACAAAGTGCTTGAGCAGCCACTTACAGCTATGGTAAAACATATTTACAATCAAGAGGATTTAAAATCTTTGACTAAAAAATAGCTGATAGTTTAAAAAAATACAAAGATAAAATTAGTGCTTTCTTCAACTTAATTTTGTGAACATACCCTGCCCTCTACTTTTAGTGATTTATAATAAAATATTTTATGTACAGTATGTAGTAGCAAATGGATATGTCAGTTCTAATGCTAAAAAGCTCTTATACACGGTCTGCACATCTGAAAATAAAAAAAGCCTTCATACTGTACCTCAAAAGTGATATATACATATTTATATATATACATATATATATGTATACATAGTAAAACCTTAATTAAATTTTTCAGTTAAATGATGCACAATGCTGCAAGTATTCCCTTGAACTAGTAACCCAAACCTTAAAACAAGTTTTCTCATCACTGCTCAATTTTAGCAAAATGCTGAAACACATTTCTTTTATGGAATAGCGATAATTTAAGCAATGAAAGTTATAAAGGGACAATACTGTTTTTTCATTTGGCTAGAAAAATATATTTTCTTATACATGCATAAGATTTGTTCCATACTGAAGCATTTTAACTCCTACACTGACCAGCCACTGTGCCCTGGCCTAAACAAAGAACAGTTCATCTTGAATACACAATTTATGTTCTTTATAAAATTGGCATATGTCACTTTACTATGTAGTTCATAGGTGATCGATTCAATAAATAATGCTTTCAAAAGTATTTGTCCAATGATTTAACTAGTCCCTTGCGGACCAGAACTGCAAAGAACAGCCAGCTCTCACATTATGACACTATAAGAAACATGCCGTTACTTCCCACTGGATAGCTTTTCCTTGCGAAACACACAAAATAGATACAACGAAAGCCCTTATTAACAGTATAGCAATCATACAGCATAGCTGATAGCCATTTTTAAACTTTTGAGGTACAGATGATTTAGTGTTACAATATGTTTATAAAATATACACTGTTTTATCAAAAATATGTATACATTCTGTTATAACATATTGCTTTTACCCTCAGTTATTGCCAATACATTTTGGAATCCAGTGACCAAAAATGTATACAAGTGACTTGGATTAACCATAGACCTAAACCATGTTTCCTGCCGCCATTGAGCAAATCAAAAGAAGTGATACGCTTACTTACACCAATGAAAATCAAAATAGATTACAACTTCCAGGTGTGCACATGTTCAGAGCACATATACAGTGAAAACCTCCAAGTCAGCCGATGTGCCGTTATTCCTACACAACAAATACTACAGGAAATAAACTGCTGAACACAGCATAAGCGTACATGTAAACCCCATACAGGTACTGTCCATGGACCAATTGGAAAATACTTGCTGCGTATAAGCGTTCCATTTATTGATTGTCCATTTAGAAGAGGAAAACTGGCAGGAACTCATTTGTTGTTAGTCATGATTAAAAATGACGGGAGAGGTATTGCTTGTGTTCACTGGATCCCTGATACCTGCTGTTTCCTTGTATTAGTTTGCAACATTTCTTCCAAAGTGTTAAGGCAAAGTTGGTCTGACCAGTGACTTTGGTAAACGTTTAAGACCTATTCATTTTCTCGTGGAAGCACTTGCACCATTATCTGAAAGTTAAGGCATAAATCACTTTCCTCATAAATACCATAAAACATTTACAAAACAAGGAAGCAGTTCTCAATTTCATGATTTGAAAACTATGGACCAAAACATGCATATGAATTAACATTGCACATTATTGGACAAAATTACAGTAATTCTTTAAAACTGATTGGATAATGAACAGTGTGTTTGCCTTGCACCAGCTGATATTGCATCCCGATTCAATAGCATCTCACATCTATTTTTAACGTGTTCATGTGAAATTACTTCTGCTAAAAGCAAGTCAGTTGTTTCATCCAGTCAACCACTTTGTAGCTGATTGTTTGCAGAAAAGTGAAGAGTAACAGTACAAATCCAAGTATGCCCACGTGAATCCAAGAGTCCGTTATAGACAGTTTTTCCCAAATCCAGCTTGACAAAACTCCATACAACTGCCGTCCAATGCTCAGATAAAAGGTACACAGTGAAATCGGCTGCACTCAGCATAGTATTAAACGAAGGATTAAAATATTCTTCATGGAATTAAGATCTGGAGATATACAATGGCACAAACAGCAACACAATGGTTGCCATTCTTTTCAAAGAGTTGGTTGTCTAGCAAGCTGGTCAATTCTATCACAGTGTTTGGAATTTAACACCAATCAGCAATGTAGTCAAAATCCCGGAAAGTTTCTTGTTCATCTTCGGAAAGTAGCCTGGGTTCCCTTGGTGGGGTCAGAATGGGTGCTTCAGAGGTAAATTCGTCATCAAAATTACTAACATCTTCCCGTCCTTTTATTGTGGGCACAAACGGAGGCTTGACTTTCTTGGCCAACAATGCATTCCAATCGATTTGCTGAAAAATTTAAATCATGCAGTCAATTACAGTTTATTAGAACAACCAACTTTATTTTTTAGATACATTTCCATTCCACCTACCCGAAAAAAATGATGTTTTTTCACATCGTCTGCGTCTTTATCACTGGCTCCAAGACGCCGTTCAGGATTTCTCCTCAACAGCTGCAAACAGTATTTAGTTAAGATTGTTGAAATAGCATATACCGTGAAAGCAAGGCATTTACATAACCACCACTTGATAATAAACATGTATTTCCTTCCTTTTTATAAACTAAAGATTGCAGCATCAAGAACAAAAACAAAACTTTTAAAGGATTGCTTTAACAAAACGTACATGTGAAATAGAAAGTATAGTCGCCCCAATTTATTTCATAGAGATCCTGATTTCAAAGAGTCTGACCAGATTATGTACTCGCATGACGAAGTGTTGTTACCTCTATTCCAAAGATCCTCATGAAAGCACGGAGATCTAGTACATTTTATATATCAACCAGTAATCAATCTTTCTTATACATAGTACTAGCTAATGTCTGCCTTTTGCCAACACCTGTAACAAACAGATCTTGTACTTGGTGCTAGGTTATAATCATTTTCCTGTGAAACCTGTCTATAGACCCATTCAAAGTTTTAACCAAAAATTAGATACACAGATCTTAAACTATATCTTCTCAACGTGCAGAGGCAAGAGCAGTTTGGAAAGACTTTCTCTCCATGATGCACACATGAGTCTTTCTGTCTAGGACAATCATTGTTCTAACAAAATAATATATGGACCACTCGCTTCGCAGCATTTGTTACGCGCAAGACAAGAGTGCCTTCGCCAAAAAGCGAAAGTGTTTGGAGATGTGGGTAATTGGCATTTAAAAGCAGATTCTATTTTATTTTGTGTAGCAGATCATAATGTTTGTACTATCAAACATTGCCAAACATATGTCCCATTGTTCAAATTATCGTGCATTGTCATAAATGTGAATCCCTAATTCCCAGACCATGCATGCGCCTGGGTGCATACTAAATTCAGTGCAAGATCCATTCCAAATGTTCATTAAAATAGCTTGGACTAAATCGCAGAATGCAAAGTCTGCTTCACCTATTGAACAGTCCAAGTCTCCAGCCCATACCCAAGCCAGCATAGATTACGTACTGGGGTTATTAGGGAAGAGAAAACTCTACATCAGTTTGACACGTGGGAAGCAATTGTCCAGGTCTACTATTGTGTCTCCTCAGTATCTGTATTTGTGATTTAGAACTAGAGGCCTACCAAATGATTTCAAGCTGCTCTTTACTCTCCAGTAATAAAACCAATCATTATTCTGTTCTGACAAAGGGTGCAGAATGGGATGAAGTGTTGGCCATCATAACTCTCTAATCAACCTCTTCTGTACATTTAGTGCTTACCTCATAGATGTCCTGCTATTTCACATCCAATAGTTAATACAAAGAATGCTCACAGCTAAGGTTACAACTTTGCTGTGCCAATGATAGGATTTATTCTGATTATTTTAGTAATTGATCAACATGAGAGGAATAAGATCTGATAAAGGGCTAAGAGGGTACCACAGCTGATTCTTTTGTTTTTCAATCGGGGTTTTCTGCATGACTAACCCAGCATTTAATTCAATGCCAAGTGGGTCAGCCCTATGGTATGATGCCCACTCTTGGCAGGTCCACGCATATTATTACCCGCTGTAAGGAATCAGGAGTTAGAGTCAGACACAGGGGTTATTCCGGTGGTGGTTATATACTTTTATTAAAGAAAAAGGAGGGTTGGAGAACGACCTAACTCGCCCTGTCACTTCTAGGGGTTTCCCTGCCTCAAACTTAAGGGGTATCGGTGTCAGAATGTCCAAAAGTAAAGAGTTTTCTGCCCTGTGTCCAAAATCCTAACCTGACCCTTACATGCTCAACTTAAACTAAAGTGCAAAGGTATGTAGTCTTTCAACTGGCCATCTGTAGCTTTTTTCAAAGTTCAAAAAAACAGTTCCAAAAGGTGCAAAAATGGCAAAGTTACTCACCGTAGTGACTCCCTTACTCCTACTCCATAGTTCCCTTTCCTCCATACTTGTGGGACATTCCGTCCTTCGAGACGGGATCACAGCACTTTCAAACTTTTTTTGTCCTCTTTTTATATTTACGAGGGGCCACCGCACAGGACCGTAGCGCTGCCTTCCTGAGCTCCGGCACCCCTGAGCTCCACCCATCACCCTTCAGTCCTTTTCTACCACTAAGTCGAGGACCATTTAGCAATAATAGAGGATACTTATGAGAGAGGACGGCGGGTGTATGGAGGAAAGGGGAGTATGGACTAGGAGTATGGTAGTCACTACAGTGAGTACATTTGTCATACTCCTACGTCCCGCCCCATTTCCTCCATACTTGTGGGAGATTCCCAAGCACTGAACATAGGTATTACAGATGGATGGAAATTTCCCTTATTGGAACAAATTCTTAAGAACTGCCTGCCCAAATTGGGCATCAACCCAGCAGCTCGGGACAAGACAGTAATGTCTGCAGAAAGCTGATGGGGTGGACCACGTAGCCGCCTTGGCAATGGACCCCCAAGGGACGTATTTTTGGAAGGCAACAGCAGCTCCTTTGCCACAGACCAGATGTGCAGACTTGATTGAGGCCTTGAATATTGTAGGTGTCAGGACGAGACTGGCCTATTGAACTTTGCAACACTCCAGCACCATCGATCATTGATGACTTCAATTCTTAAGTCACCCTGATGAATTTCCACACAATTAACTTAAGAAGATGGAAAGAAACATGTTGTTTTTCTAAATTGTCCACCATTGATGTGGCTAAAATTGTCAATTAATATGACACTTTGAAGGTCTCGAACGTTAGGACATTCTAAAGATATTCTAGCAATATAGTGCTCGCCACTTAGAATTTGAACATGGTGCTATAATATCTTGTGCAATCAGTTTACCTGCGTTTATGTATAGTCTGTGTTTTTCACCATTGTTTTTGTGGTATGAATTGTAGATATGTAGGAGTTTCGTATGAATGGAGTGATTGGTGAATTGTAATGGTCTGGATGTGTTGCTTATTGTTTTCAATAATTGTTTTTGACAATCATGTATTAACTCTTTCCATGAATTGTATTTTATGACTTCAATGTTTGATTACACATTAGGAGTTTTTAGAATTCTTATGATACACTTTATGAAATTAAATGAGAATTTTCTATCAAATTTAGGATGTGAATTGAATTTTTTCATCTCCTGTTTTCTGATGTGGTTTGCACTTTCCCAGTGGTAGTGTTTGGTTAGTGCTTCATTCATGGTCTAGCTTTGTCTGGTCACCTAAACAAGATTCAATACCTCGGTCTCCTAGTTTTTCTATATATATACATGTTTTTCCAAGCATGACCGGGTGTACCTTTTTGCTTGGAGTCCCTCATTGTCTGTTGGCTTGAATATTGTTGGCCTCGTAAATACATGAAGCTATCCAAAGAGAAATGGACGCTTTCGAGGCTGGTTTCCCTTTTGGGTTACCAAATGTAACAAAAAGTTGTTAAGAGCTTCTGAGTTCGCTTGTTCTGGTGAGGTAAAACTTCAGAGCTCGTCTGATGTCTATGTTGTGTAGAACCCTCTCGGCATCGGAGACCGGGTTCAGGTAGAAGACCGGTCAAGATATTGACTGGATTAAATGGATTTCAGAAACCACTTTAAGAAGGAATGACCGGTGAGTGCAAAGCACAACCTTATCCATGCAGAAAGTTAGGAACGGATGTTCGACAGAGAGCTTGAAGCTCACTTATTTGTCTTGTAGATGTTACCACAATCAAAAAGGCCACCTTCCAAGAAAGGTACTTGAGCTCTGTAGAGGCCATAGGTTCAAAAGGCCTATGACAAAGAGGTCAGGACCACATTAAGATCCGATTTGGGATGAGCCGCCCGAACCGGTGGAAAAAGGTGAAGACCTGCAAAGTGTCTCTTATTGACTGGATTAGCAAGTGAAAAAGAGCAACTGTCTGTAGAGAGGTAAACTACAATGGCGGATAAATATGTCCTGCATGATAAGACATGGATGCCAGAGGCTGTAAGGTCAGATACAAAAGACAAGACACTGTCAATAGAAGCCTGTGTGGGGTCAAGCTATTTGGCTAGACAACACTGAAAGAATTGGAGCCACTTGCTCCTGTATTGAGCTCTCGTAGAGGGCTTATGTTCCGCTTGAATTATACGAATGTTATCCTCAAAGAGGTTGAACCGCTCTAATGATCAGAACTTAGGCACCAGGCCGCCAAGCTGAATGATTGTGGGTGGGGTGCCACAACTGATGGTTGCTCTGGTAACAAAGGTCAGGAATCTGTGGCAACCCGTTCGGGGAGCACACAGACAGGTGCTGCAGTTCTGAAAATCAGAACCTGGCTGTCCACCAAGGAGCTATGAAGGAGAGTGCAGTTGGAGGCACTCCTGAGTTTCCAGAGCGATCGATGAATCGGCGGCAAAGGAGGAAAAGCATAAGCCTTCAAGTTGTTCCACAGGATCTTGAGGGCGTCCCCCAAGAAAGACACTCAGAGCCTGATCCTGGAAGCATAAAAAGAGGACATTTCTGGTTTGACGAGGTTGCAAAAAGATCCACCGCTGGAGAACCCCATCCATTGCTGAAAGATCTTGGCAAGAACATCGGTGTTCATCCCCCACATGTAATTCGCTGCAGATTGGCGGCTGAGTGAGTCTGCAGCCACATTGATGTGACCTTGAACATGCACAGCTTGAAGCCAGACATTGCGTTGGATAGCCCAATTCCAAATTTGGATAGCTAGGTCCATCAGAGGAGGAGACTGTTTGTTGATGTAGAACCACACCTTTGGCGATGGAGGGTTGAAAAACCTTGAGCGCTGGAAAAACGGCCAGCAGCTCTAGGTAATTGATATGGCACTGCCTGTCTTGCAGCGTCCACAAATCTTACACCTCGAGGTGACACAGTGTAGCTCCCCACTCCAGGTGGGAGGAGTCTGTCTTAACCGTTGCCTGTGTGCAGGGCTCCTGGAAGGAGGTCCCCCCTGAAAGGTTGTTGGCGGAAGACCACAGTTGAAGATACAAAGTCATGCAGGATGGGACTGGAATCATCTTGGAGTCCGGATCCATTGCCTGGGACCAGCAGCTCCGAAGAGCAAGCTGAATGCGCCTCATTTTCAGGCGTGCAAGAGGCAGAGCTAACATGCCTTGAGGCCCAGAAGTCTCTCGAACCACCAGGCCGACATGTGGGAGGACTGTAGCAAGAGCTGGCACGTGGTCGAAAGGTCTGCAATCCTGTCCTCTGTCAGGAACACTCTGGTACTGACAGTATCCGAACGGAACCCCAGAAAAATCAGGTCTTGAGCGACCGTCATCAATGATTTCCACCAGTTCACCAACAGTCCAAAATGGAACAGGAGCTGAAGGAATGACTGAAGATTGGCTGTAGCGGCGTGTGGGCAAGGACTGCGCAGGAGCCAATCGTCCAAGTATGGATATACATGAACTCCATGCAGTCTGAGGAATGCTACGATAACCGATATCTTCGTAAAGACACGCGTTGGCAAGCTGAGACCAAACAGAAGCACCCAATACTGCGGGCTCCAGATCAGAATATGCATGTAGGCATCCTGAAAGTAGTCTACACTGAGCCAATCACCCTTCCGGAGAGAGGACCTTATCTGGCTGGGCGTAATAATCTTGAATTTCTCTTGGGGTAGAAAGAGATTGAACTTGTAGAGGTCGAGGATAGTGCGCAGGCCAGCCTGGTTGGGTTTGGGCACTGTACGCAGACGGGAGTAGGAGCCCTCCCATTGCTGCCGTAAGGGAACAGATTACACTGCTTTGAGGACTAGGAAGTTTCTGTACCTCGGCTCTGAGGGAGGGCTACCCAGTCTGCTGGAGAGGGTGAGACGGTGGGACAGTGGGGAGGGGGAAGTGGAAACACGCCCGGGCGATAGAGAAAAGCCATCGGTCTTCTGTGATGGGCTGCCACGCCTCCAGATGAGACGAAATTCGTCCTCCTACCAGAGTCTTGTGCGCCCAATGAAAAACATAATTTAGATGGTATATCGGCGGGGAGACCACCAGTTGCTGAAGGAGGCTGTTGACCGCGAGAAAAAGCGGCCACCTTGCCTTCGCCGTTTACGGCAAGGGGCACCAGTGGGAGCCTCTGCCCGGCGTGTACGGCAGTCCTGGAAGCCTCTGAAACCAGAGAAGGATGTAGTTTGAGACCCCGACCTCTGAGTATAAGGGGCCTTTGCTGGTGCTTTGGCAAGGACTGACAATACCTTGGCAGTTCGGGAGCTTGCCTTGGACATCAGTGGAGGAGTGGAACAGTTCCTTACCAGGAATGAGGATGAAAAAGTGACCATACAGAAACATGATGGATCCAAAATGAACACAATCTTGTCAACGAAACTATGTTAGATTTGAATGAACAGAATTGTCACACGTTTCCCCTTCTAACACAGATTCTAAACTTGTTAGATAAGGGACACAAATTCACTCATTTTGCTATAGGAAGATGAAAGGGTCCATAGCCGAGATGATGTGCAAACTGAATAGGTTGGAGGGATTCATGCTAGCTCATGAGTTATTTCGACCAGTCCAAGCAGTTCATACAGATACTATGAAACAGACCAGCCATGATTCGCCCTACCCACTTAACCCCCATGTGATGAAGTCGTCACAGGCAAGTCAAACACATTGGAGGGATCTAAACGCTGAGAAGGATCTTAAAGATGAAATAAAATCCCTGCAGAAACAAGGAGGTTATATCCCCTCCCATGAAGAAATTGACAAGATTGAACTCATAAAAGTAGCCAAGCTTCAACATGAAAGAATACTGATGTTAGAAAACTTGTTGAGGAAAGCCAATTTGATTCCACCTAATGAAAGTGCTATACAGGGTGAGCAGGCCAATAAGGACAAGACACACATTGATATTGACACACCTGATAGTCTGTCAGCTCTGACTGAAATTACTGAACAACAGGCTCAAAGCACAAACGGTAATGTTGAGAACATCGTAGACGAACAGAAGTCAGAGGACAATCAGGAGTGGAAATACTTTATGTCCCGAAAAGCAAAAAAAGCTGCAACGAAGAGCAAAAAAACAGCAACAAAACGTATTGAAACCGAATTCTGGTGGCTTACCAGAGGAGCTAGTGAGTAATAAAACTCATAAAAGAGGGGTAGCTGTGAAGAAGGAATGTAACCAGGCGTATTCTAATGGCGCAACTAACTTGTCCGAGGAGCATGGTCTGGATTTGAGTCAGCTAGATGCAGAATCTAAAGTTCACCTGCAGCTAGAAGGGCAAAACCTAGATATGCTCAAATAACCCCAAAAGAAATCATCACAAGCCCTTGCCAAAATAATGCCTGATAAAAATGAACAGAGTAATACGAAACCTATAGGAGCCACCAAAGGGGATGGACTAGTAAGCAAGGTGGGTGCGAACCCCCCATTGGGGGCACCTATGAAACAATCGAACCTTGCACCTTTTTATCAGACAACGAAAAATAAATGTACATTCAGAAAAGATAGTTGTAATGGAGAACAAGCAAAAGAAATTACTTTGATGGGTCCCACAAAGCAAGCGGAAGCAAAACACACATATATATATATATATATATACTCTTGAAGCACAGTAATCCTAGACAAGATAACCCTGAAAAAGCCCAGACTGAAATTGTCAACTCACTGGGTAAGCAACCACTGAATGGTAATGAAGGAATACATTGTATCCCTGACAAAGGTGAAAATCCTATTGCCTGTGAGGTGTCACAGGAGCATTTAGCTAATAATTGTGTTGACCTGGGGACAGAAGGAGCTCTTACAGGATTCGGGAGGCATTCGGTTTATCGTATGACCTATGAAGAGGTACCTAAAGAAATGCAATTGTTTATTGGCTGGAGTAGTGATGTTGATGCGCATGGTAGTGATAGAATCAATCGCAATTACTTGCTAAATGTGTTCCAATAAATTCCCACCTTTCGCAGCCTCCAGACTCAAGATATTGAATGGATTAAACTCGCACTTAACAATAGGATGCTATGCAAAATTAAATCTTTGTTAATTGCGAAAACGTTGTGGGAACAAAGAGTTAATTTTAATTTGTTGGGATACGAATTGCATGCATTTGAAAATTTGCATGAGTCTTCCACGTTTATTGACTACCAAGCAGAGAAGATTAGAAATAAGGTGACTACTACAGGAACACAAGACGTAGCTAACTTGGCGTTAAACCAAGACATGCTATCCCAATTAGTTTCAGTTGTGAATGCGCTGAAAGGGTTAGCATGTCTGGAATCCCTTATAAAAAATGTGAGTGCCCCTGACACCATGCAAAATCACTCATAACTCACATCCTTCTCTCTTAAGTTGGAACTGCTGTGGGTTTACCAACCTAATTAAATGTAATGTGGAAAAAACAGCATTCCACAATTCTGGCATTATCCTCATACAGGAAACTATGGCTTTGAAAAAATTGAACCTTGATGGTTTTACCTCGCAAATTCATCCTGCTAAACGGGGTTTACAGGGCCGTCCTTCAGGCGGCCTGATGACCTTAATTCATAATAATGTAAGGATTTCCTCCTTCTTTATTTCCTCCACTAATGAATTGTTTGTTATTGAGATGCTCATCCATCATTTTCACATACTTGTTATAAATATGTATTGGAATCCAAGTAACTATCATTGATGATTTGGATACAATTGTACAAAAAGCCTTCCTTCACAATGAGAAGTATGAGATGATATTAGGAGGAGATTGTAATGCTATTCTAAATGATTCTCTGGGTGCTAGATCTGGTCAATTTCAGCATTCCTCTCCTCCTTTGTCCTGTGAGCATGAGAGATGCTGGATGAATTTTTTTAACAGACTGGAATTTCCATCTAGTCCCCCTTGCACGAGACCCAAGTTGTTTTACATAGAGGAGAGGGAACTCAAGGTCACTGATTGATTATATCGCTTTTTCAGAAAATCCACTAGAGATGTGTGTACCATTGTTAATTTGTGATCTAGGTCTGGGGGATCATATGATGCTAAACCTCACACTCAATATCCCGGTTAATTTGTTTATGTACACACCCAAGTTGTCTTTGATAGAGGGTGATCGACACACACTATCAATTCGATGAAACCCTAAAATGTGTAGAAATCTGGCATATTTGGTGAATCAGGATATACGGAAAACCGATATGAGGGGTGATAAGGTATCCGACAACTTACTCATGGCAGAGTACAAAACTTCGGTGATAAGATACCATCTACATCGCCTAGCAAAACAACATCCAACTAATACACACAGCGTACATCCTAATAGTAATAGTGATATTGCTGCACTAAAAACAACATGTGATAGGGAGATTAGAATAGTAAAAAAAACAAGTGTGTGCTGATGCTGCATTTGCCAGCAGGTACAAAAAACAAATTCAAAGTAAATATAAAACCTATCATAAAATGTTAAATTTGGCAAAACTACTTGCTGAGAATCAGAAAATGATTCGGCTTTTGTGCAAGCGCGAAACAAAAGATGTATGAACTAGTAAGCAACACTCAAGAGTTTAGTTCTGCCATTAATGGACAGGAGTGGAGCACATACATCAGAGAAAGATCTATCCTAACCAAAAAAATGTCTTCTGTTGACATGCAACCGCATATCAGTAAAATTCCCAGTAAGTGTCCGTGGCAGCAGGAGGATGTGATGTGGGCAATTAATAAGCTAATGTACTGAAAAGCCGCTGGGCCTGATGGGCTGCCGGCATGTCTTTTAAAAGACGATCCATGTTTTTGGGCGAAGATGATCAAACCCACATTTGATCTTATTTTTGTTACCAAAATTATACCACCTTCATGGCGTACTACCATAATTGTACCGATTCACAAAAAAGGACCAATTGATGACCTGTCTAACTATCGCCCAAGCTCAATGATCGATGTATCTGCGAAGGTGTTTGCAACCCTTCTCCTGAAGGACCTCGAAAAGTGTGTAGCCGAGAAACAACTTCTATCCCGTTTTCAAGTGGTATTTAGGAAAGCTATGGGCACTACCTTAAATGCCACGATCTTGGCCCACCTCCTTGAAACATCACACCAAACCACCTCAGGAGCGATATACATGGCATCATTGGACCTATCCGTAGCATTTAATAGTGTAATTCGATCACTGCTCTGGAGAAAAATGATCCAATATGGGATACCGGAACATATGGTAGGATTGATAGGCTTACTCTATTATCAGACCTCTTATCAGGTACGCATAAATCCCTCCGCGTATGTGACATATCCCATTGAGACTAAAACTTGAGTCAAATAAGGCTCTGCCGCCGCATCGATCGGGCGCCTGTTTTTCCAGACGAGGCATAGACTATGAGCACGAACACGATCTAGCAGGAAAGGGGCGTACTCTATGATAGAATCAGAAGCAAGATCGTTAGGTGCGAATGTTCCAACAATTTCCATCCTTTAAAATCGGATGTGCATCGATAGACAGCTTTCTAAGTAACGAAGAGGGACAGCTATGCATTTTCCCAAGTTGGCCACCGGGGAGTAGTGAAACGCGGGGCTCGACAGGCTACGGTGTGATGGAAATAATTGCCACATCTCAGAACAAGACCCTTTAGCCGTGTCAAACCTGACAACAGTGAAGACAATAGAAGTAGGATAACAAGACACGTACATGAAAGGGTTCAAGTGACACCAGAGAATATTGAAAATATGGCGACTAATAGGTGATGACATACGTGAAAATGAAAATCTGTAAGAAAGATTGAGTGCCCTGAAGACAGCACCAACAGGATACGCAATGTGGATTAATTTCTGTGTTTATTTGAAAAATTAAGATTCATGTTGGTTCTAGAAACACATTCTGTAAGTTTTGGCACAGTATTTTGCCCATATGAATGAAGAAGGGCATCAGTAATAACAGTGGTGGTAAAGATACAGACACACACCATAGGTAGGCACTACAAGGGTTGTGAGTGTTCGCTTCCTTGCCATATATGTCATTGTGTAAATGATTTTGTATCATTATATTGATTTTACAGTTACAGTGCAAATGTGTAATGTTTTTTTGATAAATATTAAAAGATGTATATTATAACTACATGGTCATTCGCCCTTTTTTGGTCAGAGGGTAAAACATAAAAAATGTTATGTTTATTGTACATGTGTGACAGTTACATGGTTCTTTGCTCAAAACTGGGTAAAGGAGCAAACATAATTAAGTGCATATGCTTCTAAAACATTCACTCTTAGCAGAAAGGAAAGGTAGCTGTTTTGTGGGACTTTATAGATTTTGTGTAAAATAAGGCTGTCAGTTAGCAGCGATATTTTTCAATCTTTATATTGCTGATATTGATCAAATTTGGGAAAATCTTGTAATTTATCCAGTTAAATTGGGAGACGCCAGAATAAACTGGTTAGCTTTTGCAGATGACAACATTTTGTTTGATAGGACACCCTATGGTCTCCAAAACAAGCTGATTTTGTTCTCTGCATATGCTTCCAAGCATATTCTCTCGACCAATCCCTCCAAATCTACCATAATTGTATTCGCCAACAAAAAGAAAGTATGTAGGTTTGATTGGAAGTTGGAGGGTGCGATACAACAAAGGGCCCTTATGACGAAATATTTGGGATATAATTTGACTGATGCAAATTCACTTGCTATGTGGAGTAAAACTCTGAATCTAAAAATAATTCATCTAATTCCTCAAATGAAAATTATATACCACAGGCATGCAAAATTTTCTTTATCACCCATTTTAGATTTCTATACTTTGAAGATAGAACACATTATTTTGTATGGATTGGATCTTTGTCTACTTGATCTCTCTAAAATGCTAAACAAAATACGACGAAGAATCTGGAAAAAGGTTCTGGGCTTACCCAAATCATTACCCAATACCAAGATTTTGCATGAACTAGGGCTCAACTCTTTGGCAGATACATTTTCTTGGAGAATGCTGGTGAATTACGGGAAAATGTTATGTCCTCCAGAAAACTCATTTTATGAAGACCTTGCAAAAATGGTTGTGAAAGCACATCCAGCTTCAATAAATAGCTATGTTACCAAGATGAAAATATTCCTGGAGCTCATTGTCACTGACCAGAAAAACTTGTATGAACGAACAAATACTGTAAAAAAGAGATGGTTTCAATATGACTGGGCAAAAATCATTGAGCAAAATGCTGCTTATAAATCCTACTCCGAGTATACATGCTTCAGCCATAAACAACTTCCAAAGTTGCAATATTTGTTAGTCTTTCCATGCAATAAAGCAAGGAATTTATACCCGAGATTCAAGCTTAATCTCTTCCACACAAATGAAAAAATTAATTATTGGACAAAGAGTAATAATGCTGTACAAATTGTGGGATGTAGATTCTGTGAAAGAGAGGTGTATCAAGAAACGCTGAAACATCTTGTGATCTATTGTGCATTTTTTTAAATCCTCCGCAGAACGCACTTGGGGATGTTCTTTAATGTAGAGCTTGCATGTTCTAGAGAATTGCTATGGACACAGTGTATGTGGGGTACAAGGCAGGCCCCGATTCTGGCCCTAACACGCTTTTTAACCGCTCTGCAGGTTCATCTAAGTGAAATGGAACAAAAGGAAATAGAAGAGATTTAAATCTGTATGTTCTAATGAAATAACATATCCTATGTAATACTCTATGAAGTAGATGAACAAGTTACTTCTTACCTTGTAACGTTCTTTCGACGGGATGTTCCTCCGACGTATTCCTCATCTTAGATATCTCCCTTCCAGCTCTGCTGGCCTCGGAAATTTTTTTCTCTCTAGAGGACGCTGCGCGTCGACGTCCTCCGATTCGATGTCCCTCGACAGCCGCCGTATCGACGTCGACGTCATCCTGCCTATAAAGGCCGTGCGCAGCGTCCGTTGCTCAGTTCCGTTTTGTAGCCCACAATAATACTTTCTGGACTAAACTAATCACCCTGATGGAGCGTAAGCTGCAACAACAAGGGAAGTAGAACTGTGGGGATGGATGGGAGGGTCGATGAGGAATACGTCGGAGGAACATCCCGTCGAAAGAACGTTACAAGGTAAGAAGTAACTTGTTCTTCGAAGGGATTGTGTCCTCCGACGTATTCCTCATCTTAGATAGGCTCCCATAGCAGTATTCTATTATCGGAGGAGTGAGTACTGACTTCACGCTGTCTTCTATTGATGAATAGAATGCAGTACAGCCCTTCCAAACCTAGTCTCTTGACTGGAGGAGGAATCCAAATTGTAAAAACGTGTAAAGGTGTGGACAGACGACCATGTAGCGGCCGCACATATGTCTTTAACCGGCACGCCTCTTTTGAGGGCCGATGAAGCTGCAATACCTCTGGTCGAATGAGCCCTAAGGTTTTGAGGGGGCTCTTTCCCTGCCAGTTTATAACATTCCAGAATGGCTAGAATGATCCATCTGGAAATGGTCTGCTTAGTTATTGGTAACCCCAGCTTGTGACCTGCGTAACCTACAAACAGCTGGTCTGCCTGTCTTATCCTGGCTAGTCTACTGATGTAAAAACTTAAAGCTCTCCTAGGGTCTAGCCTGTGTAACCTCTCTTCCTCTTTCCCCGGGTGAGGAGGAGGATAGAAAGATGGTAGGGTAATCTTCTGAGTGATATGGAATTCAGAAACCACCTTTGGGAGGAAATTAGGCTTCACTTGCAGGACAACTTTGTCTTTGTGAAATATTGTGTGAGGGGGTTTACAAGAAAGAGCTTGTAATTTGCTCACCCTTCTAGCAGATGTAAGTGCTATTAATAAAACAGTTTTAAGGGTAAGGAATCTTAACGAACAAGAATGGAGAGGTTCGAAAGGTGTACCCATCAGGAAAGTTAGTACTAAGTTTAAATCCCATAGGGGAACTTGGAATGGTCTTGGGGGATAAACATTGGTTAACCCCTTTAGAAACTGTATTACCAAGGGTAATTTGAAATAGGATGGTTCTTCCGCAGTACGCTTAAAGATGGATAGCGCTGCGAGATAGCCCTTAATGGTGCCAACTTGAAGGCCTGAATTTGCCAAATATAGTAGGAAGGACAAAACCATTGGTGTACCACATGAAAAAGGGTCGATATTCTGTTCTCTACACCAGCTGCAAAATCTGTTCCAACGGCAGCGGTATAAAGACTTTGTTGCTGGCCTCCTTGCCGAAAGCAACACCTCAATAACATCATCAGGGAGGTCCCAATCCTTGTACCTCAGCCTTTCAGAAGCCAAGCGTGAAGGTTGAGGGTTTTGATGTCTGGATGGAGAACCTGACCTCCCTTCTGTGAGAGTAGGTAGTAAGTCGAATTGGAGGGCAGATGGGCAAGTCTAGAAGGTCCGGGTACCACGTTCTCCTGGCCCAATCCGGGGCAATTAGGATCATGGTTCGCCGGAATCTTCTCAACCTCCTGATCATTTGAGGAATGACAGGGACCGGCGGGAACGCGTACAGAAGCGGAAACTCCCAGTCCACTATGAACGCGTCTCCCAGAGCTCCTCTCGGGGGAAATTCCCTTGAGCAGAACAGGTCGCATTTCCTGTTTAGGCTGGTGGCGAACAGATCTACCTGAGGGGTTCCCCAAAGGGCGAAGATCTCTTGAAGGACTTCCTGAGCTAGCTCCCACTCGTGGGAGACTGTGTTCTGCCTGCTCAGAGCGTCCGCTGTCAAGTTCTTCTCTCCGGCTAGGTGAACTGCCGATAGAGAGATTCCTTCTTGGATTGCCCAAAACCAGAGCTGCATCGCCTCTCTGCACAGGGGTAGTGATCCTACGCCTCCTCTTTTGTTGAGGTAATGCATGGCCACCGTGTTGTCCGTCATTATCAGGACGTTCTTCCCTTGTACAGCTGGCAGGAACGCCTTCAGCGCAAGTCTGATGGCTCTCAGCTCTAACAGGTTGATGTGTAGTCTGGACTCCGATGGAGACCAACGACCGCTGATGGTCAAGTCGTTGGCGTGGGCTCCCCACCCCGTGAGTGAGGCATCCGTGACTACTGTTATCTCCGGCCAGGGTTGCCAAAACTGTTCTCCTTTCAGAATGTTCTCCTGACAGGCCCACCACTGAAGGTCTCGAGCCACCCTGCCGGGAACCTGAAGAAGATCTGTCATTCTCCCTGAGAATTGTGACCACTGAGTCCTCAGTGCCCACTGGAGGGATCTCATTCTCAGGCGAGCCTCTGGCACTAGGAAAATGCAGGATGCCATGAGGCCTAGCAACCTCAAAAAGTCGAAGGCTGGGAGACGTTGGGCATGTTGGAACTTGGTAACCATCTGTAGAATATCTTGAGCCCTCACCTCTGGTGGCGAGGCTTTTCCCAGGGAAGTGTCCAGGATCGCTCCTATGAACTGGAGTCTCTGCGATGGTATCATTTGTGACTTCTTTAAATTGAGGGAGAAGCCCAGTCTGTGAAGGAAGTGGCACACGTGATTTAGCTGGATCTGAGCTTGTTCCGGAGAAACAGCCCTGATCAACCAATCGTCCAGGTAGGGGTAGACGTGAATCCCTTCCCTCCTTAGACTTGCAGCCACAACCGACATTAACTTGGTGAAGACCCTCGGGGCGGAGGTCAGCCCAAATGGCAGCACTCGAAATTGATAGTGAGAGTTGCCAATTGCAAACCTCAGGTATTTCCTGTGTTTGAGATGGATAGGCACATGGAAATAAGCGTCCTGAAGGTCCAGAGATACCAACCAGTCCTGGAACTGAAGGGCCTGGAGGATCTGAGAAAGAGTGACCATCTTGAATTTGTCTTTTCTGAGGAATTTGTTCAATTCTCCCAAGTCCAAGATGGGCCTCAGTCCTCCGTCTTTCTTTGGAATGAGAAAGTAAGGGGAGTACCAGCCCTTGTTCCTCTCCGCTACAGGTCCCGGTTCTATGGCACCTTTCTCTAGCAGGTCCAAAATTTCCTGCAAGAGGAGCGGATCTGGAGCTTTCTGAGAACTGATCCCCGGTGGATGACTCTGAGGTATACGTAGGAAAGGCAGGCAGTAACCTTGGGCAACTGTTTCCAATGCCCAAGCATCTGACGTGATAGCCTGCCATACCGACAGGTGTTGAGTCAACCTGCCTCCTACAGGTGTCCTGTGAGGGAAGTCCTCAGAGTGGTTTTGGGGCGGCTGATGCAGATGCCGATGGTAAAGAGGCACCTGCTGTTGCTGCGGCTTTTGAATATCTACCCCGTCCACCTCGGATAGTTCTTCTTTGTCCCCTTTGAGCCGGTCGTCCTCTACCTCTTCCGAATGCGGAGTAGAAGCGAAAGGACTTGCCTCTCGCAGAGGTTCCTGTGGGAAAAGGAGTCTGACGGATTGCAGCTCCTAGGGAATTTGCTGCTGCTTTTGAAGTTTGCAGTTTCTCTAAACTGTCATCCGCCTTTTTCCCGAACAAAGAAGAGCCATCGAATGGCATGTTCAAGAGCCTGGCTTGCACATCTGGGGCAAAACCAGACTTTCTCAACCAAGCGAATCTCCTGGTTGATGTACTTGCCGCCATTGCTCTGCTGATACTGTCAGCCGAATCAATGCCCGTCTGGAGGGATTCGCACATAGCGTCTTTACCGTCCTGTATAATATTCAGGAACGCATCCCTTTCTTCTCCCTCCGGGATGCAGTCAGCCGCTGTAGAAGCACACTCCCAAAGTGTATGGCTGAACCTAGCAAGGGTGCAAGTAGCATTAACAGATTTTAACGCCATGCTACATGCTGAAAAGACTTTCTTTGCCATAGCATCATATTTTTTATCGTCCCTGTCCTGTGGGACGGTAGGATAAGCCGTCTTGACATCGGTAGAGGATGCTGCCTGTACCACCAGACTTTCTGGGGATGGGTGTTTAGACAAAAACTCCGTGTCTGTAGAAGATACCCTGTACTTTGTAGACAGTTTTTTATTTACTGCTGGTACTACATCTGGGGTTTCCCAGTTTGTCATGATCTTCCTCTGAAGAGCTTTATGAAAAGGCACCACAGGATCCTCCTGTGGGCCTTGGTCAAGAATATCCGTGAGGTCATCTTGTTGGAAAGATTGTGAAGGTGCAGACCACCCCATAAACTCTGTGATCCTGTCCATTAAGGCTCTATAGGGGGTTTCAGCATGCTCCCCCGGGTCTGGCCTAGCAAACTCCACCTCAGGGGAAGTGTCTAACCCACTTGCCTCATGTAAGGAATCATGAAGATCCTTTAACCTGCGTTCTTCAGAGGAAAATTCCTCTTTAATTGGGGTTACAGGTCCCTGCAACTCAAATGTGTCTTCCTGTTCAGACAATTCACCCTCTTCCAAAATTGAGGACATAGTTCTCAATTGTTCTGAACTCATAAAAGGAGTAAATCCCATTTCCAAGGCAGAGGGTGCCGAACTTGTCATTATCGGTCTGTAAAACGTCGATGTCGTCGACGCCGACGTGGAAGGCTTCGAGCGTGGCGTCGAAAACAAAGGCGGAGGCCTCGATGACCTCGACAGAATTGGAATTCTGCTCGACAATCTCGACGCCATCGACGTCGAGGACCTGGGGATAGTCACTGGGTGTGTCGTAACCGTGACTTTTCTTGGCGTTGACGCCGGTGTCGAAGCTGGCGTCGAGTCGACAGACCCGTGTGTCGAAGGTCCCTTCGACAACGGCGTCGAAGACATCGACCTCGGCGTCGACGGAACCCTCGTCGACGGCACCTTCGAGGAAGGTTTGGAGGTCATACTCGAGGGTTCGAGACGCGCTCGAGAGGTTACCTTCGCCGGGTACTGCGACTCGCGGCGTTTTTGACCTTCGGGTCTTTCGACCAGAGCATCGCTCTCGGCAGTCTTCGAGGGGGTCAAGGCCGCTTTCTCGAAGACGCTCATCATATTTTTGCGGAATTCCTCCCATTCAGCCCGGGAACTATGTTTCGTGGGGCAAGGGATTCTTTTTGGCGAAACAGAGGAAGACGGAGAAGGGGATCTTCGACGCCTCCTCTTCGAGTGCTTCGATCTCGAGGAGTGATGAGACCCACTCCGAGACCTGGAGCGCGAATGGTGACGAGGAGACGAGTGTCTCGACTTCGTCGACGAAGAAGAAGCTTTAAAAGTCTTACCTTTCTCCAGCTTCCCCCTACGCTCCTTCAGGGCCTTAGCTGTCATGGACATACAGTCCTCGCATTCCGAACAATGGTGTTCAGCTCCCAAACACCACAGACAAACTCTGTGAGGGTCAGTCAACGACATCTTTTTCCCACAATCTCGGCATTTTTTGAAGCCGGATCGAGGAGTTGTCGGTTCCGACGAGGAAGCCATCGAGTACGGATCGAATGACTCGAGGTAAATAGGATTAATCTGACTAAGAACTGAGCAACGGTATTCCGAGGCACTGAGTAAGCGCGGAAAAACGGAACTGAGCAACGGACGCTGCGCGCGGCCTTTATAGGCAGGATGACGTCGACGTCGATACGGCGGCTGTCGAGGGACATCGACTCGGAGGACGTCGACGCGCAGCGCCCTCTAGAGAGAAACATTTTTCCGAGGCCAGCAGAGCTGGAAGGAGATATCTAAGATGAGGAATACGTCGGAGGACACAATCCCTTCGAATTATTGTTTTTGTATGTAAATATGTGGGTTGTTTTAGACGCTATGTTTTTAAGGAAGTATTGGATCTTTGATCTATATTTTATATATCGTTGAAGTAAGATTTGTAAAGGTACTTGTGCCAAATACAAATACATTAAATTAAAATGGAAGAAAACTGGCCTGCGAGCCAGAGTCTGGCGAGATCCCTGTGGTGCGTTTTGTATAATAAACCGCAGTTACCCTTGCCTCTTGTGTGGACCTGGAGTTCTTGATCAGGACTAAGGGAAGGCTTTAGGCCTTCCATGGATTCGCTCCAGCGGGCCCCCAAAGTGGCTCGGCTGGACCTGGGGGTCCAACCCTAACAAGCAAGCACTGAAAATGGCACAAGGTAATTACACCCCAAGCCCGACAGTACCCTAAAGATGAAGATGAAATTGTAGTTGGCTTCCTTCTAGGTGCAACGTTGCAGATGCAGATTCATGCTCCTTGGTCGTGGTGACGAAAAGGGGGACCTTTGGCAGGCTTCTGCAGCAGCACTCGGGAGAAGGGGTCGTCAGCAATGGATTCAAATCACTTCAGCGGCTTGTTGCGGTTTTGGTGCCTTTTTCTCAGTGCCAAGAAGAAACGAAGATCGCTGGTTGGATTCTTTTCGATTACTCTGTCATGCACTCTGGTGAGGTGACTTTTGCTGAAGAAATTCCTGCCTCTGCAGGTCCACACGGATGCCTGCAAAGTTTCCGCTGGATTCAATCTTCTCAAGAGGATGCACTTGATAATGGTCCAGGTACCCCGGGTATTGTTGTACCGCGGCCCGGGAAAGTAGCAGGATGTCAGGGGGTGGCCAACAATGATGAAGGTGTTGAAGCTAGTTGGTCCCACCAGCCTAAGGGAGGAAATTGCCCTTGGCAGGACTTCCTTGTTGATTTGAAAATGGGGTCAGCAGAGCTGCAGGGCATCACTGGTGCTTCTGCGGTCCTGGAAGGTGCTGCTGGAGTCTCTGCTCGTCTTCTGCTTCAGATTCCTTGTTCCAGTGGTCGAATGTCTGTAGTCCAAAAACCCTCACCTTATATCCTGGAACCCATCCATTCACATCCATTCACTCCCATGGAGTTAAAAAACCTCCCCCTGTTCCTTACAAGCAACGAGTCCTGATTAAAACCTAGTCCCTCCATCAGGAGTAAGGAAATACAAAGTTATCACATTGCTGCAGGCGCCGCGCATTTAATACTGCAGGTGACTAACTAAAGAAATCGTGTCTAAGTATGCGAAATGTATCAAAACAAAATTAGTAAAAATGGAAATAAGAAGTGACCTACAGGGAGTTTGAATGTCCCCAAAGAAAGACAAGACATTAATCTAAAAGTCTCCTTTCGAGAAGCTCAAGTTTCTCAACGTTTGTTCTTAGAGGTCAGTGCACGGTCTAGGGTTATAGTAGCTTTACATGGCTTCTGAGCCAAATCCTTAATAGTAGCACTATTGTGCACTGTGTAAATATAAAACTTTGTCTCGTACACATTTTGTGAATGTCTTTTGTAGTGAAGCACCAACTGTATGATCGTTTGGGGTAGGACTAACTGCCAGCATAGAAGCAATCCACTCTTCCTGAAGAAGGCCTTGTGAACACTGTGAACGGACAGCACTTGGGATAGTGCAGCACGGTTCGTATAGGCTGAAACATATGTCGACTGTATATGGAACTCTAGTTCAAGTTCCGTTTATCAGTTACTGTGGAAAACCCAATACTGTGTTGCAAAGAGAATATTTGTTGTGATTTACTCCAGTGTCAACGGAGATAGTAATAATAATGTTGTGCTAATATGCTGATATCATTTGTTGACCAAT
Source organism: Ambystoma mexicanum (assembly GCF_040938575.1). Classification (NCBI taxonomy): domain Eukaryota; kingdom Metazoa; phylum Chordata; class Amphibia; order Caudata; family Ambystomatidae; genus Ambystoma; species Ambystoma mexicanum. The sequence continues at coordinate 1,060,345,279 of NC_090922.1, read as the reverse complement.
TGAAACGTTTTCATATGAATTCTTTCTGTGACATATTGATGTGTTCAATGACTAAGTCAGCCAATGATCCCCATTTCTTTTGTTGTTACATAAATGTTTATGATTTTTAGCCAAAATGGGTTTTTAATTTTTTTTCTTGTGAATTAATAAATGAAATATTTTTCATAGCGATTTAGTATCAGTGTCCTGGATTTGGCTGTCCGCCCTAATCACTAGTAGCAGCTCCCTGGGATGCCCTGTCCCCTATTACAAAGGTGAAACTTAGAGAGGGGTAGTCACCCTTGGTCTTTTGTTGCAGATCAGTTTTCACTCCTATAACACAAGCGTGACCCCCAGTCAGTAAAAAATTGGGAGTACCCGCTTTTATTTACCCTGCCGACTATATCAACATGCACAAAATAGACCTCTGTGCAATCACTGAAACTTGGTTACATGATGCCGCTGGACCCGCACTGACACTTGCCATACTTATGGATTTTAATATAAAGCGAGGTGACCGTAGCAATAGGAAAGGTGGTCTAGTCGCCTTGATTTATCATTAGTCTACACATTAGAAAGGTTAAAAGTTTCCTTAGCTGATTGTGAAATACTATGGGCTAAGTTAGAAATTAACCCCAATGCGACAGTGAACAAAACATCTTCCTCATTTATAGGCCTCCTCACGGTATGCCAGACTTCCTGATCAATTTAAGGGATCTGATTGTAGCCAATCTCAAACCTAAATCCAAAACTCTGCTCATGGGCGACTTTAATTTTGGCTATGATGATGTGTCAGATTCTCAGTCGACTCAAGTTAATACCACACTTTGTGATTTAGGTTTTACGCAACATGCCAAAACCCCCACCCACATTAATGGTAGGAGTTTACATTGGGTGCTCACTCAGAATCACACTATTGACAATTTAGGGAGCAACCCCTGCCCTTGGTTCAATCATTATCTTCTAGACTGGAGTATGTCTCTACCCACACATCAGAAAAGCAAGCCAGATAAGGCCTGCGTGTCACACAGAATCATGCATTAGTCGACTCCAGTTGCTATGGCTCCTTTTATATCAGCTGTTGGGGAGAAATTTACATTTCTGTGCTAATTCCCTTCAGCCTTAGAGACCGCCCCCCAGCTCTTTTGCTGGACTTAGGGCTGGACTTCCACCTGAGTGAGTGGGACCTTTTTCTCACTCTCAGTCTGAAACTCCATAGGCATCGGCTTTTTGTATAGTGACACATTTTCTTGGGTGAACTACTGTTACCAAGAATAATAAGAGAATCCCTGTCTTACTTACCTTTCTCTTTGTTGGACCAGCATACACCACCCTATGTGGAATGCTGGGTGGTTACTTTGTAATTCCTTATCTCACTTCTCATGTAAACATTTTTGTTAAACTAATGTACTTTAAATGGCTGGTGGCAGTGGTTTAATTTTATTACCAGTGTGCTTTTTTCCGGAAGTTCAACCCTCAGCTGCAATACAGCACCAATGGGTGTCAACTTTCCCAAAAAGGACCCCGGTCTTTTTCGCCATTTTCTGTTTGTTAGTTTCTTCTGGTCTTTACTCTTGTTAGTTGAAGCAGGTTTGAGTCCTTTGTGTGTTTTGCCTTTGGCAGGCTTCAGCCCTGAAGCCTGCCCAGGCTTGTGTGTCTGGAAAGGCAGGAAGCGAGGGACGGTCCCGAAACTTCCCTGTCCTTTGTTTCTAGGTGTGCCTGAGTGAACAAGGGACTTAAGCTTAGGGAGAGTCACATGAATAGTAATCATCTACTCCTCTCAAGATGGCATCTGTTTGCTACCACTCGCGAAGGCCGATGGTCTTGTTTTAGGACTGGTAAGGAGACTTTAAATTTCGCGCGCGTGTAGTTGAAGTTTTGACCACACGCTGATCGAGGCATCGCTTTATCGCGGGATGAGGAGAGTGTTGGATTTCCCGCTGCTACGAGCAATCGTGGATACATCCGGATGCCGGCTGAGAAGGTAAATAAATGATCTGGTGCATTTGAACATATTGTGTGTTGTCCGTACGTTTCCTCTGACGTGAACACATGTCTGTATAATGACTACATTGAGAGATTTTTTTTTTCTTTCTCAATGTGTTTCAGTGGATATGGACATTCTGATCTAATTTGAAAAGCACATCGCCGTAGAAGATACAGTTTACCTGCCGTGGTTTTTGAAATCTGTTAAAGATTAAGAGAGGTAAGCAGATATAGCCTCCTTCTAGTGTCAACTGAGAGTGCCCCTTTAATGACTGGTACCTAAAGAATGAGCTCCCCAGATGGGTTTGTGGATTGTATTAATCCTGTTGGTTAAGTCGCCTGGCTAGCAGCAGAGCGATGAGGACGCGAGGCCCCGGTGCTCTCACAACCACCGACATACATTCTGGAAAAAAGCCTGCTATTCTCGTAAATCCTGGGAAAAAAAACATCCCTGCGGAGTGACAAACAAGTGAAGAACGTCTGAGCAAAAAACAAACGAAAATCGGCTCCTCTAACAAGATAAAAGCCGCGGAAGAAATCAGTGTGATACTGAGGAAGAAACGCCAAGATGGCCGCAGACGGAAGCGCGGCCCCCGAGAATCAATCGCAACACGGTGGCACCGCTTTGAAACTTAAAAAGTGTGCATTAAAACAAGGCCCTCAGGCGTAGGCAGTGAGACACTCGAAGCTAGCGGAACGCCGACAACACGTCTGCCTACTGAGGCAGTCTAGTGGCTGCGGTGCCGCTGTGCAAAACATGTAATGCTCCCCGCGAGGGGACAACTGTCCAGGTGATTCGCTCTGCCCTGAGGCCTACATGAAGCGCCCTGCCACTCCAGTGCAGGCGAAGAAACACAGAAGCCCTGTTCACCTGGCAGAGGTAATGTTGCCCCTGCAGCGCCCCAGGGCCCACCCCGCAGATCGCCAGTGTCCCCGAGTGCGGACACGAGTGAGAAACCTGCCCGGTGTGCAACATGGACGGAGTGAGACACGCGAGGTAGGCCTCCCCGGTCAAGCCGCATCCACAAAGGAGCTTACATCTAAAAGCAGAGGAAACATCCATATTCGGCGTGAACCCAGGAGAGAGCGGCCTGGAACGAACATTGCTGCTTCTCTACGTGCTGAAGCAGAGACAGCTCTACAAGTGGGCCCAGCCTGCTCTCAGTGTTCGCTGCACTCGCGCGCCTGCCGCCTCCCGGGGTCGTCCGACACGAAGCACCACAACAGTACACAAGTGAAACGGCCCGATCGGAGAAGGTGAGGTGGTGCGTGTGCTGAGTAACCCGGTAAGTGAACCCTTTGTGTGCTTGCGCTATCAGTGCTGCAGTGACTCTGAGACAGACGTTAATGTTGGTGAAAAGAGGCGATTGTGCCCTTCCACCCTGAGCTTCCCCACCGGCGAGCAGAGACCCTAAACATGGCACTGTCACACGCGCTTGTTTTTGGCACGAAAGCTGCACCTTTGAGTACACACCATCAGAACCAGGGTAGACCAAATACAAGGGGCATCACATACGGGGGGTGCCTACTGGCGCAATAGCAGTGGTCAAGACTAGCCAAGGACCACTAATAGTAACACTCAATAAAAGAGACGAAATCTGCAGGGGAGTGAGACCAAAATTACCTCTGACCATGCTAGGCGTGACTGCATCGCTGAGACCCTGCCCTCATTGGCGCCCAAGCGCAATACAAGGAGACAGAGGAGAGCAGGGCTGCGGATTCCACAAAAAGACTGCTGAAATACCTCAAGCGACCCAATCAGAACTTACATGCACATACAAGCAGCGTGCGAGACAATTCCAGCAATACAAACAGTGGACGTCGACCAATCAGCCCATAACGCTGTGGATGCGAGAAAGGGAATCCCATGACAGATGGAAGCGTACCCCCACCCGACACACAGAGGGACTATAGCTGGCTGAGTAATGTGGATGATCTGAACCTCGATGTGCACCACGCCTGAGCAAAGTGTAAAGAGTGAACAGTAAGGGCTGAGCAAAGTGAGCCTCCAATCGGGACATGTGGTGGTCAAGCTGGCACTGAAACCTTATAACCCGGCGGTGGTGGCCTGACCAGTGGTCACTCCAGGACGACAATTAATAGAGAAAGAACAGAACATAAAGGCTAATAAGATCACCCCCCCCACTGCTCAGTAGGCAATAACTTGATCCCTGGAGCTTGTAACTACGCACAGACTGCCTAGCTGAGGCAGACCCAGAGAAGAGGATATCGTGGACCTGAACCAGGGAAGAAACAGCACACACATTGACAGATGGCCTGGAATACTGCATCAGCGAAGCAGGGTGGCCCAGTACTACCTCGCTCAAAAGTCATATACCTCACCTAAAGGAAGTGGCAGCGCCTAACATGGGCAAGGAAAAGACCAAGAAGTTACCTACCCAGAGTAGAACCGATCAATACACAACGCCAGTCACACAAGCCCGAGAAGATCAGGAACAGGAAGAAACTATGGCTGAAGCGCAGAGCACAGTATTACAAAAAGATGTTATGTCCACTATTGCGGACTCAGGGGCCTAAATGTAAGAAAAAAAAATGGACAGCATCAGTATGGATGTTTCACTCCTCCGTCACGATTTGCAAAAAACAAACGTCACGCACTGGCGAGGCGGAACAGCGCATATCTGGGCCGAAGATGGGCTGCGAGAACTACAACAACTAACTGGTGTGCAATCACAGCTGAAAACAATGGAGTAAAGTGTGGATGAGGGTGAAGGTGGATCAAGGCGCAACAACGTCTTAAACATGGCACAGAGTCAGCTCTGATCGACTTGAAAACTCAGATGGAGTCACTGAAGGACAATGGGAAGCTAGCTCCTCTTCTCCTCGATCTCTCCGCGGCTTTTGATCTGGTCAACCACCAAATACTCTGCCAGCATCTCAAATCCGCAGCCCACTTCTCCGACTCTGCCAATGCCTGGATCCACTCATTCCTGAGCAATCGATCCATGAGGGTCTTGTCACCGCTGGCATCAGCGGATCCCTCCCCTATTCACTGTGGCGTTCCTCAATGCTCGTGTGTATCCCCTACGTTGTATAACGTATTCACCAAGCCCCTCTTCGATGTGCTTGACTATCTGGGTGTCTCCTACACTAACTACGCGGACGACACCCAGATACTCATCCCTATCACAGGAGACTACACAGCTGACACCAAAGCCCTTAACGATGTTTACTCAGTGATCCAGGCCTGGATGGCACAGCACGAACTTTGCCTTAACGATGATAAGACTGAGCTCTTACTTTTAGGATCAAATCATCGGCTCAACAAACTAGACCAAACCTACAAGTCCTTCATTATTGACGGCAATGACATTAAAGTCTCCAAAGATACTAAGACGGTAGGGGTCTATCTTGACTCCTCGCTTTCTCTGAACAGACAAATAAATGCAGTTAGGTCAGCTTCGGCCTATACCTTCAAACATATCACTGCCTGTAGACCCTTCTTAAACTCCACCAACTGTATCACACTCGCCAGAACTCTTGTTATGACCAAAATCGACTACTGTAGTGCTCTCTACCTAGGGACCAGTCAGTCTAACCTTAATAAATTGCAAACTGTACAAAATAATGCCTTAAGGGCAGCCTTAAACATCTCGAGACGCTCTCATATCTCCTCCGTCAGATCGGACTTATGCTGGCTCCCGGTAAAACAGAGAATTGCCCTGAAAACCCTAGCTTTGACTCACAAATGTCTGAGTAACAACGCCCCACCTTACCTGTCCGCTCGTTTCTCACGCCACACCTCCACTCGACCTACCAGAGCAGCCCAAACTCACAGCCTCATCGTGCCTAGATGCAAACTCCAAAAAGCTGGTGGGGTGAGCTTCCCCGTCCTGGCCTCCAAACTCTGGAACACCTTGCCCACACCTATCAGAATTGAACCATCATTCCACTCCTTCAAGAACAATGCTAAAACATAGCTGCTCTCCCAAGACTCATGAGACCTTGACACAGTCCAGACTCCATGTGGGGTACAGGACTGAATATACATTTTCTCTCTGCTCTGTCCCTGTATTATACGCTGTTAATGGTACCCTTTGGTACATGTATATATGCTGTATATTTTTGTAACTCACTGTAACTACTGCTTTTTGTAACATGTTTAAGAGTATGTACATGTATATATGCTGTATATTTTTGTAACTTCTGTAACTACTGCTTTTTGTAACATGTTTAAGAGTATGCGCCCGGTTGCCCCTGGGCCTGGTTTTTTGCGCTTTATAAATAAAATAAAATAAAAAATCAACGTCTGAATTCTAGGCTTGCCAGAAAATACGGAAGGACCAAACATGGAATTGTTCTTGGAACAATGGCTCGCCGACATGTTTGAACCAAACTCGTTCTCAAAGTTCTTTTCGATAGAGAGAGCCCACCGCATGCCATCTGGACGACCAGTGCCTGGTGCCTCGTCACATACTGTGATCGCGAAACTCCAGAACTACAGGGACCGGGACGCGTTGCTCCAACGAGCATGTGCTAAAGGCACATTGACCTACAATGGATCCAAAATTGCATTCTTTCCAGACTAACCAGAGAGGTGCAAAAGACAATCGTTTGAACAACTTAAGAGACAACTGCAATCACTGAAGGTGAAATGTGGCCTATTATTCCCAGCCCAACTCAAAATGTACCACAAAGGCACTACCGTCCACTTTACGGACACCAAGGAAGCATGGAGGTGGGCAGAACAGCACATTGAGGGGGACTGGAGAAATGCACGGAGCAACAGGAATAGCAATACCCGGGCCCGACCAGAACGAGAACCACTACCATTACAACCGCCGCCACATGACCAAGAACCGCAGCCTCGCAGGGAAGAGAGTGACAGCCAAAATGGGTGGTGAAATACACATTGGGAGCGCCGCAAACTGGAAAAGAGGTGGCAAACGAGACAATTTCAAGATACGTGTTTAAGATGTCTGAGAATAGATAACATTGGCGCTGATGACGAATCTGCCCCCCACCCCTCCCCAACCTGGAGCGAGTTCCACTCCAGACCTTAAGGTTTTAGCGGAATTTGTTGGGGATAGAAATTGTTACAGGGTACTTTTGTGTGGTTGACGGCTGGCTGTTCTTTCTTGCTCGGAGTCAGATAATGTTCGGGCGACAGATTCTTCATGTTGGGTGGAGTATGGGGAGGGGGTGGAGGTTTCTTTTATTATTGTTCTCGTCATTGTTACACATGGATCCAAAAACCGACACACTAATGTTTCATTGAAATCACAACATAAAATGGAATGGCTAAGTCACTGTTCTCCCAAGAGACCCAACACTAGGCTCCTCAGTACTTACCGCACTCAAAATGACCTCGCTTGAGTACAAAACCAGAACACTAAAACTACGAACGTGGAAAGTCAATGGACTGGGCAGTAGTATCAAAAGAAGGCTGGTCCAACAACTACTGAATAGACATTCACTGGACGTAGTATTTCTCATAGAAACACACCTAGCAGGTACAACCCGTAACCTGTTCAAACGCACCAACTACCGCACAGCGATTCATGCCGACTTTACGATGGGCTCAAGAGTGCTCATATTAATACATAAAAGGCCCCCCCTTACTCTCTCGGATGTAACCCAGGACACAGGCGGTATATTTGTACACACCACAAGAACACTCTGGAACCAAACTATAGCCATGCTAGCAATCTATGCACCGCCTGTATTATTACCAGCATTAATAAAGGATGTTACTCCTATACTTAACAATGACACGTCTGACACCTTAATCCTAGGAGGGGACTTTAATGAAGTCATGGATGTAGAGCTAGACCGCACTCACCTAAGAGGGAGAAACCCTAGCACCAGTACCAAACTTGCTGCTTTCACAACCGCACTGGGATTGAGGGATGTGTGGCGGGACCTGCACCCCAATACAAGGAAATATTCATACCATTCTGGTGTCCATGCCTCCCTCTCGAGATTAGACTACTTCTTCCTCCAGACAACAAACATACACAAAGCAATCACTGCGACCCTGCTCCCAAGGGGTATCTCGGATCACTCCACTTTGGTAATGGACTTGATGACAGCGAGACCACTTCCCCACCATCTTGGCGCCTAAATAGCTATTACCTGGGTTTCCCGGACCTTATAGAACAGATACAAACTGCCACAAAAAATTCTTTTGAATTAAACACTGGATCAGTGAATGATCCTTGTGTACTGTGGGAAGCGTACAAGGAGGTACTCCGGAGAGAAATCCTCTTCTGGATCACTGCCCACAGGAGGAAGCACCAAAAACATTGGAAGAGGCGGAGGCTAAAGTAAAGCAAGTGGAAGGGACCCACCTCGCCCTCGACCTACTTGACACACATCGAGCACTAATGTTAGCCCACAAACACCTACAAAACATAGCCCTAGACTGTGCCAAACAAGCGCACAGAGCGATGTGTGCCAGAAAATGTGAAACAGGCGATAAAGCAGGCAAAATGCTAGCGTGGCTAGAACGCACAGATGAAGGGCACAGTCAGGTCACAGTCATCAAACCGGATAACGCGGATCCACTGGTAACTGATAGAGACATAGCAGAGGTCTCCGCAGCCTACTATACTGACCTGTACAAATCGCCACACACTCTCATTGATGTCTCAATATTAGACGAAATCCCTCTCCCCTCCCTAAAAGACGAACAAAAAACTTGAAAAACATATTACAGAGGGAGAACTAATATTGGCCATGTCACAACTACAATCAGGGAAAACACTGGGCTCGAATGGTTTCCCAATAGAGATCTGGAAGAAAATAGGAGCGACTACACATACTACACATGTATACGAGGGAACAAGGCCATCTCCCTGCAGATCTAAGGAAGGCCACCATAATCGTAATACCCAAGAAAGATAAACCCCCAGATAACTGTGGCTCATATAGACCAATCTCCCTCATAAATAGCAAAGCCAAACTTTTGGCAAAGGTACTGACTAATAGAATGCAAGTGGTCAGAGCGTCACTTGCCAACATCTACTCCAGTGCACTCACTCAAGCCATCGAATCCATTGCCCCTCTAGAAGAAAAAAAAAGAAAAAAAATCCATGCACTGCAACTTTTGGTTCACTGACGAACTATCTGCCCTTCGCACCAAGAAACGCAAAGCTCTATCCAGGTGGCAATCAGCGCCTAACCAATCTTCTCTCAGCGATATCAAAGAGATCTCATTGACCTACAAAAAAGCCATATTCCAAGCCAAATCCGAATCCTATAACCAGCGAATCACTAATGCCAGCTCCAAATCAAGAGAAATATACTCAATATTCAAAGAACTCACCACACCTGCCTCCAGCCCAGACGAAATCATCAAGGATAAAGCATGGTGCAAAGACATCCAAGTCTGCTCTCGTCAATAAAGTCAACACACACCAAAATAAAATAGCCTCCCAACGCAAAGCTCTCAACACCCCGACCGGCTCTCCTGCACCTCCCACTAATAATACTCTTTCACAAACACCCCCTTTCGCTTTCAGAGAAGTCTGTGACGGAAGTCAAGGACCTCCTCAAAAAATAAATCAAACCTTCCACCTGCAAAGAGCATATCTGCCCACCTTCCATAATCAAAGAGTGCTCAGAATCCCTCACCCCCCATCATCACAGCTTTCATCAATGCCTCATTTGCATCTGGAACCATACCACAATGCCTAAAAGAAGCCTGGGTTCACCCGCTCCTAAGAAAAACCCTCTCTTGATCCTTCCTCCCCTAATAACTATCACCCCATCACCACTGTCCCCTTCCTCCTCAAAATCCTAGACAAAGCTGCACACAACCAAATCCAACACTACCTGGAAACCCACACCATCCTAGGTAGAAAACAATCAGGTTTCCGCAAAGGCCATGGGACTGAAACCACCCTCTTAGATTTAAAGAATCAAATTACCAAGATAATGGACACAGGCAAACCTGCTCTTCTCCTACTGCTGCTCGACCACTCTGCAGCATTTGACCTGGTTGACCATAGCATTCTCACATCTCACCTCTTCAATGCCGCACACTTCTCTCACAAGGCAACCACTTGGATCACATCCTTCCTTGAAGGTAGGGCCATGAAAGTGTATTTAGACCAGGCCAGCGTTCCCCCCACCACTATCAGTTGTGGAGTCCCACAAGGGTCTTGCACTGCACGACCCTTTACAACCTATTCACCAAACCACTCTTTGACGTACTGGATTCCCTCGACATAGCTTACACAAACTACGCTAACGACACGCAGGTTCTCCTCCCCCTCTCCGGAGACTACGACCAAGACTCAGAAGCCCTCCTCAAGATCTATTCCACTATCCAAACCTGGATGGCTATCAATGGTCTCTGTTTAAACTGAGATAAAACCGAAATGATCATCCTAGCCCCCAGCGAAACACTTACTAAACTCAGCCCCAACTACTCTCACATGACTATCGACAGTATTAGCATACCCGTCTCCTCTGCCGTCAAGACTTTAGGAGTCTACATAGACGCCACACTCTCCATGACTAGACAAACCAGCACCATCGCCTCAGCATCTGCTCTGACCACCAAACTCATTTATGCCATAAAACACTACCTTACCACACCCAACTGCCTCCCCATAGCCAGAGTTACTATAGGAGCAAGATTGGACTACTGCAACGCCCTCTTAGCAGGCACATCAGCTAAAAACCTAAGCAGGCTCCAAATAGTGCAAAATAATGCCCTCTGCGCTGCACTACACATCCCCAAAACTGACCATATTTCACAGGCCAGAAGACTCGTCCACTGGCACCCAGTCAAGGAAAGAATCAACTTTAAAATTCTCACTCTCACACACAAGTGCATCAATCACACAGCACCCCCCTACTTATCTGAAACTATAACAAAGAACTCCTCCATCTGTCCTAGAAGAAGCCATCACGCCAACCAACTCCGAGTACCCATTGTAAAAAGAGCCAAAGCCGGCGGCATTGGCTTCCCACACATAGCACCAAAGCTCTGGAATGCCCTCCCCAACTCAGAGCCGAACCATCGCTGTACTACTTTCGCAAATCCCTCAAAACTACACTATTCAATTAACCTCCTCCCTCAAGAGCTCACCTACACTTGCTCTCATACGTCTGCTTCGAAATGTGTCCTGTAATGAAAAATGCCTTGTAACCATCTTCCTTCCACTGTAACCAGATTATGTTTACCTGTAACAGCGCCACGAGGCCATCGGGCTAATGTGCGCTTAAATAAATTTGAATAAATAAAGAAATAAATACACACGGACCAATTTGGCTTTATGCCACAAAGATCCACGTGCATGAATATACATAGACTATATGCAGCAATAGAAAGGACATCCACCCTACAGGACTCGCTAGTGTTACTGGCAATAGACTTCGAGAAGGCCTTTGACTCTGTCCACTGGGAGGCACTCTGGGAAATAATGCATCGCATGGGCTGAATACTATATGAGCTGGGTACGACTCCTTTACAGGTCCCCCGAAGCTGAAACCAGAGTGAATGGGTGGCCATCGAGACCCTTTACACTCGGAAAAGGGACAAGGCACGGGTGCCCACTGTTGTGAAGATGAGGCGGACACAGGTAAGTTATATAAGTAGATTTATTTAAGTTAATAAATCAGAAAAGAAGACCCCACATCTCATGGCCTCCCTTCCTTTCAGCTCTTTCCTCCAACTGTATATATCTGATTGCCTTTTACCTCTCGGCTTATTACACTAACAACATCTCATTTCATACAATAGGTTTAACTCAAACATTTTACACTAACTAAGTTACACTTTAAAACTTGTCTAGAACAAACGCTATGGTTGGCTCAGTTGCCGTTCCCTTCTTCTTCCTCCTGGGTATATCCCCACTTATGGCTTTCATAAATTTCCTCTCCTCACAGATGCCACTCTATCTTTACTCCATACTTGCCCTCCAGCAACTCGCACAGCCCCTTTCATGACTGCCACCACTCTGACAGGATCCGAATAAAGAGATTCCCCCTTTCTCCTTATCACTGCTTTCCTTATCCTAATCCAGTCACCACACTCCACACGCAATTCCTTCTTTCCCCTCAAGTTTTCACGCTTGACCCAATTTGATTTTTTTTCCACTAACGATCTTATCACTTCTTCCACAACAAGATCGGTCTCCCTACATCTTCCCAGCCATGGCGGACAAGCCATGGAATATGGCTTCCTTCCCCTCATGAGCTCAAACGGGCATAAACCGGTTGTAGAATGCGGCGCCATCCTCAGAGCCCACATTCTATTTTGTATTAGAGCTAGCTTGTCTAAACCACATTCCTCTCCCATACGTACACTCTCCATTACACACCTATTCATTCTCTCAACTACACCATTTGACTCGGGATGGTACAATGAAGTTCTTTTGTGACCAACCCCACACTTCCTCAAATAGTTAGAAAATTTTTCTCCAATAAACTGGGGACCATTGTCGGTCAACACGGTCTCAGGCAAACCTTCACTTGCACAGATTTCCTGCAGAACCTTTATCATACTTTCACTCGTGATCTCCCTCACGACCTTAAAATCCACCCATCTGGAAAACAAATCCACTACCAAAACGATATACTTTCCCCGGGCATAACCCAGTTCCACGGGACCTAGTATATCCATGGCTATATCACACCAAACCCTGGATGGAAGACCGACATCCACTAAAGGTTGCTTTCTGGCCGCTATTCCCTTTCCACTCTCAACACAAAACTGACAATTTGCTAAATGATCTTCCACCTCCTTGTCAAAACCCGGCCACCAATAATCTTCTCTCAACACTCCTTTGGTCTTAGTAACTCCAATATGACCGCTATGTGCTAAATCTACCACTTTCTTCCTTAAACCTATCGGTACCACCGCTCTACCCCATCTGAACAAAATTTTATCATTTACAGACAATTCATTTTTCACTTCCCAAAACGGCTTCACTCCTTCCGCCAATTCCACTTTATTTGGCCATACCGTGGTTTCAACATATGTGATTACCCTCCTTATGATGCTATCTCTCTCCATTTCATCCAACCACTCCTGCTTGGATACAATGCCATCAGTGTTGACAAACACCAATTCCATTTCCTCACTTCCCATACTCTCGGTTTCTGCCACCCTTATCCTTGATAAACTGTCGGCTAAAACATTTTCCTTCCCGGGAATGATCTCCATTCTAAAACAATGTGTCTGCATCCTGGTAACCCACCCTGCCACTCTTCGGGATACTTTGTCAAGACCCTTATTCTCAAAAATAGCTTTTAAAGGTTTGTGATCCGTTCTCAACACAAACTCTACACCCCACACAAAATTTCTGAAACGTTCTACAGCCCAAAAACATGCCAAAGCCTCCTTCTCCAGTACCGAATATCTTACTTCCGCTCCCTTGAGACCCCTCGAGGCATGGGCGATTACCTCTTCAGAACCATCTTCTTGCTTTTGAGATAACACAGCTCCCAGTCCACTCTCACTAGCATCAACTGTGATAATGGTTAACTTCCTCGTGTCAAAACACCCTAATGGACCAGCCATATTTATTTCTTCCTTTATCCTGTTAAATTCCCTGTCACACTGGTTATTCCACACAAATTCAGCACCCTTCTTGAGAATCTTTCTCATCTCCTGTACTTTGTCCGCATAATTTACCACAAATTTGTGATAAAATTCCGTCATTCCTAAAAAAGAGCGCAGCTCATTCTTGCTCTTAGGTTTCTCAACACTCTTAATGGTATTAATCATCTCTTCCTTGGGCTTAACACCATCCCCCAACACTTCATGTCCTAGGTAGTCCACTTTCGTCACTGCAAACACACATTTCTCACCTCTCAAAGTAATGCCTCTCTCCTCAAATATCCTCAAAACTTTACGTAGATTTCTGTTATGTTCTTCCATCGTAACACCGCTCACCAACACATCATCCTGAAAACAGAACACTCCCTTCAGACCCCTCAACAAACGATCCATGATCTTCTGAAATACTGATGAAGCGGACGCCAACCCAAATGGCATTCTCCTAAATTGAAAAACACCTTCATGCGTTACAAAAGCTGTAACCTTCCTACATGCCTCCACTAATTCGACCTGATGATAAGCTGATGTCATATCTAACTTAGAGAAAAATCTTCCCCCACCCACCATGGTCAACATTTCACCCATGTTGGGCAGTGGATGTCTATCCACCAACACGCACTTATTTAACTCCCGCATGTCAACACATAACCTTATGTCACCTGAACTCTTCTTCACAATCACCACTGGGGATACCCATTCAACCCCCCCAGCTCTCTCAATCACGCCTGACTCCAACAGCTTCTGTAATTCCTTTTGCACTTTCTCCCTCAAGGCTAGAGGCACCGGCCTGAGTTTCGCCACTATAGGCATACTATTCTTCTTCAATGTTATCTGGTGCTGAAATCCTTTTACCTTTCCCAACTTCTCATTAAACACTTTCCTAAACTCCGACATGTACCCATCATGACTTGCAGACACTTCGGATATTTGTAGCACTTGCTCTGGGTGATTGGGATCGAGTCTGATCCCCAAATTCTTTTGTTCTCTCCATCCTAATAAAGATTGTCCCTTCTTGGTGACATACACTTTGCCATCACAACTGCGACCCTTGAATTCAAATTTACTCCATACATAACCCAGTAAATCAATGCGATCTTGATTGTACCCTCCTGGATTTATGTCGGGCTCTGATAACTCAGATACTACCCCTTTCATCTCGCTCTCAAAAGCAACTCAAGATATTAAGGTTATTTTCGACCCTGAGTCAGCCATCATAGATACCTTATGCCCATTCACCATTACCACAGCGTAAGGTCTCTCACACTCAAGATCCCCACCATTCGTAACAACATTAACTGTATTCACGATAACATTTTGTAATGGCACCACAACTTCGTCTTCTGATGACCTTCCATCTTCTTCCTCATTTACATACAAGACTCTCCGTTGGCCTGTTTGACCAAATTGGTAGTTCTTGCAGCACGATGCTAAATGTCCTCTCCTTTTGCATTTTGAACATGTACTTTTCCGCCCTGGACACACCACAGATGATGCGAAATGCGTTGCACTAGCACACCGATAACACAACCTTTCGTCCTTCCTTTCCTCTTTCTTTTCTCATTTCTGCATATAGTCTTGACCCTTCCTCTCTTCCGGATTGTTCTTCCCTGACTGTCTGTTTCTTCCTTTCCTTTTGTTCTTTCCCTCGGCTACGGATAACACCTCCGGTTTACTTTCTTTGGGCTCCCCTCCTTCAGTTTTGGAAAGTTTGGCCACACATGCCAGGGAATGCTCCACACGTTTCGCCAAGTCCAACACCTCATCTAAACTTGGCTCATCCTTCAGCCACAACTCCTCTCGTATTTTGTTGGATCGACAATGTGTCATGAATTGATCACGAATATGTTCGTCGAAACTTCCTTGAAATTTGCATGTAAGAGCCAAATGTCGCAAAGCAGTCACATAATCCTCAACAGATTCACTTTGAGCCTGTGTGCGCATCTGGAAATTGTACCTTTCCAAAATTGTGCTTCTTTTTGGGTTAAAATGTTTATCTAGCTTCACTAATGCGGATTCGAACTCATTTAATTCATCCCCGCTCCCGTCACTCACAAGTTGTGGTAAAGTTTCAAAAATTCTTTGACCCTCAAAACCCAAAAAATGTAACAACAGAGCCAACTTCCTCTCGCTAGAATAGGCTGTCCCGCCGGCTGCTTTCATATAGTGCAGAAAACCCTTGCGCCATTGGGGCCACACAATTCTCGCCGCGCCTGGAGCAGGCATAAAAATGGGAGGTCCCGATATTCCTGGCAAAGCTGCCATTTTATCTGTCTGCAGAATGTCACTTAGTATGTGGCTTTTATGTTCTCCCTACGCTAGGAACTGTTTTTGCACAGTTGAATTGCCACGCTTCAATTTTCTTTAATATTTCTCTGTAAGGTGGCTTGTCCATACATTTAGAAATGACACTGCAAAACTTCACTGCACAGTATCTTGCTTATGGTTAAAGTCTACCTGCCTGATGGCATGTTTTTTTTTTTTTTAATTCTTCAGACCTCCCTGTTGCCCTGATACTCCAAGTGACATATGAGGTTACCCAGCTCCTCATAAAATGGAAACACCCTTCTATTATGCAGTTCACGGTAATCCTCTGCTCACATGTCCCTGTGTTCGAAGAAATACGGTACTCTGTGTCAGAGTCCGCTTCCCACGCCTTCCCTCAGCTGACTGTGCCCGGCACCGCAGTGAACGCTGCGGCGGGACCACTAATACGTTCGGGCACTTACTTCGTTGGAGATATGTGTTGGGGAGGTGCGTACACACAGGCCTGCGCACAGTGGCCGCTCAACGCTCGGAGGAGCGGAGCAGCCGACACACAGGCCTGCGCACAGTGGCCGCTCAACGCTACGGTGAAGCGGAGCGGCCCTCCCAGGAGTTCTTCAGACGCCGGCAGCCTCTTCCAGTTGACAACGCCTGCCCAGCTGGGACGTTCGCGCTGCGAGCCGATCAGCACAGCTCTGATCCCAGCAGCGGATCGGGTCAGTCGATCACGTAGGTCCGAGCGAGCAGCTCGAACAGCGAGGAGGATCCTCTCAGCAACCGTTGTTTGTGCTGCGTTCTCCTTCAGAGACCGCACTCGGGTAGATGAAGTTGGGCTTCTCGCGCCCTGCCGGCGCACGCAGGAAGGGCTTGAAGGGCACGACTGGCAGCAGGAGATAGTTCACCTCACAGGCCGTACGTCTCACTTTAAACTGGGCTCACAGGAGCGGCCTGCCTCAACCGGGGTCTTCTCTTCACCTGCGTTCCAAGGCCTCAGATCATCCCATCCTCGTCGCCATTGTTGTGAAGATGAGGCGGACACAGGTAAGTTATATAAGTAGATTTATTTAAGTTAATAAATCAGAAAAGAAGACCCCACATCTCATGGCCTCCCTTCCCTTCAGCTCTTTCCTCCAACTGTTTCCTTTAGAACCAAACAAGACCAGTACCAACATTCCAAGTGACATCATAATGTACTTTCTCCTCACTAGAGATCTCCATCTCCTCTCTAAGGAGATGCACTACAACACCCACTATCTGCAATGCTCTTCGCCCTGGCAATAGAACCTCTAGCCGTTCAGTTAAAAAACACACAAACATGGAAAGGTTTCCAATGGTCGGCCGAGTGAGAGGATAAGGTCTCCCTATATGCAGACGACCTGCTGATCTACCTGAGTGACGCTGTTAACTCATGTCCAATTGTGACATGTCTCCTAGAGCGATAAGGTGAATTCAGCGGCCTTCGGGTCAACTGGTCCAAATCAATACTGTTCCCAATCAGAGGCGTGGTAGAGCGCATCACAGTTGACTGTCCCTACAAAATAGAAACAAGCCACTTTCGCTATCTAGGTATACAAATAACCCAAAACCTAGACGACTACGTGACCAGGAACCTGCATCCAATTACAGAGAGATTCATGAAAGATGTACGCCACTGGATCTCTTTGCCCCCGACTCTGCTAGGTAGAGCAGCACTATTTAAAATGATGACTCTGCCCATTGTTAAGATGTGGGTCCGGTTACAAATGACTGACAACTTCTTGTTAACTGTAAGTTCTTTACTTAGTTTGGGCTTATTAATTACAGTTCTTATGTCAGATAAATCATGGGGAAAATAGAACACCCACCGGCATCCTCTCTCAGGGCTTACATCTTTCAACTGACCACCCTGGAACACTCCCTCATGGGTAAACATTCTGCGCTCTGCCTTCCATCTCAACATTCCACTCTCTTGCAGGCAGAGCTAATCATAACACATCTTCCCCCTATAGGGACAACCAACCACATTAAACACCAAGATGTAACTAGTGGGACATATCAGAAGAGGGGAAGGCTCAAAGAGCATAAATAATAAAATAATTAACTAACCTTCCAAAACCACTACTACCAAGCTAACGCTCCGAGCAAAATCTCTCCCTTCACTGAACCATATACTAGCTAACACATAGCTACACTCCCACCAGGACAAAACAACTATTTCATAGCTGGCCTACCATGAAACTCGACACCAGGGAACCAGCCCACAATCCAACTATCATCCAAAAGAAACATACTGCACTCACAACCATCTTCCTCCATCCACCATCAACAAAATGTGCAAAAAAAAACCACAATTCAGGGTTCTTAACCCCCCACGCAGCCTAAAGCTATGATAGCATTACTCAAACTTTTGCACCGCTAATGTCACAAATCTAAATCCCTACCATCATTTGATACCTCTAGTGTCGGGATTCTCCATCCCCCACAAGATTTGACACCAACAGTGTCGGGATTCTCCATCCCCCAAGAATTTGACACCACCAGTGTCGGGATTCTCCATCCCCACAATATTTGACACCACAATGTCGGGATTCTCCATCCCGCAAGAATTTGACACCACCAGTGTCGGGATTCTACATCCCCCAAAAATTTGACACCACCAGTGTCGGGAATCACAATCCCCCACAATATTCGACACCAACAGTGTCGGGATTCTCCATCCCCACAATATTTGACACCACAATGTCGGGATTCTCCATCCCCCACAATATTTGACACAAACAGTGTCGGGATTCTCCATCCCCCAAGGATTTGACACCACCAGTTTCTGGATTCTCCATCCCCACAATGTTTGACACAAACAGTGTCGGGATTCTCCATCCCCCAAGAATTTGACACCACCAGTGTCGGGATTCTCCATCCCCCAAAAATTTGACACCACCAGTGTCGGGAATCACAATCCCCCAAAGATTTTACACTAAAAGTGTCGGGAGTCTCATTCCTCCTTCCATTTGCACGCCTCCACTCACTCACAGAGTCACATCACACACATAGGCAATTTGTGCATACAAAATTTGGTAAAGAAGAGTATAAAACATCAATTGAGTCCAATGTATTTAGCTACAAAGTCCTTTGTAATGTTACCTGTGAGAAAAAAAACTGTCATTATCAACAATGGTGCAATTAGGATGTTCTAAAAAAAAACTCCACTACATTTCCTTATCAACAGAGGCCACGACATCCACTTAAAACTCTCACACATAACTCAACAAAGGCCATAGCGCTTGCACATAACAACTCAGCGCACACCAGTACACAGCATACTTATTAATTCCATTACGTTTGAGGAGAGAGCGGAGCCAATGGCAACTTGAAAGAAGCATGTTGCATTTCATTTTGATGTTCGGCATTTTTATGGGACTTTTGAGCAATGAATCATTTGGCTGCGCAATGAGGAAAACATGTTGGGAGTGGCTGCAGTTCACTGACAGCAGTGATTTATGCAGGCAGAGAGGGCCGTGTGCCCCACACAGGGTACCTTTTGTCTAACGTTAGTGCCAGCATGGAGCAGGAGGAATGCCATTGAACTGCCCATATCTATGGCATAGAGGTTTTCCATCATGGCAGTTTTTAACACGTTTTAACAGTTGTTCACTAATTTGTGAAATGGAAAGTGAAAGTGATTTTACAGAGGAACTCATGAAATGAAATATGTTTTCATGTAATGGTGCATATTTTAGTGTTAATGTACTGTGGTTGCTTTACAGGTGTCAGAACAACTTTTACAAAGCGTAGCTGTGATGTGAGGCCTGTCTGAGTTATCGTAATGGAATTAATATGTATGCTGTGTACTGGTGTGCGCTGAGTTGTTATGTGCAAGCGCTATGGCCTTTGTTGAGTTATGTGTGAGTTTTAAGTGGATGTCGTGGCCTCTGTTGATAAGGAAATGTAGTGGAGTTTTTTTTTAGAACATCCTAATTGCACCATTGTTGATAATGACAGTTTTTTTTCTCACAGGTAACATTACAAAGGACTTTGTAGCTAAATACATTGGACTCAATTGATGTTTTATACTCTTCTTTACCAAATTTTGTATGCACAAATTGCCTATGTGTGTGATGTGACTCTGTGAGTGAGTGGAGGCGTGCAAATGGAAGGAGGAATGAGACTCCCGACACTTCAATGTCTGGCTCCCTTTCCTATTATACGGCAGTCGTTCTCATGTGGTTTACTTAATTCTGCGCACCTTGCAGAGAAAAAAAACAAATAACGCTGCGCAACGTTGCACGTGATCGGACCTCTGTGTTGCACGTTGGTGTGTTCTCCTTTCCTGCGCTCCAGAACAGCAGCTAAACTCGCAGCCAATCAATGCCAGCACCATCACAAACTCCTCCAGCATTCCACCCGACGTCATCAGTCGGACTGGGAAGCTGAGGGAAACAGAGCTCTCTGAACCAACGAACTCTGCTGACGACCGCCCACTTGTCCTTTCAGGGCCACCTAAAACTCGCTGGAAAAGCGCTCTCCCCACAGTCCGGCTACAGTTTCACCTCACCAGTCATATAATCATGCTGGTAGGTGTGGCCATATGTTGAAACTGAAAGTGCTTCCCTCACTGTCATTTTGCCAATTCTTGCGCTCCTTGACATAAATGCCACTTAAAACAACAGGCAGCTCTGAGTAGCAAAATGCTTCTGAAACCTTTGTTCTCAATGGGCCTGCAGCGCCACTTTGCCTTCTCTCTATAGCGCTGGCTTTCTCTGGTCTCACACGCTGTTGGAGCACTTTAATGGGCATCTGCAGCTTCCAATACATTTGAGCCCTCACTACACCTCACATCACAGTGCCCTTTCTGCCAATTTGCGCCCTTACCTGAGAGAGGATTTCATCTCTTGTGGGTGCCGGTGGGTGTCCTTCCTTGGTGCTGCTGTCCCTTCAGCAAAATCCCATCCTCGTCTCCACTGTTAAGATGTGGGTCCGGTTACAAATGACTCTGACAACTTCTTGTTAACTGTAAGTTCTTTACTTAGTTTGGGCTTATTAATTACAGTTCTTATGTCAGATAAATCATGGGGAAAATAGAACACCCACCGGCATCCTCTCTCAGGGCTTACATCTTTCAACTGACCACCCTGGAACACTCCCTCATGGGTAAACATTCTGCGCTCTGCCTTCCATCTCAACATTCCACTCTCTTGCAGGCAGAGCTAATCATAACACCCATTTTCTATACATTCTCCAGAATGCTCCACTGTATATTCCAACACGTGAATTTAATAAAATCAATAGCATACTTAGGAAACTACTGTGGAGCGGAGGACGCCTACGTGTAGCGTTTCAAACGCTGCAACGGCCCATATGGGAAGGAGGCATAGGACTCCCCCGGCTACAAACTTATTACTGGGCAAGCCAGATGGCATCAGTCAATAACATGCTACATGGGGATACAAAACTACCACACATCGATGTGAGATAACTGGGAATTCAAGAACGGCCCCACTAGTCCGTCTTTATCAAATAACAAGCTCCTCTTACCCACAAAGAATGGCAACACACATAGCATTAATCTAGGCAGAATCACAAATATATTGGTTGGGACAAAAAATAAATCACCCTGGTACAGCCCCTGTGGGGAAACAGGAGCCTCCCTGAGATAGGCAAACGCCTGAGATGGCTAAGCTGCGAGCTCTCGGGGATAATGAAGGTTGAGGATGTCACATTGAAAGGCAAACTGATACCCTTTGAAGATCTAGCCTCCCGATTCAATCTCTCCGCTACTAAGCGATATCGACATACGCAGCTACAACATGCACTACAGAATCATCTCCCAGCCCTGTCCGATATGCCTGACTGTACCCCAATAGAGAGGAATATAGTCCTGAAACATATAGACACTAAAATCACCTCTACTATGTACAGTGCACTAACCTCCTTTGCCACGCCTGCGTTGCTAAGCCTGAACGCTAAGTGGAAAAAAGATGTAGGCGACATTCTGCTGGAAGACTGGCTCACTGTTATGATGTACCCCCGTGAAACGGCAATCTCATCTAGACTCAGGCTTGTCCAGTTTAAGATACTGCATAGGGTGTACTACCCGAGAGTTGCGCTATGGGGCAAAATTGCAGATTCAAACTGCCTGAGATGCCACACCGAAGAAGGCACATTCTTTCACATACTTTGGGACTGCCCCATTATCCAACAGTACTGGCAGCGATGTTGCGATGAGTTGTCGAGAGTCTTGGGGCTCCAAAACCACTACTATTGGGAGTAGAAGAGGAGGAGGCAATGACGAGATACGAAAAAGCCGTCTTCTCGACCACAACTGCACTGATTAAAAGAAACATAGCGCAATTATAGGGGGCTGGAGCGACCCAGCAATATGAACAGTGGGTCACAGATGTAAATGTGTATAGCAATCGAGCAGCGACTGTATAACGCCAGAGGATGTCCAGGGGAAACCCGAAAAATCTGGCAGAAATGGGAAGATGCGCAATAAAGTGTGACTGACTGATGTATGCCCATACGACTGTTGTAATACTGTTAATAACAAAGTATTGTGACGACTGTGATTGGCAATCTTGGATCCATGCCTTGGTTGTGAGTTATTGTAGTTCGACTCCTCCGGAGTCCAAAGTTGTGTTATGTAATGGCTAAATAGAAAACCAATAAAATGTGTTACAAAAAAAACCCTGTAGGTTAAGTTAGGTCTATAGTTATGTTTATGGAAATAGTAGTACAATATTGTGGTAACTGATGAATTTTAGATTCATTCTTGGCATTGTGTGTGTAGAGCAAGACAGACAGGGGGTGAGGTGGTCACAAGTAGTTTAATACAATTAACATGTATAACTGAACCCAATTTGGGTTGAAGTGTCTTCGGAACACTATTTGAATCCAGTACTTTTCGGAACTACGACCACCCCTACGTTAGGTAAAGAGGACTTTCTTCCTAGCGTAATACAGATTTAGTCTGTTAACCCCATAGAGACCCATTGGCTTACAGTTTGTTTTTACATTTGTTTCAACAGCACTTCCATGGTTAAAGCACATTTGGAGGCGCTTTATGTTTGTAGGCTAATTGATAAAGAAAGTGACTGATTAAGAAATCCTCCTCAAGAAAGTTAAATATGAAAACGAATAAACTGAAACATGTCGAGGCAGAATACCAGTAATTTGTTTTACTAGTTTGTGTATTAAGGTCTTTATTGACCATATTCTATCATCTTCATGTATAATGAGTGTTGAGGATGAGAGTACCTGATACTATTTACATATCAGGAATGATTTGTAGCAATTAGCTTGTCAGCTGTTTGTTTGGTGTCACTTGCACTTTATTCTTAAAATGTTTTAGCATGCATAAGTATTTTATGGTGCGTTTTATTGTTTACGAATAAAATGTATATATTTTGATAAATAGCCCTGTGGTAGTGCTGTTGAACATTCCTCTACCTTGTATCTTTATATATTGTTTCTCCATTTCCTTAATCTATAAGGTAGAGATACTACTACTTTAGTGAGTAGGTTGGTGAAAGGGTTTTCCCCTTTTTTGTTTATTTTGTGCCCGAGTGAAACCAGTCCCGATTGGCTGGGTGGCCTGAAAGGATAGCCACCCTGCTGTGTGATTGACAGCATAGGCTGTGAATGAATGGGAAATCGCATAAAAAGTGAGGTTTTTGGGACTAGTGGCAAAGTTGATCCTGGAGATAAACATCTGAAGAAGCCGTGACGAGACGCCAGCAGCACCATCCTGTACCGCAATGTGCCCGGTGAAGCCCTGCAGATATGCTGACCCCGTTTTCATATCGACTGGGAAGACCCATACGTGACGACTTCCTCCCGTGGGCTGGTGGAACCAACTAGCCTCAAGATAAGCTTCCATTTGGCGCCTCCCCTGACTTGCTGTGTCTCACCAGAGCTGCAGAAGTCCAATGCTAGGGGTCCTGTGACCACTGACGAGTGCATCGTTTTGCTAATTCCAAATCTGCCCAGATCTTCGTTGGCATCCAGAGGACCCCACAGAAGCAGGGAATCTTGATCCAGAGTCTGCTCACCAGAGTCCAGAACTGTGGGAGCAAGCTTCTTCCAACTAGAGTTTTCGTTCTTCATTTACCACTGAGGAAAAGGCACCAAAACACTGAAATGCTGCTGAAAAAAAGGAAATCCATTGCTGAAAAGTCCCTCTTCTGAGTACTGCCGCAGTAGCCGGCCAGATGGCTTCCCTTTCGTCACCACGACCAAGGGTGTGCCAAGCTGTAGCAAGGAGGAATCCAGCTAGAACATTTTTCTTCGAATCACAGGTACTGTAGGGCTTGGGAGTTTCATCTTTCTATTTAGCAAAGTACTTTTTGGAGTTGATCTCAACTCACCTGCACTGGCCTAACAGCTTGTCCTCTCTACAAAGTAGCGCACTTCAGTTACTGTGATTTCTTCTGAACTTACTAATTTTGTCGAGACTAAGAAGAATTACATCAGAACTATTGACTTTTGCTGTCCTAGCTCCCTAAGAGGCACTCCTCTGAACCTACTGACTTTGGCTGTACTTGTTCCCTAATAGGTTATAATTGTGGATACTATTCTTGCTGGGATTAAAGTTTACCTGCCTCACTTTAGGAGATTGTAATTGTTTTACCAACTGTTGAAAGGATGTTCCAAGTCTTATTCGAACCTTTCCTTCCTTAAACAACTCAATAACTGAATTGGTAACTGAAAAGAAGTTCAATACTGACCTTTACTGGAGTCACTCGGTGTGCTGGAACATGCGTTAGCATAAGAAAAGTAATTACCAATTTTTATTGTCTTTTCAAAACTGAATCCAAAATTTGATTGAATGTTACTAGTAGTACAACTTTTTAAAGAATGCTTATTTAAACCTTGTGTGTATTATAAATACATATTTATATATAAGTTTCCACGTGCCCTTACTGATTTCAATTGTACAGCTCTACAGCTCACATTACCCCTCTTAAGGTAAGCCTGGCTGCTCAGTCACACTATGAACTTGTGTACAACAGGCCTACAATAAAAGATGGGTTACCTAATACCAAGCAGATAAGTATTGTGTAGTCCTCACCAGTTGGACTGCACTCATTCTTTTAAACATCAGCCACCACCAACAACTTGGACAGTCTGAACACAGCTGAAGAGCTGGCTGAGGCCTACAATGGTACCCCTCAAAAGGGCCATTAATCATATGGCCATGATGTGAACACGTTTGTCTAAGTCCAAACCTAATAAAGAATTGTATTCTCCCGACATTCTCCCAGTCTAGTTACCCTAAAGAACACTTATAGTATCTTTTTTCTAGGGGAGTGCAGCGTCACTCAGGAAGCCGCCAGTATGGCGGATTACTTATGAACCAGAGAAGAGGACAGGAAAGCTCTCTTCTCGTCCCCATAGGCATAGGCACAACTGGTGAATCATTCTGTCTTTGAATTTGTCATGTGTATAATGAAATTCAACAAGTTGTGATGAAGTTGCATTTTATTTGAATACAATTTAACAAATCAATTCAGGTTATATGACTCTTCACACACCTTTCGGATGGACAGCGCGCACTTGTGGGACCACCAAACCGTTTTTGTACCTACTAATTTGGGGTTGGGGTCACCTCACAGTCCCACGCCACTCGCATCTATCTCACAATACTTGATTTTCACTAAATCAAAGACCATCTTCTAATACTCGTCTCAGCGGACTCCCAATCTAGTTACCCCAAAGAACACATAGTATTCTCCCGACATTCACACCTTAAGAAAATCCAAGTTCAGTCCCTTGAAACAATGGGAAACATTTTTATAAGTTACTCAACGTAGTGACTAACGTATTCTTAGTCCTTAGTCCCCAGTCCCCTTTCCTCCATACTGCATGGGCGATTACAACTGAGTGTAGCCCCAGGGTGGAGAGGACACCCTCCTTAAGCAAACATGTTTCTAAGAACCGCCTGTCCGAAAGCCACGTCCGCTCTAGAACAGGCATCCAAACAGTAGTGCTTGCAGAAAGCTAAAGGGGTGGCCCGTGTGGCTGCCCCGCTTATGACTTGTCAGAGGACATGCCGCTGGAAAGCGATGGCTATTGCCTTGTCTCTGACCGCGTGGGTGTGCATGTTGGCCGGCATTGGCTTGTGCTGTGCCTCGTAGGCTTCTTTGATGGCCAAGACCATCCAACCGGCGAAGGAGGCCTTGGAGGCGCGATACCCCAGTTTGGTCCTCCGAAAGTGACAAAAAGAACGTCCAACTTGCGGAAGCCGTTGGTCCTGTCCAGGTAGAATTTCAGGGCACGCCTGACATCAAGGAAGTGCAGAACTATGTGCCTCGTCTTTGGGCTCAGCAAAAAACGTGGGCAACACGATTTCTTTGTTCAGATGGAATGCAGACAGCACGCAGGAAGTAGGAATGTTGGGTGCGTCCGTAGGACTACCTTGTCCTTGTGAAACAGTGTATGGCTCCGAGGCGACCAGCGGCTGGATTTCGCCGATTCTGTGAGCCGAGGTGAGGCCGACTAACAAGGCCGTCTTAATGGTGACCAGTATGATGTCCGCGGACGCCATAGGTTCGAAAGGTGTGCACACCAGGGCACCCAAGACTATTTATTTATTTATTTGCATTTGTATAGCGCATTTACAGCCCAGAGGCATCGAGGCGCTGTTACATGAGATTTTGTAGCGTTTTAGATTAAGGGGTTCACAGGCGACCGTGAGGTCTCTTGGTTACAGGTACATTAGTATACATACATACGTGCAGTCATTTTTAAAAAAAATATATGTTTATTTTAAATCAAGGCAGGTTGACTAGCATAAATCAAAAACAGTAGCAGACACGTGTTGACCCCCAAATATCTCCCTCCAGACCTGTCTCCCCCCCCCCTCCTTCCCTTCCCGAGGCCTCCACCCTCTGGGCTGTCCGTTCTGTGGCCCCACTGTATGTGTCCCCTCCGGTGTCCTCCTGGTCTCTCAGGGTCCATCGGGCATTGATGGGTTTGTAGGTTAGAGCGGGAAAACGATCATATTCTAGTACCGGGCCCCAAATGTTCTGGAATCGGTGTAGAGTCCCGGCTTTTGCTGCTGTTACCTTTTCCGCTATCAATATGTCCCATAGTTTTATCCTCCATTAAGCCACACAAGGGCCGTCCGGGGACTTCCAACAGCGGGCCAGCACCGATTTCCCAGCTAGAAGGCATTGGGTGAACAGTTTCACCCTATTCCCGGAGCGTGGGTAAATCGCAAGGACCGGGACCCCCAACAGGACTGGCCGCGGTTCCAGCGGACTGCTACCCCAGTGATTTGTACAATAGTTCCCAGGCATAGTTTCCAGAATTGCTGGATTTTCGGGCATGTCCACCACATGTGGAAGAAAGAGCCTGGGTGACCGCATCCTCTCCAGCATGAGTGGTCCACCCTGGGGTTCATATGATGAAGACTGAGAGGGGGTTTGGGGGGGGGGTAGTACCACCTTAGCATAATTTTATATGCACATTCCTTGTTGGTGACAAGTGGATGAGGAGTGTGCTCGGGTCCAGATGTCCACCCATGTTTGGTCCTCTATTTGGTGCCGTAAATCGGCCTCCACTGGGCCATGCAGCGGGTTCTCTGCCAGGAAATCGCCCAAAAATCCCCTGTATAAGGTGGATATCCTGCCTCGAATTGGGGGGTCCTTGAGCGTTAGTTCAAGAGGGGTGAGAACGCACGTTTCTGCTTGTAGGGTTTGGGGATGCGAGCACCAGTGACGCAGTTGTATGTAGGTAAAGTAGGTAAATCTGTCTTTTTCCTGAAGATGGAACCTTTCCTTGCATTGTTCAAACGTGCATAGTGCATTTCCCTCGTATAGCTGCTCTAGGGTCTCAAGGCCACCGTTTGTCCAGCATTGGAAGTTGCAGGGGTTTGACCCAGGCGAGAAAGCTGGGTTATGGAAAATCAGTGATTGTGGGTTCAGGCCCCTCGGGACACCCTTCCGTTTCAGTGCCCAGTCCCAGGTGTTCAGGGTATGTTTGGTTGCCATAAGGAGGCCTCCCCAGTGTATTCTGAGGGGGGGCAGGATGTGTGGCAGAAATCGTAGGGGTAGGGGCAGCTGTGATTGTTCCAGTTCTACCCATCTGGGGTGGTTTGTGATTGTTTGCCATGCGTGGACATGTGCCAGTTGGGCTGCCACTCTGTAGGCCTGTAAGTCTGGGACTCCTAGCCCTCCTGTTTTGGAGCCACCCAATAATGTCTTGTAACGGATTCTAGCCTTCTTACCTCTCCAGATGAACTTCAACATTTTCCTTTGTAGATCTCGGAGGGTTGGTGCGGGAATTGCCACTGGGAGGGAGGAGCAAGCGTAAAGAAACCTCGGAAGCAAGTTCATTTTGCAAGCTGTTATACGTCCCATTAATGAGATCTCCTGGGTCGTCCAGCGTTTCAGGTCTCCTAGTTCTTTAAACAGCTGGGGAAAGTTAGTCTGGTATGTCTCTTTTTGGTCCGCTGGATGTAGACCTCTAGATAGGGGATGGCCCTTTTTTCCCACTTGATTGAGCTCATCTTGACCAGCATTTCCCGTTCCTCCGGGGCGAAGCCAATGCCCAAAGCCGTTGACTTAGCAAAGTTGGCTTCAAAGAGGAGCGGGCTTCCGAGATCATAAGCAGGATGTCATCGGCGTATAAAGCAATTTTGTGTTGCGATGGGCCAACCTGCGGGCCTTTAATCTGGGTGTTTTGTGTCATTTTCTGGGTGAAGGGCTCCATGGGGAGTGCAAAAAGCAGGGGTGATAATGGGCAGCCATGTCTAGTTCCACAGGACAGTGGGATTGGGGCCGAGATGGATCCGTTGGTCCTCAGGAAAGTTTTTGGTTCTTTGTAATTGGCTAGAGCCATCGTTTGGAATGCTGTGCCGAAGCCAAAGTCCCCCAAAGTGCGTTTCATGAACGGCCAGTCCACTCTGTCAAATGCCTTGGTAGCATCCAAGGCCATCAGTACTAGTTTTTGGGAGTTTCGGGCGGCAAGGCCCACCAGGTTTAAGGTCCTCCGGATAATGTCCCCTGCTGGCCGGTTTAGGATGAAGCCTGCCTGATCCAGGTGGATTATCTCCGGGCGATTTGCAAGTATTTTGGAATACAGGTTCACATCTATGTTCAGTAGTGCCATCGGTCTGTAGGAGGCCAGGTCTCTTGGGTCTTTCCCTGGCTTGGGCAGGAGAATGGTGGTTAATTCCTGCATCGAGGGGGTCACCGACCATGTTTCCCTGAAGGAGTTGAAAAGTGTTACCAGGGGGGAATCAGCTGGGGTCTGAATAGTTTGTAGTACCGCGTCGACAATCCGTCCGGGCCTGGGGCTCGAGTTTTGAGAGACTTAATGGCTTCTTCGACCTCTTCCTCTGTGATTGGTGCCTCCAGGGATTCCCTTGCTGAGTTGGAGAGTTGGGGCAATGCCGCGCTTTGCAGGTATTCCTCTTGTTTAAGCTGGTCTTGCGGAATAGCTGTCATGACCTGGGTCAAGTGGGCTACCGCCAGTTGCTGTCTTTTATATTCTGAGTATTGGACGTCTCCCTGAGAGTCGCGCAGGCCGGAGATAGTGTTAGTTCGTTTTATTTTGGCCAGTTTGGCTATCAGGATTTTGTTTGCCTTGCTGTTCTTTGCGTAATAAGATTGTTTGGCCTTGGCCATTAGGTGCGCGGTCTGTTCCGCATAGTGGGCTTCTAGTTTTTTTCCTGGCCATGCGCAAGGCACGCTGCGTTTTGGGGGACCAACCTTTTCTCTTATGGGTTTCCTCTGCCGCTTTAAGTTCTTCCAAGGCCGTCCGGGTCTGCCGCCTGTTCCGGTGATAGGCCCCCCCGTGCGATCAGGATGCCTCCGAGTACTGCCTTCATGGCATCCCAGTCATTCACCGGGGAGGTGTCCGAGGCTGGATTTTCTTCAAGGAAGTTCTTGATCGCAGTTGCGATTCTGTCTCTTGTTGACATGTCATTGAGGATTGGGTCATTTAACGACCATTTGCGTGGGGAATTAGATTTGGGGTTTTGAGCCCGGATCTCCATAATCACTGGGGCGTGGTAGGATAGGATTCTCGAGCCGATGGACACCTCGATGAAAGCGAGAGTTTGTGGGGACGCCAGGAGGTGGTCAATCCTTGAGACGGTGCGGTGGACATAAGAGTAAAAGGAGCAGTCTATTTCAGTGGGGTGAAGGACCCACCAGGAGTCCACTACCTCCAGGGATCTGAATAAGTGTAGGAGGCTCAGCGCCTGAGCAAAGTCATTCGGGGTCGGGGGGTGTGATTTATCCCTTATCGGGTCTGGTACTCCGTTTAAGTCCCCTCCTAATATTGTCTGGCCTTCTGAGAAGCGTGAGAGAGAGGAGCTTAATGAGTCATAGAAGTTCGATTGGCCAGAGTTGGGGGCATACACAGAGACGAAGGTGTATAGGTCTCCAAGTAGGAGGCATTTGACTGCTATGAAACGGCCTTCTGGGCATGATTTTGTGTCTAGAATTTGGGGACGTAGGTCTTTCCTAAAGAGCATTGCGGTGCCTCCCTTTTTTGTTTCCTCTGAGGCAAAGAATTGGAGTGGATATAGCCAGGAGCAAAGCCGCCCGACATCCGCCCGTAACAGGTGAGTCTCTTGGAGCATAGCCACCGCAGCCTCCTCATCCTGGAGTTTCTGCAGGATGGTTTTCCGTTTGGCGGGAGAGTTCAGCCCATTGACGTTGAGGGAGAGGAGTTTTAGGTTTTGGTGGTCCCGGGGCCAGGTCTTCCTCCGCCATCCGGTTTTGGGGGGGGGGGGTCTATGGTGAGCGGGTCAACCGCCATCCCTGGTGAGAGCTAAGAGAGGGTCAACCTGCACTTGGGATTTTAACACAAGCCCCCAACGGTAGGCCGTAACTTTAACTAGCGGGTGCGCCGACATTGTGTATGCGGATGCACCCTTGGCCAACAGGGCCAACAAATAACTCGGTATTGTGAGTTTCCAAGGACTCAGGGTTGGGACGTTCCTTGGAGTGAGCATGAGCCGTGAATATAGCCTGCCGCCATAGGTAGCAGTGCAAGTTCCTTACACTAGAGGTGATGGTTCCCCACGGGGCAGGGGCAGATGGTCGGTGAGTATGTTTGATGGGAGCCTACCGGGTGCGTGTCGGTCCTTGATTATCTCTTCCGGTTGCTCCGCTGCACCTTTGACCATTGCGGTCGCTTAGGCTTTGGGGAAGGGGCTGGCTCCGGGGGCTCAGTTACCTCCAAGTCTGGTGAGGCGGATTCTTTGGGCGAGGTTGGGTGCATGATTTTGCTAGCGTCTTCTAGGTGGCTGATTCGTCGCACCGCACCCTTATATGAGAACTGCAGGGCCGTTGGAAATAGCCATCTGCATCGTACCTTTTGGTCTCGGAGGAAGAGTTTTAACACAAACATAGGACAAAAACCACTGTATGGAAAAATGGGTTATAGCTCATCAGGAAATCCAGAGGCCTATGTGGACCAGGACCAATGTACTAGCACCCAAAGAGAGGGTACATGTACAAACAAGGCTGTGATGGAAGGACAGAAAAGGATAGAATGAATATCTGACTATCCCTGCCTAAGTGCAAAGCCTCCTCTAAGTAGCGGTGCTGTGCTGCTTACAAACAGTGGATAGAAAAAGAAATAAACTAACCACTTCTAGGTAGGTAATACTTTCAGCCTTGTTGGACCTATGCCACTCTCTTCCACTATGTGTAAGTGGAAATAGGAAGAGAAGTGCTCAATAATCACTTAAAAAGGTGCACCTATGGTCAATTGGAGAGGCATCTAGTGGGGTATCTGTCAGTTTATTAGCCACTAGATTGTCTTCCTGGCCATGGTGTACTCGGGTCTAAAAACAACACAGATACATTGACATACAATGTTCAACATAACACACAACGAAGAAGACACCAGGTCGCATAATCCATCGTGAAATGATGTAGATATGACGGGTCATGGGTGGTTGGTAAAAAGAAATGCTCAAACTACAAGGTAGGCGTGATTTGTGCCTCTTGTAAGTAGCATCCACTGTCGACCGGTTTCTGTGGCATGTATGCGGGTAAAGCCACTATCATCAGGACAGTCTTCTGCTCACAGCAATTGGTACAGTCTGGTATGGGTAATTAAAGGACTGACCATATTGAGGGAGGAATGGTTCAATATATAGGGATTGTCAATACTTTACCCCTAAGTTGTAAGTGCCATAAGGCTGGATCACATGGAGAGGGAACCTCAGATAGTCATAGCTGGAAAAATGGGTGCACCCAAATGCAAGAGGCACACATGGATCCGAGTCCCCGGCACTTTGCACAGGCGAATGGGCGGAGCAACCACATTGATGGCGCTCCAGGCCACGCCCCCCGTGCAGTCATTATTACACAATGAGCATTTGACAGTATTCATACAAAGAGCTTGGTTTTGATTGCTTTGCGGAATGCTTGGTGGGACTCAATCATTCTTTGTTGAGGTCCCACACGTGGTGCAGCCTCTTGATGGGCAGGTAAAGCCTGGGGAGACCCGTCAAATGTCTCTTGACAATTGTGTTGGAAGAAGATAAACTCACCTCCTCCGAGTTTCTGTATGCCCCGATGGCTGCAAGGTAAGTGCGGCAGGTGTCCACCAGCACGCCTGAGTGGGCGAGGTGTGCAGAGAAGAGCACGTCGTCCAGAGTACATGCCAGGGGGTCGATTTCCTTGGAGGCTGCCCAGTGGCAGAACCTGGTCCATTTACTCTTATACTGGGCCGTGGTAGACTTGCTCCTTGCGCCCTGTATGATCTCCAGATTAGCCTGGGAGAGGCTGAGGTGCCTTAGAGTCATCTGTTCAGGAACCACACTTAGGGCTAGCTTCTGTGGCGCAGGATAGATGACCCTGCCCCGACCCTGCATCGCCAGAAGATGTGCTGGGCCCGCCGGGAGGTGAATAAGAGGCATCTTCGAGAGGCTGAGCAGCTCTGAGAACCATGGCCTGGCTGGCCACTATGGAGCTATTAGCATGATTATGAGCTTGCGAGACTCCTTGATCTTGCAAATCACTCTGTGAATCAGCGGAGTGGGCGGGAAGGCGTAAGCGGTCATGCTGTTCCACCGAATCCGAAATGCGTCACCCAGGGAGCCAGGGCCCTGTCCCTGCCAGGAGGCCAACTGAGGGCACCTTTTTGTGCCAGGTGGCAAAGAGATCCACTTAGGGACAAACCCATCTGCTGAAGATCTCCTGAGTAACAAGGTCATTTAACTGCCACTCGTAGTTGTCCGCTCCCAACCTGCTGAGCCTGTCTGCTTCCAGGTTGGATTCCACCAGAAGGTGGACTGCCGTGAGGTAGATGTCGTTTTCCAGGGCCCACTCCTACATGCCGATTGCCAGTCTGCACAGTGGAGGGGATCTGGTGCCTCCCTGCTTGTAGACATAGTACATGCTGGTCGAGTTGTCTGTCTTGATGAGGACAACTTTGCCCCCGATAAGTGGGAGGAATGCTCTGCGCGCTAACCAGACGGCGTTCAGCTCCAACCAATTGATGTGGTACTCCTGCTCGTGTCGGGTACAGATGCCGTGGACCGAGAGATCGTCCAGAGTAGCTCCCCATCCCTCAAGAGAGGAGTCTGTGGTGATGGTGACCTGCGGGGTGGGAGGACGGAAGGGCTTGCCCATCCGTAGGTTGCAGTCCATGGATCACCATGTGTTAGGGAGAATTCTCATTCTATGGCTAATTTCCCTTACCTAGCGAGTCCCTCAGCAGCTTTGCTGGATTTCTGGAGTTTATTATTTCCACTTCGTAAGAGTGTGAGCTTTTCCCCCACTCTTACCTGTGTTTTGCCATGTGTATTTTTACTATTTTCATGATTGTGGGCTCTGGAGTACACCACTTCAAGAAACCCACTCTTTGTGTGTTACACAGCACCTTCAGTGCAGTGACACAGGGTTGTCTTTTAGACTTCTCACCGACTACATTTTCTGGGGCTGACTACTGTCCCCCATAAAAGGTAAAGTTGCCATTAACTTTACATAGTCACTCTTAACCACATGTCCAGTACACCCCATCTTATATGGAGTATTGGAAAGGGTTAATTCATAGCCCTTTTTATCTGTGGATCCTGGAGCGTTGTTTTGCTCCCTTAACATTAAGGCTTGGCTGGTGGAAGTTTTTCCTACCGCGATTATATTACATAACGTGGTAATGTTTTAGGCTATTTTAGCAGCCTCAAACTTTAAACCTGCTTGCCCAAATACTTTTTATTTCGGCTGCGGTTGGGTTTAATCACCATTTCTTTTTGTTAACATCCTTCCTGGGTCTTTCTTTGCGCGGCAAACCAGGTTTGCCTCCTTTGTTCGCTGACCTTTGGCATGCTTCTGAACAGAAGACCTCCTTTGGCGCCTGGGTGTCTAGGTGGGCTGAGCGTGAGGGAGGGGTGTAGTCACCTCCTGCACAGGGTTTCCTTGGAAACCAAAGTCGCACTTTGTGTCTATTGGCTGAGGTGTGTGTGATTGACAGCCAGGCTGTGTGAATGGGGGATTTTGGCATAAAAGGCAGGACTCTTGGGCTAGAAGGCAGAGTCGCCACTGGAACTGCAAAGAACCGAAGAGAAGCAGAGGAGAAGAAGACGGTAACCCCGAGTCCCTGTGAAGCCCTGCTGCAGTCCTGAGCTATCTACCCTTCAACGACAAGAGAAGATCCAGTCCGGAGTCTTCTTCCCTTGAGCCTGGTGGGATCAACCAGCTCACCCTTTCTTCAGTCAGAAAATCCTCTCCTGGGTCGAAATCACTGCTGTGCTGTAGTGGTCCGGATAGCCATCAGAAGAGCCCTCTCCTGATTTAAAGGAGATCACCTTTTATTCAATCGTTGCCTTTTCGCTGCTGCTGGCCTCATCCGTGGGTAGTGCAGATCGCTCAAGATGTCGTCCTTCTTGTCCCCACGACTGAAGCCGCAGGAACGGTGAGTCTGCAGGAACTACCAGGAACAACTGCCGTGGCACCAACTTTTTTCAACGGAGTAAGGTACTGTGCACATTTGGTCGTTCTCTCCGTCTGACCATCCGGAATCGGGGTGAACCCTTTTCCTCCACAAAGGCTTGTCCTTTCTTCCTCCCCTCTTATAACATTTCCTTCCATCTGACAATATCTAAGTACTGTTAAACGTGTGATCCTCGGCACCAGAACTCTGCTCCATAGACACTGGCACAGGCCTATTGACTTATCTGTATCTTTGAATGAGTCCTCTGACCCTATTGCCTTGACAAAAGTATTGCTAGTGATTTTTATCCCCTTTTCCTTGGGAAAGAGTCTCCCTTGCAGGGTGCGATGGGAAACAGAGGCCCTAATTTGGGCCCACAACGATGTTTGACAAATTCCTTCAGGTCCTCTGGAGGCGATTTCTGGAAGAGCTCCCTCCACCTGGCTAGCCTGTTCTTCAGAGACCTCGATAACATGGCAACGTAGGCAGAGGACGTGGGGGTCTGAAGTTGGGAAGAGCCCGTCACAGGACGGGCACCTGCAGAACCCTGTGGAAGTCGGCATGCGCCGGGGAGGAGTGTGATGCCTGAGGACCGAGTACCTGTATGATAAAAAGACAAAAGAAGTATCCGCGCGTGGAATTACATGGCCGAAGTCAAACCCAGGAGCGCTGGTGAATTCGGCCTGTTCCAGTTGATGTGGAAAAGGGGACTGAGGTGTGGCACCAGAGGACGGAGACAGGAAGGCGCATGTTCCCGGGGCCACACCCCCACGCACCTCTAAATTTAAAGGGGAAGAAGGATTTTTCTGGTGAAAAAGGTTCCGTCTCCCATCCCTTGGAAGAGACGCCCATGCAATATGGAGGAAAGGGGACGGGACATAAGAGTACAAATTCTACAGAAGACAAAACTATTTATTCAACTGTGGCAAGAGCATACAAAAAAGCCGTTTTGGTTGCCAAAAGAGGCTACTTTGATCAAAGAATCGCTGGGACAAACTCCAATTCCGGGGAACTATTTAGAATACTCAAAGAACTGGACGACCCATGCCCATGTCCCTCACAGGATACACACGACTAACTGGTGTTCATCTATTCAAAATGATATGACAAACTAAAGAACATTAAAAAAAAGACCTCTCCACCATAACTAATCCGGGAGGAGGCGCTAACAGACACTGCATTCCTGAGCACTAATGTTGACTGTCCCAAATTTGAATTCCAGCTAATTACTGAGCAACATTTAATTGAAGTCCTCAGGCAACTAAAACCGAAAAACTAACACTGATGTATGTCCCGCTCCCACAGTCAAAGAGTCTAGCGTCAGCTTGCCCGTCTTGTTAACAAATTTATAAACGCTTCCTTTAGGGAAAGCAATGT
Source organism: Ambystoma mexicanum (assembly GCF_040938575.1). Taxonomy (NCBI): domain Eukaryota; kingdom Metazoa; phylum Chordata; class Amphibia; order Caudata; family Ambystomatidae; genus Ambystoma; species Ambystoma mexicanum. The sequence continues at coordinate 1,060,309,260 of NC_090922.1, read as the reverse complement.
CCCTGCTAACATCAAAAAGGCCTGGATTTCCCCTCTGATCAAAAACCCACCTTGGATCAGAGTGTGCCAGGCAATTATCGGCCTATCACAAATGTTCCCCATTTGTTGAAAATATTGGACAAAGTGGCTAAGCTGTAGATCAAAGAGTTCCTGCTTCGAATACAATATTCTGGGACAAATAATCTTGTTTCCGATGGGGCTATTGCACAGAATCCACTCTTCTTGATCTAACAACTAAAACTTTTTACATCTTTGATAAGGGGAACTTAGCCCGGCTGGTGCTACTAGATCTCTCTACAGCATTTGATCTGATGGATCACTCCATCCTTAAGGACAGACTATGTAGCACACTTCTCAGCTTCAGCTGCTGGATGGGTTCAATCTTTCCTATCTGACTGCAAGGCCAGAGTTTTCTCCCAGGAGTCAATGGCAGAAGAGTTTCTGATCTCCTGAGGTGTATCGCAGGGTTCCTGTTTGTCGCCAACTTTGTTTAATAACTTTATGCTCCCATTATTCGATCAGTTGGATGCAGCAGGGATTATCTATGCAAACTATGCTGACGACACCCAGTGCCTCATGCAGCGTTGAAGAGATTATGGCCCTAGACTCCACCGCCCTGAACCTTACCTACGGTCGGATTCAAACTTGGCTACAGGTCAATAGTCTTGCACTCAATGACTCAAAGACCGAGTTCATGGTTGTAGGCACAGTCCAACTGCGGAAGTTAAGCCAAGAGTATTACCAGTTTGATATCGCAGGTTGCTCCATTAAAACAATCCAGACTCTAGCAGTCACCCTGGGTCAAGACCAGTCTATGAAAGTGCAGGTGAGCAGTCTAGTTTCCTGTACATCATACTGACACTATTGGCTCAGCTTCGGCCCTTTCTGAACACCCCGAACTGCGCCATGATTGCACATGCCATCATAGGGGCCAAACTGGATTACTGTGGCAGTCTTCAGTTAGAGATTGCTAAAGGGGAACTTTTCCGGTTACAGGTCATTCAGAACAATGCAGTATGCATCGTGAAGGGGTTGCTCAGAGCAGACCATGTCCCTTCGGCCAGAAAAGCCATGCATTGGCTCCCTGTGAGCAGCCGTATACTGTTTCGTGTACACTGTATAACAAATTGATGCCTCTATGGTCAAAGTCCTGAGTATCTGGCCAAATTCCTCATGGTTGCCTGCGCATAGAACACTGCGTTCGAATAACACCTCTTTTGGTCACCTTCCGGACCAAACTCTCTCGTGTGGCATAGGGGTCCTTCCCCACATGCAGCCCCTAGGCTCTGGAATGCACTCCCACTCGATCTGCAAGCATGTACATCACTTTTCGTCTTCAAACTGGGTTTGAAAACAACTGTTTCATTGATCTATTGCTCCCTTGACTTGCCTATGAAATTCTGTTTTTTGTTGTTTGTTCTGTTTAGTGCCTCTATGCCTACTGGCTTTTGTATTGTGCTATAAAAATAAAATTATTTATTGCATTTTTTTTTTAAAACAGCACCCCACATAAGGTGGTGTGTGCTGGACCCACAATGGGTAAGCAAGATAAACATTATCTTACTATTCTTGGGAACTGTAGTTCTCACAAGACAATGTATGTCAACATTAAAGAGAAGTCCAAGGGACTCCTCAGTGGCACTGCACAGAGGGTGCTGTGAGTCACCATGTAAAAAGCAGATGCCTGTATTCGCATATGAGGTTACCAAACTCCATAAACCAGTACAGAGAAAAAATCCCAGTCAGAGAAAAAGAATGAGTGGCAAAATGTTCCACTCACTCTGGAGTTTAAAATCATAAGAGCCCAGCAAAAGTGCAGGGGGTCTCTCAGGTTAAAGAGAATTACCACAGAAACTGAAAATTCTCCTTAACAGTATCTGCTCAGGAGAGCCCGGGGACAGACATGGTACTGTAAGGGGTGCATAAGGAGCTAAAGAAAACAGTAGCTGCGCACAAGTGAGTCTCGGAAGATAGGACAATGCGAATAGGGTCTCCCTGTCCACCACAACTCCCATTATAAACGTGGAGATCAACAGCCTCTAAACCGGGGCAGTAAACGAGGCAGACTTGGTTTGCTGCGGTTGTAGAAGACTTGGCCGTCGACAAGGTGGTTGACAGGGCTGAAGTAGTTATTTTCATCGTCGACTTAGTTATCTTAGTCGACTGGATGGTTGAAATTTTAGGTCTTAGGTGTTGACAAGCATTTAGGGCGGCTGTGATCCCTCGATGATGATGCCGTTGACGAAGGAACTATAGTGTTGGACATGCGCTGGTTCTCTGAAGAGTGCTTAGACAACAAAGTTTGACAAAGGCGTTCGCAGCTCCAAAGTGGTCAACGAGGTGACAATAGGTGTCGATGGAGAAATCAACGGAACTGGCAATGAAGGGGCAAGCCAGAGTGTGCGGAACATGTCCCTTCTTAGCCTTATTCTTTGTGGGACCTCAACCTCTTGGGAAGAGGGAGTGTGCTCTAGGGTTCTGCTGTGCCTGGCAGAGGAGTAACTATGGACGGAAGCAGAGTCAGAGGCCCCGGCACCTTCATCCAACCAGGCCACTAACCTGCAGTGGCGATCCTTGCGTGTCTTGCATGAGGTTGTGGTCTAGATAAAGACAGTAAAGTCACTGCTGGTGAAGATCTTCGATGCAAACATTTTTCAGGTTGCATGTCAAACAGGCCTTAAAAAGGCTCTTCTTCCTCAGCACGAAATCTAAAAAAGGCCTCAACCGGAAGATTGGGACTCTGGAGGCAATGGAATGGGAGGAAATGTCACTGCCAAGGGCAAGAAGGGATGCAGCACCTAACATGAACATTAGATGGAAACCATAGCAAAAACACTCGCAAAAATCATCAAATTTCTAGAAGAGAGAATTTGAGGACTCCCAACACTGATCATCCAGTAAAAAAATCTGAAGATGGCCACGACGGGTGGAGCTAACGTGACCTGTCCAATTGGCTGTGGGCAGTACGACCCAAAATGACTATAATAGAGCACTAAAGTGACAAGCAGTTCAAAAAAGGTAAAGGTAAACTGCTCTAATGTTATTGAGGATGCCCAGCCTGACGGGAAATATTTAAAAGCATGTGAAGCCATTAATGATTCAATACTGGAGAATAAACAATAATTCAAATTAGATAGTCCGGTATAAAAGGAGAAATTACTCACCAGTATTCTCCTTTCTATGCATTCTTCTCCCACAGATTCCTCATCAGATAGATATCCTTCCAGCGTCAGCTGCTCAAACCTTTTCGGCAGGGGTTAGTACACTTGACAGACTCTTCTTGACTCGACCGTGCCACTTGTTGGCTCCGGACGGCTCATCGGCTGTGTAGATATTACGTCACTACGCCCCAGTACCTCAGTTAGACCCCCACCCCGAGCTCAGCAACCGCAGAGGAAGAATCCATAGGATTTCGCTTGAAGACAGCCAAAAAACTATTTATTGTTAGAATTAGAAACAAACCGGAAGCCACTGGCTGACAGTACTTCTACAAAGAGGCAGCAAACTGTGCCTAATGCCTAGTCATAACCTTGTCCGATTAGAAGAAGACAACCAGATATAGATAGCAGAACATTTTCTTAGCATGGTGTGAGGGGTCAGTAATGTGAGACTCACTACTGTATAGAGTTATCTCAAGATTTGACATTTTATTATACCCAAAATTATAACTGTAATCCCAACTAAGGCTACTCTACCAGGGGATTACCTACCTATTCTAAGATCTATGGGAACACCTCCTAGCATTCACAAAACTAACCCTCACACTAAACAATCAAACATTCAACACATAAATGCAACATAAATGAAAGGTTACCAAACAGTCTTGGATGACTGACTTCTCGTGGTCTTGGGCAGATCCTGCTCCCCCAGGAATGTCTTAAAGTCAATTTCCTCCAAGGAACAAAAAAGATACAGAAAGTTTTGCAAAGTTCCAAAGAAACAAAAAGGTCACAAACAGCATGCACGGGCAAAAGTCTCTTCCTTGCTTGGTAAAAAGATTATTCCTTTACATTTTCACAAAAAAGTAACAGCGCAATGGAGTTTGCTGGCTGACTTTCTTCCAGGAAAGTATAGATGAAGTTTACAAAAGTACCTCTCCCGCTTTGATAGCAACATCTCTGCTTAACGACTCTGGTGTCTTTATCTACTTCCAATTTCTAGTTTGTCAGGATGTTCTTGTTTGACGTTGGCTTCTCCATCAACAACTTCCTTCTGAGATATAACAGAGCAGACTCACGTGCCCCAAAGTTCGCTTCAAAAGTTCAGACAATTATTGACAGCCACAGTACTGCTACCAAAACATCTGATTATGCAATTTGCTGCTACAATTGCAACTTTTAAGGATAGGCAATTCTACAAGACATCTACCTCCACAGGCTGGCAAGGCAATCTTCTTTCTCTGCCATAAGAAAGGGCTGCCACTTTGCCGGTTTTGCAGCTACCATAGAATCTGCTTCTAGACCACTTCTTATTCTTTCAAATACTTTTTGCTATGCAGATATGGAAACAACTTTGTGACCAAGTACCCAGCTCCCTTCCCCAGCTTTGTATACCCATTTCCTTCAATGGTTAACCTAAAGCAGTTGAGACACTCTTCCAGCTTTGGATGAAGACTCTTGGGTAACTATGAATTGAACAACTTCAGAATATTGGTGTACAGTTCTTACAGGATTTACTTTTATAGAGTTCCCTCTATGGACTTGGGTTAAGGCTTGTTCTAGCCTCAGCATCTACTACTTCTACAACTCCTGCTTCAGCCTTTAATGTGTTGCAAGATGGGAATCTTCTGCTGAAAACAAAATTAGGCACACGATTTTGTTTGGCTCTTGAACTGCCACTTCAAAGATATGCGTTCCCATCTTTCAGTAAGCACTCAGTCTTCAAGAAATCGGGAAACATTGTATCATGCGTGCCGTCCCTTTAAACAATACTTGCAACTCTTCAGGAAGAAACAAGTTACTTACCTGTAACTGTTGTTCTCCAGCATGGGTCTTGCATGGATTCACATGCTCATGAATATTCCCCGTCGTCAGGCTGGGAATCCTCGGTAAAGAAAAAAATCAGTATCAGTTTCGTTTCTGATCTGTCTTTCTTAGTAGTAACCAATCACTGGTCTCTGGGTCATACTGCCCCCAGCCAATGACTGCCCTCTCCCTAAGCCCCGCCCCTTGCAGCCATCCTCAGATTTGGTAGCACGTAAAGTGGCAGTATGACCAAGTGACGAGCCGCAGAGGGGTAAGAGGGAGGGTTCGCATGTGAATCCATGCCAGACCCATGCTGGAGAACAACAGTTACAGGTAAGTAACTTGTTCCTTCTCCAGCATGGGGTCTGGCATGGATTCACATGCTCATGAATATAAGAATACATAGCAGTACACATATGCACAACCACGGGAGGTGCCAAGGCTCAACATTAAGCATTACATAAACTCAACATTAAGCAACTCTTACTTCCTCACCAGGCCCACCTTCAGGCGAACAGGCTGCGCAGCACTGCTTGGCCGACTCTGGACTCCTCCCTGGTATCCCGGTCGACGCAGTAGAATTTCGTGAAGGTGTGCGTCGACCTACACGTAGCAGCCCTGCAGAAGTCCAGCAGGGGCACACCAGAGCAGAACGCCGTAGTAGCAGCAATCGCTCTGGTCGAATGGGCTCTCGGACGGCCGGGTAACGGTCGGTTTGCCAACCGATGACAGTGCATGATGCAGCTGGAGAGCCATCTGGAAATGGAAGCCTTCGAGAGGGCCTTCCCTTGATTCACAGGTCCAAAGTTCACAAAAAGCTGTGATGTCTTCCGAAAACTCTCCGTGCGGTCCACATAGAACTTCAGCGCTCTAGCTACATCCAGCGAGTGCAAAGTCCTCTCGGCCGATGACGAAGGGAAGAAAACTGGCAACACAAAGGGCTCCTTGAAGTGGAAGTCCGGGCACCTTGGGCATGAAGGAGGGGTGCATCCTCAGCACCACCCTCGTCTCGTGGAAAGGCAAGTATGGAGGCTTGCAGGATAGGGCCTGGATCTCTCCCACTCGTCGTGCGGAGGTGATGGCCACAAGGAACGCTGTTTTCCACGATAGAAATTTCAACGGTGCCGAATGCAAAGGCTGGAATGGCGGCCCCATGAGCCTGGTCAGCACCACATTGTGCTCCCATGCCGGGGCCGGAGCCTTCACCAGCGAAAACGATCGGAAGAGTCCCTTCATAAATTCCTTCACCAGGCGATGAGACCACAGGGATGACCATCCCGAAGTTCTGGTGTAACGGGAAATCGCTGCAAGATGGATCTTGATGGAAGCGTGAGCTAGTCCCGCCTTGGCCAGCGATAGCAGATACGGCAGCACTTGAGGGGCCGTAATTCGCAGAGGGTTAATCTTCTGTGCACGGCACCAGACAGAGAATCTCTTCCACTTGTGTCCGAAGCACTTGAGAGTTGAGGACGCCCTGGCATTTGCAAGCACCTCCTTGCAGTCCACCGGGATATCGTATCCTCCAAACTCTAGTGCTGCAGGAGCCAGGCTTGCAAGTTCAGCTACTCCGGGTCGTGATGGAGGATGGCGCCTCCTTCTCTGGAGAGAAGATCTGCGTCTGTCGACAGTCTGACTAGGGGGGCGCTGACAAGTCCAGAAGGTCCAGGAACCAGATCTGTCTCGGCCACGCCGGTGCGACGAGGATCATCCTGCACCGGGACCTCTTGAGTTGGCTGATGAGTCGGGGCAGCAACGGCAACGGAAGGAACGCATACAGGAACAGGCCGTCCCAGGGGAACGAGAAAGCATCGCCCCATGTTCCTCGGCTGGTGAAACTCACTGGCGAACCTCTGACACTTGGAGTTCATCGCCGTCGCAAACAGGTCGATCTGGGGTTTGCCCCATCGTTGGAAAAGTCGATCCACTTGATCCTGACGCAGCTCCCACTCGTGGCACGAGCGCAGCTCCCTGCTGAGTGAGTCGGCAATGACGTTCTTTGTTTCTGCTAGATGGAAGGGCACCAGAAACATCCCCTGGGCGACAGCCCAGTGCCACAGATCCTGGGCCTCCTTGGACAGGGCTGGGGATCTGGTGCCTCCCTGCTTCCGGATGTAGAACATCGTGGTGGTGTTGTCGGTGAAGATCCTCACCACCCTGCCCTTGAGGGATGGGAGAAACGACCTGAGGGCCCAGAACACTGCTCGGAGTTCCAGGATGTTGAAGTGGAGTGACCTCTCCTCTGGGAACCAAAGGCCTCTTGCGTGGAGATCTCTGGTGTGGGCCCCCCAACCCTCCAGAGAGGCGTCCGTCGTCACCGTCTCCTGAAATGCCGGGGTTTGAAAGTCTGTGCCTGTAGTGAGGTGAGCACGGGTGCCCCACCATAGGATCGGCCGACGGAACTCCTCGTCGAGTGGGATCCTGTCCTCGAAGCAGCCCGTCGCCTGAAACCAGCGGGCGTCGAGGAACTCCTGCAGCGGACGCATCCTGCAAAAGGGGTACAAGATAGATGCATGATGACATCATCCCGAGAAGGGACTTGATGGACCTCACCTTGGCCACGTCTGTGGCTAACCGGCGCCACACCTTGCCCAGGATGGTCTTGGTCCTCTGCTCTGACGGGGAGGCCAGTTGCCCCACTGTATCTAGCTTCGCTCCCAGAAAATCAGTGAATACAGTGAATCCATGCCAGACCCCATGCTGCAGAATCCATCTTCTTGGATTCCTTGTCTATAGTTCGATTAGAGGTGGATGTGGCTGGTCTACAGTACACTGTAGCGGCTTGCACTACTAGGCCTTCTGGCATGGGGTGCGAAGCGAGGAAAGGTAAATCCCCCACCCCCCTGCCACCCTCCCCAGTCGGCTTGTATTTCTTCCTGAGTACAGCATCCACAGCTGGCGTGAAGCAAGGCCTTTGAGGTAATGGGGTACAAGATAGCTGCATTAAAACGCAATGCCCTTTCTGTTTGTGGTCCCTTATCTAGGATGCCTATCAGCTCATAGGCTGACAGGGGTTTAGCTGGGGTGCTTAGGCCCAAGGCCTCCACTACCCTCTCCGCAGACCTCCTGTTCTGTGCATTAGGGCAAACATAAGGAGCATCCAGTTGCAGACCCAAGTGAGGAGACATGTCTAACCCACTTGCATCATGTTATCATTCGGCTAGAGCAAACCGATCCTCTTGGTCAGAGAAAAAAAAAAAGTCTCCAGTCACTCCACACATAGGCTCATAGCTCATCTTAAATCGACCTAATTGAGTCCAAAAAATGAGGTCTCTTAAAAGGATACAGTGGGCTTGTGGTGGTGATTAGGTGGTAATTAGTTTCAAACTATTTCAAAGTTAAACAATTTACCAAAAGACAGGTAAATTCTGCCCTTTCATCCAGACCAAGGCTGCCCCACGGGCAAGATATCCCACCCAGGTTCAACGACCAAAGGTGAGCTGAGAGGGATAGGAGAAAAAAGGACTTGTCCCCAATGTTATTCAATGGAGGACAGGAGTTGGGGGGCAGGAACAGGTATGCGTAGGTATGCTTACTTCAACCCCCCGTCCTCCCGTCTCAGATTTTCCTAGATGTCGTGATAGATGCCTGGTGGTTGCTAGGGGCTCTATCGTTCGCCCTTTATTTTGGTGAGAGGTGCACTAGGGGTGCAGGTTTGGGGATTTTTCCAGTAGGTGCAACTGCAAGATGCAATCCCCGTCGTTGAATAAATGCAGATTGCAACGATGCAGACCTCTCTGGGACACTAACAGGATTGAGGAAGGCGAATGAGGTAGGCGAGTCCAGCAACAATCACCATTTGCAGGCGTCCTTTCCAGTCGCAGTCACAGAAGCTGCTCCAGGACAGGTTCTCTTGTAGATAGGAACTTGTAACTCTGGGAGAAGGAGACTTGTGACACAAACTTGCGACCACCAAAGTTCCAGGCTTGAACACAGAACATCGACTGTTCTGGTGAGGAAGCCCAGGAGGGAGCTGGTCAGTCCACCCAGCATTCCAGGGACACTTCTGAAGGCTCTGAGGGACTGGACTCTCGAGAAGACGTCAAGACTATTTGGCCCCACTAGTCCAAGAACTGAAGCACCAACTAGAGTTAAGAGATCAGGCAGAGGAGCATGGCTTCACCGGGTCGGTCACTAGAGAGGATTCTGGGCTACTAAAGAAATCGTCCTAGTGTCATCAACTGCTCTTCTTCAAAGGATTTTTGGCCCAACACATACGTTCAGAATAGCTGCAAAGGTCCTCCTCTTATCCAAAATCCCTGCTGGAAGCTAGTCCAAGACCACCAATGGTAAGGCTCTGCAGCATTCAAACAACCAGTAGGTTCCCAATCAGGAACAACTACTAGTTTCACATTTGCCCTAGTCACAGACCTTCTGGCACCAGTGATGTGGACTGGTACTATATAGTTCCAGCCCCTTTCTGGGGCCACACATACACCAAGGCTCACTCGCCAACGAAAGCAGCAGCTTTCCTGGGCAAGTGCATGACCTTATAAGGACTTGACAGGGGAGGAAGAAGGCACAAAGGATCCCCAAACAATGTTTCCCAGTACTGATAGTCTGAAGGACTGATCAGTTGCCCTATAAAAAATGAGCAAAAGGTAAGAGAAGTGACTTTACTTCACTTCAAAAGGCAGGACAGGATCCAAAGCAGAGCAAAACGAATGGCAGGTTGGGATGGACACCATAAAAAATAATGGAGAGAAAGTTGCAAAAAGAATATCTTTGCCAATAGTAAGCGGAAGCGGGAGGACTAGTAAATATATTAGCCTAAACTTGTTAGGACCAATATGGAGGCTGCCACTGGGAGTGAGGTTGGGGGGGGGGGGGGTGTCGTCCAACAAAAAGCTCACATGGTTGGAACAGCCCACTTGTGGTCACCTAGACAAAGGGAAACCCTAGCAAACAAATGGAATTTTGAAAAACTCAATGGCTAACAAAATAGTACATTGGTCTACCAATGCAGTAAAATGGTGTGCACCCTTGGTGAAGGCAAAATTAAAATTAAAGCACTGCTGCTCCCAACCTATTACGTAACATCAATTTAAAGCACCAAATCACACTAGGGCAGAAATGCGGCACGAGGGCTTAGAAAGACTGCTGGGACTGGGCACCTAAGAGCAACCCAATACCATATACGTTATATAAGGTATAAACGGAAGCAATGGGAGGGGGGGACTTCAGGTGAGGTTGATCTGGCCACCAAAAGATCAATAAACCAAAATAGACGTTGGGAGGGGTGGGGGGGGGGGGGGAGTAAAAAGTTTCAAAGCCCCAAAAAGTGGTCCTAGAATCACTAAAATAGAAATTCTGTCTTAAAAAGTGTCATGTTATGAATGTTCTTCAGTAGGAAAGACATATATCAACATGTACAATGCATAAAACTTGCAATGCTTTCAAAGTCTGAACGCATTGCACAAACTCTTACCCTTCGCATAATGGAAATGGCTTCTGTTGACAAGAACCGAGGATACCTGACTTCATCGTTGACAATACTATCAAATACCTCCTCTTCATCATCACCAGGAAAGGGCGACTAGAATATAAAAAGCAAGAATGTTTTTCCTTTTGCAACACAAATCAAGTTATTACAGTACTTTTTTCAGTAAAACATATGATTTCATTTTCATATAAAGTAAAATCAACCACAGGTAGTACAGAGCTAATTCCACATTGCAGTTTCATACCTAAGATTCCCACCGCTTTTCCTGTATCTTATTATCCCCCTCCCAACATCTACCTCCGTAACCCAATACCCTTAACCTCGCCCTCTTCCTTATCGAACATGTCCACCCTGGTCTAGGTCCCAATCCTCTGATCGCCGCCCATTCTCCCCATTATAATCCTTTAATGTTTTTTCTCTCCCAGATTTTGTCCGTCAATGTAAGTCGATTGCCTCATGCCATTTGCCTATGGGCTTGATTCCATGCTATCAACTGTGTAGTCAATGGCACTTGTAGTTGCTGTGATTTCCCATATAAGAGTTTCTCCCAGCCACTACTTCAGAGGAAGGCCAGCTCTGCATCTACCAATGGGCCCCTGCCCTCCCAATATACCCATTGATATGCGATGGCAATCTACGAGGCACAGTAATATAGTCGTAGGTTTGGAAGACCCAGTCCACAATCCCACTGGGAGTTGTAGAACGTCTCCAGTTTGACTCTTGTCTTCTGTTCCCATAGAAATTCCTGTAGTACTTTATTGGGTTACCAGACATTTGGTCGAATGCATTTGATCGAATTACAATATGGTTGAATCAATTTGGTCGAAAAAATGGTCGAATTATTTATTTCTTTGGGGGGGGTCCCCCCCAACCCCCGTTTTTGGTGTTAAAACACCTTTTTTACCTATACTAGAGCAAAAAAAAAAAAAAATACTTTAAAAAAAAAAGAAAATCGACCTTTTTTTTTCTCGACCAAATTGATTCGATCAATTTGTCATTCGATCAAATATATTCGACCATTTGACTGGACAGCACTTTATTGACTATCAAAGTCGCCTGCCTTCAATGTTCTTGTGGCATATTGGATTATATACAGTAGTCGGGGGAAGTGTCACCATTTTGTACAAAAGGTACCCGCCCCATTAGTGAGACTAAGAGGGTCACCCACCGCCTGTTGTCATTTTCAAATCATTTCATCGCTGGTTCAAGGTCGAGCTTGCTAAAGCGGTTTTTGTCCTTTTGGACTAATAACCCTTGATGCCTAAATCCATCACAGCTCGTTTTCAGTGTTGGATACCGTCTATTGTCACCCTCTCCCCACTCCACTGGGTTATGGATGGATTTGCCCCAGTTTATACTCAGACCAGCGTATCGTCCAAACTCTTTCAGAATGGCTATCGCCCTTGGTATCGAGTGTGCTGGGTTTGTCATATACAACAAAATATACGTGTATAGGAATATCTTTTCCTCCCTTCCATCCGGCCAGCAGTAGACCCTCAATTCTGGGTGCTCTTTGACTCATTTAGCCAGTGGCTCTAATATCATTACAAAGAGCATGGGCGATAGCGGGCACCCCTGGCTGGTTCCACGCTTCAAGGTGAATTTTTCTGACAATACACGGTTTACTTTAACTGTGGCTGTTATACAATATTGCATCGTATCCATTGAACCTTCCCCAAATTCCATCCTCTTCAAAACTGCAAACATGTACTCCCATTCAATTGAATCAACGCCTTCTATGCATCCAGTGCTAGTATGTCCAGCGATGATTGTCTTTTGCCAAGCCTAAAACCAATACCTCTAATGTTCATTCTCATAGATCTGTTGGGGATAAACCCACATTGGTCATCTCACACATTTTCTGATATGACCTTTTGCAATCTATTTGCTAGTACCGTGCGAGAATTGTGGTCTCAATGTTAATTAGGGAGATATGTCTTATCACACTGCTCCTTCTCTTTCCCTTCCTTTGTGAGTAGAATTATTTGTGCATACCCTCAGGACAGATGGGAGGCTCCCTTTCCTCTTACTTTCCTGCAACATTTTCTTCATGGGGCCCAACGTTTCCCCTTTCAGTTGTGCGTAAAGCTCTAGTGGGAGCCAGTTATGTCCCATCGTCTTCCCTTTACTGATTTGTGAAATAGCCGTTTCCAATGCCTCAATTTGTAGGTCCCCTTCTAGGAAGTTTCTCTGCTCAATTTTCAGATAGGCCAGGGGTACTTTCTCACAGGAACCCTTGTATCTCTGCCACCAGGATACCCAGTTGGGTCTTAAACAAATCCTGGGAGTATGCTGGGAAGATCTGCCCAATTTCCTTTGGTTCCCGTGTTATGTCCCCGTCCTCACCCTTTCTACTTTCATATATCAAAACGCTCCTTTCATCTTCCTGTGCTAGCCAAACTAGTAATTTCCCTGACTTATCTCCCCATTCCTATATATACGCGCCCGCTTAAGCCACACTCCCGCCTTTCCAGTGCCCAAATTCGTTTTTTAAAAAAAAACATATATTTTTGTTAGCAAAGGTTTACAGTAAACAGACATGTCAGAGCATCATTACAGTAGGTACATGCAAGAGACAGAGCACATTAGCACATAGAATAGCATATACACAGTAAGAGGTATTCAAGTGTGAGGCCTCAATGTCTGAAATCAATCCTGTAGAACCAGGGGGAAGACTCACTTCCAGATACGCTCCCATCTCGATTGATAAGGCAGCTGTTAAAGGCGGACCATATGTTCCCGGGGCGAGAGTGAGCGAGGAGCATGTCAAGATATTCTTCACAATTCCGGGCCCAGGTAAGTGTGTTGAGCCACCTTTGAAGGTCAGGGGTCGGGGGGGGGCAGGAGGGGTTCTTCCAACCTTGTAATATGCATTTCTTGGCCATCATGCATCCAATGTTCAAGAATGTGGCCATACGTTTAGCCTCAATGTCATTCCACACCCCGAACAGCACCCCCATCGGACCAGTGATGTCCATAAGAGCCCCCAAGATCTCATTCCAGAAGTCGCCCAACATGTAGCATATCCAAAACATGTGTAGATGGCCAGCACCCTCTAACTAGAATCGGGCGCAGGTATGTATGGTGGTGCGGGCAAACCTGGACATTTTGAGAGGGGTGTAATACAGTCTGTTTAGTAATTTGAACTACACGACACGGTATTGGGAATTGAGGGATAACCAGTTAGTGTGGGAGCACATCTTTTCCCATAATTGGACCGTGATCTCTAGACCCAGTTCGTCAGCCTATTCAGAGCGTGCTTTGGATGGACGGATTGGAGTGGCCTGTAGTAGCATCTTATACAGTGCGGAGACAACGCTGCGTGTGCTGCTTGAGTTGGCAATATAAGCAATTTCCGGGGTGTCAGGCCGTTCCATGGAGAAAGTGAGCACGGATAGCGGCACAGAGCCTATAATATTGTAACAGTATGGCCTAGTATTCCAAACTAGTATGGCCTTGCCGCCATGTCTGTGGCTCAATGAATTTCCAGTCGGGAAAAAGATCAGTTAGCGCATGGTAGCCTAGCGTCCCCCACCAGTGGGCCGGGCTGCGTCGTGTGTGGGCTCCAGTCAAGGAAATCTCCATATGAGAAGCCATTTATAACAGGGGTAAGTTGCATCAGCTGCCGTCTGTAGCAGCCCCAGGCCAGTAGAGTGGTTGCCACAGGGTCAATGGGGGAGTCCATTGTATAGCCAGGGTTTCCAGCTTGACGTGCGGATGAGACGAGGAGCCTGGGTACCAATAAGTGGTGAATTAGGCCTGTGCGGCCATCCAGTATCGTAATAGGTCAGGGGCCGTGAATCCCCCGTTCTCATATGGCAGCGTCATGTCAGACCACTTTTTACGTACCGCCCCCGAGTGCCATAGGAACTGGGCGAATGATTTGTGTAGTTGTGTGAAGTATTGTCTCCCAGGCCAGATGGGTACGTTACTGAAGAGCAATTTTGGTACTAGGACCATATTAATGAGGGAGAGTTTACCAGCAAGTGATAGCGGGAGATGGCGCCACCATGCCATTTTTGATTCAGCAAATTATGCCACAGCCAGGTAGTTATCTGCTAGCAGGGTGGATTTAGATAAAGACATTTGGACACCCAAGTACTTGATACTGTTAGGAGACCAGCGGAGCGGATACTCAGACTGAGGTTCCTGAGTGGAGACGGTAAGATCTCACATTTAGAATAATTCATTGTAAAGCCCGAGTGGGTGCCCACACGTGTGATATCTCGTAGTACAGGGTCCAGATGGATGGCAGGATCTCTAATATATAATAATACGTCATCTGCGTACAGGGATATTATCTCAGGGGAATCTTTCAAGCGAATTCCCCTATGGGAATGGCGCGCTCCGATGTGATCCGGCATAGGTTCGATCACCAGTGCAAAGAGGATCGGGGAAAAAGGGCAGCCCTGTCCAGTACCTCTAAAGAGTGTGAATAGTGTAGATGTGAGGGAATTGACCCGGACACGCACCATCGGGGTAGTATACAGCAGCTTAATATACCCTATCATGTTAGGGCCTTTCCCCATCCTCTCTAGGGCCAGCCACATGCATTTCCATCAGACCATATCGAATGCCTTTTGGCCATCAAGCGTGACCGCAATGGCACTCGCGTCCTGGTCAATTCTGGCCATGACATTGAAGAGACGTCGGATGTTATGTGAAGTGGATCTCCCGAGTACGAAGCCCCCCTGGTCTTCGTGGACCAGGTGTGGCATAATCGGGAGGAAACGGTTAGTTATAACCTTAGCAAAGATCTTGGTGTCAATGTTCATGAGGGAGAGGGGCCTATATGAACCGCATTCGTCACTAGGTTTGTCGGGTTTGAGCAGTAACATAACTGCTTCACGCAGGGAAAGGTGGGGGGGGGAGCAGATGTCCGCAACGACTCATCCCAGATCTCCAGCAGTTTGGGGCGAGAATAGCCTCATGCTCGTGGTAGAACTCGGGGGTGAGACCATCCGGGCCAGGGGCCCTGCCCTTCGGGAGGTCTGAAATGGCTTGGACTATTTCGTCCAGCTGGATCGGTGAGTCCAACTGGTCACGGGTATCAACGGAAATATATGTCATGGGCATCTGTTCGAGGAGGTCTCTCATGTGCTGTTCATTGTGTTTAGGGGACAAGGCATACAGATTAGTGTAGAACTCACTGAAGATGTCCAATATCCACTGGTCCGACCACTGTGGAACGAACCCCTTGCGCATCCTTGACAAACACTATTTGGGCCTGTCCCCCATCCCCTCTCATTCATTTCACCAGTGTTCTACCTGGTCTCTCACCCTCCCCGTATTTACGAGCAGTCGGTGGGCGACTAAAATATCGAACCTCCCTCATGGCATGCGTGTGGAACACCTTGCTGATTTGAGCGAGTTTGCCGGGGTCGGGTGCTGACGAGCAATCCTGTTCCAGTTCACGCAGTTTGGATTCGGAGCGATTAAGGTAATTGCGTATGTCTTCAACACCCCCACCTCCCTGGAAACGGACATCCCCCTGATGTATACCTTGAAAGCATCCCAGCAGACAACAGAAGTGGTAGCATGTAGGGAATTGCATTCAAAGAAGGTCTCGATGTCTGCTAATATGTCAGCCTTAAATACTATGTCGAGGAAGGCCGCAGACTTGAAGCGGCAGATGTTGAAGGTGGGCACCGGAGCACCTAACTCTACAAACAGGGTGATCGGGGCATGGTCGTACAAAGTGCGGGCGAATATTTGCGCCTCGCTAGTCTTCCCCATCAGGGTGCTAGATACCAGGAAAAGGTCGATTCTGGAGGAACTATCGTGAATGGTAAAATAGTAAATGTATTCGCGTGTGTGAGGGTGGAGGGACCTCCAGGCATTCCGGATGTCCAGTGATGCACTGTGTATGCGTAGCCTACGTGCAGCTTGTGATAGAGGTCTGGGTGCAGTTCCGGTCCTATCCAAGTCAGTGTTGAGAATTAAGTTCATATCGCCTCCCCAAATGACTGCAATGCCCACATATCCCAGGAGTATTGAGGCAATGCCATCAACGAAATCTGGGGTGTCCACATTGGGACCATAGGTATTAATAAGAATATATTCCCTTTTCACCATCGTGCAATGTAAGACAATATACCTGCCCTCGGGATCAACATAGTCCCTATGGAGTGTGAACTTAATAGATTTATGTATCAAGGTCAGCACTCCCCTAGCTTGTGTAGAGTAGGACGTGTAGAATCTGTTAGGCCCCCACAATGATGCAATATGCTTCGCCAAATCGCCCGTGGAGTGCGTTTCCTGCAGCATGAGTATTTTAATGCCGTGTCTTTGGGCGTAAGCCACGATTTTACAAGACTTGGTGAAGTTACTAAGCCCCGGACATTCCATGACATTATCTTGGTAAGCATTTCTGTGATCTACGGTACATCCCAACTGTTGTGCCTTAGTGTGTCTTTGCAAGTGTGATCGTTTGTGCGAAAGTGCCCCAACATAGCCTGAAATACCGGTCTGTGTCTGCTGTTTCCCAAAAAATTCCCCACAAACAGTACCAACCCCTCCCTCACCACCCTATCATAGCTGGTAGTGAACCCATCCACCACCCTCCCATAATCAATATTTCCCTCTAACCAGGTGACCGCTGGCCCATCCCAACATGGATTGCCTATGCTATGGGCCCAACGGGGACCAAGACCTAACAATACCCCTGCAGTGGTCATTGCAACCGCAGCGGGGAGTGCTGTTGCTGTGCTTCCGACCAAAGCAAGAATATCGAAGTACCGAGAATGGTACTGTGGATCGGCAGTATAAACATCGCAACACGTTTTACCAATATACCAACATATGCGCTTTCTCCAAAATAAAACTAGGGTACAAATATCTCAAGTAGGTCAGAGCCCTCCTCTAAGTAGCAGTACATGTAGAAATAGTACTGTGTCAGTTACATTATTAGTCAAGAGCTCCCGGTGTCAGTACAAATCAGACTACACCCAGTTGAAGTAGTAACAGTGCCTGTAAGGAGAAAACAGGACTCTAGCCCCACCGCCAATACAGCGACAAAGAACGCCGGAGCAGAGTTGCACCCCATAAGTACATACCATGATGGAAGGCAGTGTCTACTCAATGAGAGAACAGTATAACAGAAGCGAATTACAATAGCGCAGATTAGTGAGACAGTGGTATTGAAGCATCACTACGTGGTCTGTTATATCAGGAGATGTCAATACTGGAGGGGAACCCTCCGCAGCCGTGTGGGCCAGCGAGCCACCCCTCAACACATTTCCAAAACATAGTGTAGAGAGCAACACATCAGCACTGTTATCTGCCGAGGCATTAAGGGATATTTGTTACCGAAAACCTGGATGGGATAGAAGCAAACGGTTTATGATCAGTCATTATCCATGAGGTCCTCGGCCGGATTATTGAGCGGTATCTGTGCCTCTATAAACTTTACCGCCTCATCAGGGACGTGAAGAGGTACAGCTTTCTCCCTAAAGGTGAACTTGAGGCGTGCTGGAAACAGGATTGAGTAGGGGATGTTATGCTCCAACATCTTTTTTACACCGAGGAACTGGCGTTGTTCCTGCTGTACCCCCATGGAGAAGTCGGGGAAGATTCGGATAATGTGGGAGCCAAGACGTAGTTCACCCTTATCTCGTGATAGACTGAGTACAAGATCCCTGTCTCTGTAACTCAGAATTTTTGGCAATGATGGGTCTGGGGAAGTCTCCGGACTTGGGGCGAGGAGATAAAGCGCGGTGGTCACGCTCGACAGTGAAAAAGGGGGACAGTTCGGGGTCACCAAGTAATTCTTTGAGTAGGTTCTCGACTGCCAACTCCATGCAGCCTTTAAGTGTGTTCTCCGTAACCCCTATGATCCGTATATTGTTCCTACGTGATCTGGATTCTAAGTCGTTGCACTTGGCTTTTACAAACTTCATATCACGGGTAAGGGAAGCAACTGTATCCTGAAAGGACAAGTAGACCATTTTTGTTCACCCCAATTCTAGATTCAGCTTCGGTAATCCTGGTCCCAGCCTGGTTGAGTTGAGATTTAAGTGATGCAACATTAGCGTTAATATCATCCAGCTTTTCGTGGATCGAGGCAAAGTTCTTAGCCATGGACTCCATCATTGCAGCAAGATCATGGGCCGGCATATCCAGGGGCAAGGCAGGTTCTTCTTGGCAAACCGATGAGTGACCCGACTCGGGTCTGGGCGCCGCTTTGGCAAACTTATCCATGGCGCCCACCTTGTTGGCTCCATGGGATCTGCCGGACATCTCTGTACAGTGGCAGAGCGGACAAGTACAAGTATATGGAGTCCAAGCGTGATAACAAAGCATGCAGCCCGAGTTAGGCCAAGTAATGTGCAGAAGCCGTCAAAGATAGCACCCGGGGCAGGGGTAGAATAGGGTACCCCAGCGAGTGTCGGCCTATCAGCCGCTGGGTGGCCGGTGGGGCCGTACCTAGGTGTGGGAATCGGATAGCAGTATGTCCCAGTAGGCAGACCTCAACACAGGTGACTGGGAGCACTGCAGAGGCGAAACAGCGATGTAGCAGCCAGCTCCAGCTGTATACCGAAGGCGGGAATGGAGTATATGTATGTGCTGTCTCACCCCCAACACCCGCCACGATCGGGCTGCAGCCGGCACGAGCCCCCCTCTATATACTTGAGGCGGATGAGATGTGGTGCACAATAGGACGGCAGAGGTAGGAGAGGCCAATTGGATGTACCTTGAAGATGTTAAAGATGTGGCCCAAGAGCAAAGAGGTTCTGTACCTGGCCGGTGGTTGCGAGTAACGTGGAGATGGCGTCAGCACAGCGGGCTACAGCATGGGAGTTCCACTCAGCAGCAGATTATGTTCTGGCCCAGGGGGTCCTGGCAAGGACACTACAGAATGCTGCGGCCTGTTCGGCACAGCTTTGCAGCCAGGGTTGTGGTCAAGATGGCTGGACAGTGTCTGGCTGCAGCTTCAGTACGACAGGCAGGCTAGGGGCCAGCCAGTATCCAACTACCCCAGCGTGGGGCAAGGGATGGAGACAGAGTCCCAGCTAGACAACACCACACATCCGCCAGGGAGGCCCGTCCATCCGCAGGCGGGTGTACAAGTGCGGTAGTATGGCCAGAACAGTCACTGAATGGACAGAGGTGGGAGTGATACGGATGAGGGAACAAGCAGCAATGCCAGACACCACTTATGAGTATGGACCGTGGTTATCACGATTGTGGTGAGAGATTCTCTAACAACCCTTAGTTGAGGCACGAGAAGCAGTCCTCAGTGAGTCCCCATGGATGTGTTTGGGCATGAATGGTCAGTTCCAGCTGGTGAGGAGGCACAGCATGGACCGCAGGGGTATAGGTGCCCAAGGGCTGGGATAAGTAAGAAATGGAGAGGGGAGCAGAACAGCAAGATCCTCAGAAGTCAACGGTGAGGTATGCACTAATCAGGGATCTAGAGCGACTGTACAGCGTGACAGGGAGAGCGGGGGGCAGGCAGAAACCACACAGAGAAGGAAAGCGGGGTCTGGCAATAGAGTTAGCAGGCTCCCAGTGTTACCGTGCGTGGCCACCTCCCACTCCTCACCCGTGGCGTCAGTGATCCGATCTGTCTCGGCGGCCCAGGGGGGGCGGTCGCAGCAGCTCGCGCTGCAGCCAGTTGTGGTTGCCGCAGAGGGGGGGCAGAGCTGCAGTCCAGACGGAGAGACTGGGGGCCACGGAGAGCTTCAGGCCCGGCGCCACAGCGCGTCACGCCACCCGTCCGGAGCGCGAAGACTGATGACGCAGCTGCGCCGTGGGGAATCAGAGCAGCAGCTGATGAGGCACATCCGCGCCGGGTATGGCAGGGGCCGCGCAGCGCCGACCCCAGGTGCGGCACCGCAGCGGCCGGCAGGCCAAGGCAGTCAGTTCAACCGCGGTTTCAGCCCGCTGGGGGTGGCAGGGACGGCCCCAGCAGCTGTCATCCAGAGATAGTAGGCGAGGTAGGTGATAGACGTCCCCAGGTAGCAGATCCAGTTCAGGCCCCTCGGCCCGAACCGGCCGCCGACCAGGCCGGAAAGATCAATCAATCGCAATTGGGCATCATGGCTCTTATTTTCTTTGGGGCTTGGGGAGGAGAACCCTCAGGGCATATGCTGTACACAGGAATGGTTTTGGCAGTGGAGTAAGTAGAGCAGCCGCCGATGCTGGTGGATAAGTGTCTGTGATGCACAGAGCTCAGCTGCTAAGCGGCCATTTTCAGGCTGCCCAACAACGCTCCAAGTGCCCGAATTCTAACCTCTTCCCTTCGCCATCTAGAGTTCCTGTAATAACTTCTCCGACTGGGCCTCCCACCACTTCCCCTCTAGTGCCTGCACTTTGGCCGCTCTGGCCTCATATGGTATCCACCTGGTTTTTCACGTTGGCCTAGGTCACTGCCATGGCCTTTCCCCTCAGCAGGTTTCATATTCCTCCTATAGCATTTGTTTCGATTCCATCAAGTTTCCGTTAAGGGGAAAGAATAGCAGTGTGTCCTCCCTCAATTCTGCTATGATTTCCTTGTCCACTAAGTAGTAGGTTCCCAGCCTCCATGTCCCCATGAGCAGTTAGGCTGTGCCCGGATTTTCACATCAGTGGTGCGCAGTATGAGATTCTTCTGGGTAGGTAATCCATCCCCTCCACTTTATGACGATCTGAATACGGACTAAATACGTGATCTATTCTCAAAAAAAGGTGTGCGTGCCGCCAAGAACGAGAACTCCCGTCCTGTGGGGCGGGCCTCCCTCCACACGTCCAGTAATCCCATTGACTCGATGAAATCCCTGTGTCCCCATTGTCCTCTCGTTCATTCCCCTTCCACCGATCCAGAGCGAGTGCGGGTCGAACCACTGCGTTACAGTCCCCTACCACTATCGTAATACCCTGTGCCTGTCCCACCGAGTACCACCCTTTTGACATCCTCCAGTGTGTCACCCAGCAGCGTGGGAGGGTCATACACATTGATGAAAGAAATGTTTTGCTTCCCTAGTTTAAGAATACCACAACTCCCTTTCCCACAACTGGCTTTCTCCTACCCCCGTCCCCCTTTTCCTCCCATACGTGCTCCACAACTGCAAAGTATCTATCTCCCTGAAAGCCCCATCTAACCTCTACTAGCCCCTGTCCAGTCTTTTCTACCCACTCCCCTGCTCACCCTTCTATCAGTGAAACCCCTCCGCTCCCACCATTTTCTTAACCCTCTGCTTACTCCAATATTACTCCTTCTCCCCCTCCTTTCGTGTCCCGCCCCTGCCCCTCCCAGGTACTCTCATCCAGCTGCCCTCCGCCCCCGAAAGCGTGTTCCGCCGCTTGACTATGCAACAATGTTAAATCAAGTGCTTGCATGTCTGATCGTTTAGTCCATCAAGCCACGAGTCGCCTCCATTGTCTGGGAAGCCTCTGGTTCGTCTACCTACTCAGTCAGGCCCAGCTGGATTCTGACAATTTTGTAGTCCTTGCTAAAGTGTCTCATTGCCTCTTTCAGCAATTCTTCTCCCCTTTCCCCAGGCAAGTGCATCCCCCTTCTGCCCCCTCCTCGCTTTCAACACTGAACCTGTCTGCTGTATTTCTCTGCTCTCCAACCAGTACCAGACTTATCCCAGGTTCTGGAAGATCCAGTATCTCTCACCCACTATCACTTTCAGCTTTGCTGGGAATATTAACATGTATTGCAATTGTCATTTGACTTCCACAAAGGATCTCCTTACTCACTGCACAGAGTATAACGATTCTGGCTGTGCCCACCTTAATGGACCCCATGGCTATGGCTGCCAGCAATATGGTGTCTCTTTCTCGAAAATTAGACTGTTTCGGCAGAGCTCCTGCTGGGGCTGGTCTGCCCGGGACCGCGTGCTCCCATTTTGTTGTGAAAAAGTGAAACCTTTTTGGGCGTAGCTCCTCACTAATTTGTTGCCCCAAAAATAGGTCCATTGCCGGCCCTTCCATTCTCTCGGAAAGGCCCACTATTTAAAGCTGAGCCCCGAGTGACCTACCATCTGCATCTTCTTCCAGGAGGCGTGTTCTACCCTGAAGTACTTGCACTTGCGAATGCAGGGTTCTTCGGCCTCCCCCACACTCTGACA
The DNA here is from genome assembly GCF_040938575.1 of Ambystoma mexicanum. Classification (NCBI taxonomy): domain Eukaryota; kingdom Metazoa; phylum Chordata; class Amphibia; order Caudata; family Ambystomatidae; genus Ambystoma; species Ambystoma mexicanum. Next base: position 1,060,286,800 of record NC_090922.1, on the reverse strand, counting down.
CTGCTCTCAACTCCACCCGACGCAGGGATACGTCCACCCCTACTTGTCCTATTGTTGGGAAGGAGAAACTATCCTCCCAGGCCCCCCCAGCACGTTTGGATGAAACAGAGGCCTATGACTGTACACTAGGGGTTATAGGAAGTAACAGGGAGGGAGGGAGATGTCGCTAGAGGCCATAGTGTGGGGAGAGGGGTGCATATTTCTGCCTTGGTGAAGCCAAGGCCGCAGATCCGAGTCACACACAGAAATAAATTGTATGCAGGCGGTAATAGATTGTAGCTTGTGCACCAGTGAGGAAGGCCAGAGTTGCAGAGATTCATAGACCCTTCATTGGCTCATGTTGCCAACATTTCGTATCCCAGAAGGAATGCGCCCTGCAAGGCCACAAGGGGGTTGAGAGCTCGCTGTGAAAAGCGATCCCACAAGAAGGAGTGCACAAGCCTCAAACTATTCCTGTCCCAGCTCTAAGTAATAGCACCTGAAAGCCCCAGTCCGAAGACCCCCAGCATTCCAAGATACCAGTCAGTCCCAGACCACCAACCATAAAACTGTTAAACCCCCAATCTAACAGCAAAGATCTCAAAACAGGGATCAGCTGCCTTCACACTAAGTCGCACGATTTGTGCTGCAAAGTGCCAGGAGGGATAAAACAACAGTTAAAACGAGGGTGGGGAACTTCGATCGGGCACCAACTTGTCTCGAGTCGAGATGTAGTTTGTGAGAAGCAATGGCCTCCAAGATTCCTCTTAGCCCATGTCTGCAATACCAGGTGCACATCAGGTTAGAAATAGAGCTTGTATTGTTTTTCTTCACATAATTGCCAATCAGTGGTAGCTTGACGCCCAATGATGCGAAAGGACAAACCCATGTGGAAGATGGCCTGAAGGGGCTGGGACCAATGGTCTGGTATCCCTTATGGAGGAGGTAGCCTATTGTATAGGGTCTCTACCAACCCGCCGCACAGGTTTACACAGTATATAATTTACGTCACTGATGATGCTGTCTGCCTTCATAAAGTGTTGTTCATACTGATTAAACCAGAACGTTCCATGGCAGCAGAGTTCTTTGCTGGTGCATTTCTATTTTTTGGGAAATATAACTGTGTTCCTTGAAAGAGGTGTGCTGGACCCTTTTCCCTAGTGGGTTGTATTTTTTCCAGGTGTGAGCGTTGAGGGACATCTCTACACTATCTTGTCATCCATGCTGGTTTGAGTCCTTCACCGCCCTCAGTACCTAGGCCATCGTTCATCAGGATGGTCCAGCGTGTCTCTGGATCTATCGTGCTGGGCTAGTGTTTGCGTCTTGTCCGTCAGCCCTGTTGTGCATCTATAAATCTTGCTCTGCGTCACCTTGACTATTTTTTCCTTCCTCGTGGCTTTGATCAGTGGCCTAGCTCCCAGCTTGGAACCTGATCTGCCCTTCACTACTTCCTACCCAGGCTGGCTGTGAGAACCCAGAAGGTATCTAACCCGCTAATCCCAGGGGATCTCTCGCTCAGGTGACCACGGCACGGCCGTCGCCTTTGGATCCAGACCCTGAGGGTAGCCAGTGCGGGAGGATCACCTAGGTGAGGGGTCTTCGGGGAGTGGGACGGCTGATGGTGAGACGTAACACGCAGTATCCCTCTCTTCCCTGTAACATCTTTACCCCATCCTACAAGGTAGAAGATATGTACACTCTATCCCTTCCCCCTTTTTCCTGCACGAACACTTTTGCACAGACAGCCCGCTCTGGGAGAAAACAGACTCGCAGCTGAGCCGTGTACCCGACATGTCCCACTACTATGGTCAGGCAAGGTCAGGTAATTACTAACAATCACTCACACCGGACTGCCATTAAACTTACTCACACGGATAAAAGGCAGAGCACGAGAGCACACACTGAGCGAGGCAAAGCACACAAAGGTACAGCAGTTTCGTGTCGGCAGCTGAACAAGGGGAGAAAGATGGCAAACTAAGGAGGGCCCCTAAGAAGGAAAACACCCTTGACCTTTTCGGCAAGACGCAGTTACTTTCAAGAATCCTTCAAGACAGAAAGCGTAAGGCTGGGAAACCAGACTGAAGAATCCTGCATTGTTTGTCAGAGATACCGAAGGGCCCTCCCGCATAACTAAGGCGGGGACGAGCAGCAGACGCTGTGGTATCGTCCTTGGCTCCACGAACAAAGAAGCGACAGAAATCAACACAGCCGGTGAGCTGGGGAGACTATTGCAGGACCAGTCTTTGTTGAAGTCAAGGTTGCAAGCTGCAACGTTGTATAACGAGCGATGGAACGAACATTGTTAAACGTGTGTGATGAAAGACGCGAGTAAAGTTAAACTGCTGACGAATGTTCGAACATTAGAAGGAAAGATACAATACTGTTGACAGAGTGGTCCGGCACTGAGAATGTGCTCAATCGAAAGTCTCTATAAGGTATCCCGTCAAGGGAAACGGAAGTAGAAGATTGATGAGAACAACTGTGTGAAGTGAATCGAAGTGGTCCTGCAATGTTTAAGCAAATCCCATCGCACCGAGCCCGAACGAGGTAGACCAGTTGTGAATTTGTGAATGTGAAAACCCTGACAAAGAAAAGGAACTTTGTATTTTGTTTGTTACACCAGGCACTCTGCAATAACAGACTGTCATTGGGAGAGAGACTTTGGCAGAAGGCATGATGCCTATATTTTTGAACTGTTACCTAGTGGCCAAGAAGCCAGAGTGTGTGTCAAGCTTGCACGTGCTGCCTTGCCCCGTGCTGAAAATGTAGTGAAGGGAAGCCAACTTTTCAACCACCCCCAACATTCTTTCTTTAACACTCTCCTTTTGCATACATTCTTATCCCACTCCATTTGTATTTAGAAGTAAGGATTGGCAGTTGGTTTTTTAGTATAGGCCCTTTTAGACTCCACTAGGACTGCGTTATTATTTGATGGTCGTAGCTTGCTCCCATCCGTAGATTAAGGTTTAGATAGGCGTTCAACCAACCTATTTGAAATTCAATAACACCCTTGTACTGTGTTCACTTGTGTCGGTCTTCACTGTTTGATACCATGCCTTCTTTACACTGCCAACAGTTCCAGTGCCACCACCCCTTCACTACGTGTCAATCCTGGCTGTCTGGGGCACCCTTATTCTGTCACTCTATCCCCCTCAACTCCTGTGCACAGCCTTAGCCTTGGGTGCTTCCCGTGTAGGGCCCCCACTCTGTGTCTGTTGTCTACTTCGAAGGGCCCGGGCAATGTCATAGGGCTGCACTTCAACCATTCAATGGGGGAAGGGCACAAAAGCACTTGGTACAGACCAAGAGTGTGCTGGACACCATCTGCCTCTGCTACCTGCCCCCTGATGTGCGCTGGTCCCGCAATCAGCGGCCCTTCGATGTCAGGGGGAGCTGCCTTCGGTTCCTCCACTGCCTCTACCAGTCGTTGCTTCGACTGCACTGGGGCCTCACTGCTCCAGTTCCTCAACCATTCCGGTGCCTGTTTTTGGGTCTCAAACCCTTCTTCGTCGCAAAGGGATGGATCATTTAATGGATCTATTTTGGGGTCGGTAGGGAGCAGTCGCTATAGGCTTGGAAGGCTACGCAAATAAGGTGAACAGTCAAGGACCAGAGTTTAGGCAAACCAAATCAAGGTAAGGTAGCAGAGCGGTAAGGCTTAGTCCCAGAAGGGTGCGAGTGGTCTAGGTCTTCAATGAGCCAACACAGAGCTACACCAATAATACCAGTTAGACAGGCAAGTATCAAAAACACAACCTACTTACCTCTCTGTAATGTTCTTTCTGATGAATGTTCCTCCCACGGATTCTATGATATCCACTTCACAGCACAGCTGTTCTCCAGAAACGTCCCGCCGCCGAGGGATGCAGTATGGCTATGCATTGGCTCTTGTCATATGCCTTTATGCCCTCACGCCAGTATATATAGGTGCCCCGCCTATGACCTCAGTTCCACTCTTTTCCCCTAGCACTCTGACGCAGAGGGACCGCAGAACCAATGGTGTACTAGCTATGGCGCAAGTAGGAAGGGCAATGGATTCCTTCCTCCCACAGATTACTCATCTGCGATGGACTCCCAAAGAAGTATGAAAATCTGTAGGAGGGAGGGGAGCAAGGGCACCACTTAGACCAGAAAACTCTCGAGGACCACCTTAACAAAACCAGTGTCTTGGCCAGAAAGCGAATCCAAGCAGTAATGAATAGCAACCATTTGCAGAGATGCCCACTTTACCGACTGACAGATGTCCAGAACAGGGACTCCTCTCTGCAGCACAGAAGGCACATTACCCCCCTAACCCCCCCCATTCCCTTTTAGGGATGTTTGCTCCATTTATCATGTCTTGACGGCATATTTGAACACACTCCATCAACGTTTTACTAGATCTACTTAAAGTATTCCCCAACACCCCACAAAGAACAGTAACAACAACTGGGATGAGGGAGAGGCAGAGAGCAGTAATGATCACTCCCCGTAAGGTCGAATATCAGCTTCCCCAACTTCATACAAGAAACATCCTGGTAACAACTGAGACTAGAAAAAGCAACAGAGCAGTGAAGATGCCCATGACCGGTAAACCAATGCAACGGTCTAGTCTTTGGAAACTATGTAATCATGACGGAAAGTTTAAATCTGCTAGATCTGACGGGCACAAGAGATCTGCAGACGCTGGGCTCCACCGTGACCTACGAGGACGACATGCACCACGCAGAGGGAAAGCAGAGTGAAGACAGTTTGCTGCCTGAGAACACAAGGCAGCGGGAACTATGCACGGTAGAAAAGGACACAGTGAAAGCACAGCAGCTAACAGAAGGCACACCGAGCCATCAAGTTGAAGGGAACTGAACCAAAGGAACGCAAGAAGAAACAGGTAAACCCAGGGGAGACTGACTGTATTTGACAGAAAAAGAGAAGGTCTGCGTCCGTCGGCAGCTTGACTGGTGTGGACGTTGACAAGTCCAGAAGGTCCGGGAACCAGATCTGTCTCGGCCACGCCGGTGCGACGAGGATCATCCTGCACCGGGCCCTCTTGAGCTGGTTGATGAGCCGGGGCAGCAACGGCAGCAGAGGGAACGCACTTGGAATTCGTCGCCGTCGCAAAGAGATCGATTTGTTGTTCGCTCCATCGTCGAAAGAGTCGATCCACTTGATCCTGGCGTAGTTCCCACTCGTGGCACGAGCGCAGCTCCTTGCTGAGTGAGTCGGCAATCGTGTTTTATATTCCTGCCAGATGAAGAGGCACCAGAAACATCCCTTGGGCGACGGCCCAATGCCACAGATCCTGGGCTTCTTTGGATAGGGCCGGGGACCTGGTTCCGCCCTGCTTCCGGATGTAGAACATTGTGGTGGTGTTGTCGGTGAAGATCCTGACCACCTTGCGCTTGAGGGACGGAAGAAAGGACCTGAGGGCCCAGAACACTGCGCAGAGCTCCAAGATGTTGATGTGGAGTGACTTCTCCTCCGGGAGCCAAAGGCCTCTCGCGTGAAGATCTCCGGAGTGCGCTCTCCAACCTTCCAGGGAGGCGTCCGTCGTCACCGTCACCTGGTGAGCTGGGGTCTGAAAGTCCGTGCCCGCCGACAGATGAGAGCGGGTACCCCACCACCGGATCGCCTGACGGAGCGTCTCGTTGAGGGATCCTGTCCTCGAAGCTGCCCGTCGACTGGACCCAGCGGGCGTTGAGGAACTCTTGTAAGGGGCGCATCCGAAGCCTGCAAAGGTGCACCAGATAAATGCAGGAGGACATCATCCCGAGGAGGGACTTGATAGATCTTACCCTGGCCATGTCCGTGGCCAGCAGACGCTGCACCTTGCCCAGAATGGTCCTGGTCCTTTCCTCCGACGGCGAGGCCAGCCGCGCCACTGTGTCGAGCTTGGCTCCCAGAAACAGGGCGACTTGCAACGGAACCAGGTGGGATTTTGGAAAGTTGATGGAGAATCCCAGGTCCGTGAGCAGCTGGACGGTCTTCGCAGTGTGCTCCACGGCGAGCTCCCTTGTCCTTGCCCGGATGAGCCCGTCGTCCAGGTAGGGGTAGACGTGGATCCCCTGTAGGCGCAACCGCGCCGCCACCGCTGCGAGGCACTTGGTGAACACCCTGGGTACCGACTTCAATCCGAACGGGAGGGCCTTGAACTGGTAGTGCCGCCCTTGGACCACGAACCTGAGGAACTTTCGGTGTCTTTCTAGAATGGGGATGTGGAAGTACGCATCCTCCAAGTCCAACGACGACAGGAAATCGCCCTCCTCCAGCTGTCCCAGCACGTGCTGGAGGGTGACCATACCGAACTTCTGTGCCTTGATGTACTTGTTCAGTCGTCGCAGGTCCAGGATGGGGCGCCATCCTTCTGTCTTCTTTTTTACGAGGAGGTACCTTGAGTAAACTCCGGAACCCCGAAGCTTCTTTGGGACAAGCTCGATGGCACCCTTCTTGAGCATCGCCCTTACTTCCAACAGTAGTTGAGGGACGCGATTTTCCTTCCTGGCCACGGGTGGAACGCGAGGGCACTTCTTCTGAAACTCGAGGGCGTGCTCTTGGGCCAGGCCGTCCAGCACCCAACAGTCGGTGGAGATGGACTCCCACACGCTGACAAAGCTCGCCAGCCGGCCTCCCACCGGGGTGCTTCGGCGGGGGCCCGACCCCACGGTCGGTTCAATCTTGTTTGGAGGCCGCCTTGCCTCCTTGACCTCCCTGTCGACGACGGGCACCACCTGACTTGCCGCGTCCCCTGTAGGCTTCCTGGGACGAAGATCTTGCCGCTTGGCGGTACGTGGAGGAGCCACTGCCGGATCCCGTGGAGGCACCTTGTCTGCCTCCGGAGCTCCGAAAGGACGGCCGTCGTTGTTGGAGTACTCCCAGTGCCCTGGCAGTCTCTGTGTCTGTCTTGATGGCCTGAAGGGACTCATCAACCGCCTTCCCAAACAGGTTGTTCCCGTCGAAGAGCATGTCCAAAACCTTGGTTTGTACGTCCTGGCGGAAATCCGTGGCCTTGAGCCATCCTCGTCGTCTCAAGCAAACGCTGTTGCCCAACTGACAGAAACCGGTGTCGGCGATGTCCGTTGCCACCGTGATGGCGTGGTCCGAAGCAATCTCACCTTCCTGTAGGATGACAAGGGCCTCAGCCCTTTTGGTGTCCGGAAGGAAGTCCAACAGAGGGGCGATTTTGAACCACAACTCCCTGTCGTAGCGGGCTACGATAGCCAGGGCGTTGGCCGCCTTGATAGTCGTCGCTGCGGATGAGATGATCCGTCGTCCCATCGTCTCCAGCTTCCTGCCCTCGCCCTCCGGCGGGGAAGTTGATGTCGAGGCCAATGCCCCCCCCCCCAAGCTTTCTTCTTTGCCGCCGCCGAGACGACCGAATCCGGGGTAGGTTGCACCCGAAGGCACAGGAGGGCAGCGTTGGGGACCCGGTACTTCTTCTCATACTGGTCCCTCTTTGCCAGGGCCGTGGCAGGGTTCTTGAGGAGGGCGAGCCCATCATCCCAGATGTCATCAAGAAGCGGTACGGCGAGGACCGTCTTCCTTTTAGCCTTGCGCCGTTGTAAAGGAACCCTTCCTTCTTCTCTTCTGGGCAGAGCAGGAAGAGCTCGGATGCCCTGGAAATCATGGCATGAAAGGATCCAATCTCGTCGGGCGGGGACACCCGAGCAGGGGGCGACGGGGGACACGTCCCGTCGTTGCCTCCGTCGTCATCTGTACCTGTCGTAGCCGTGTCCGTGCCTGTATCATCCCCGTGGGTAGTAGACCGGGGGAAAGGCAGAGCAGGTGGGAGAGGTGGCGTAGGATGCATCCTCCTCCTCTTATGCGGTGGACTTTCCGAAGGTCCTGGCTCCGGTTCCCCCGTCGGGTCTGGCTCAGGTACCTCCGTTGGGGGGAGGGGCAACCTTGTCCTTATCTCCGAGCATAAGGACTGAATCGCTGACAAAATGGCCGCCGAAGTGTCCTGCGGTGCCGGAAACGACAGGCGCGAGGGCTCTCTTGAGGAGCCTCGTCGGCGACACCATCGCTCTCGTCGTCGCCCTCGTCGGGATCCCTCCCGATGGGCTGGGCCTCTTTCACGACTTCGATGAGCTCTACTTCAGAGGTCGTGTCCGTATCCACGATGGCCACCAGCCCCTCCCCCACCTTTTCCAACGAGGACTTTGTGGGGGTCTTCTCAATGGGCCTGAAAGACGACTCCCTCCGCGGTGGCAGGGAGACTCTGGGTCCTGAGGTCGCCTCCATTGGTGTAGCCTCCACAGGCTGAGCCAGGGCCGCGGCGACATCCTCAATCGAGGTCTTAACAGGGTGAATTAAGGCCATCGTCAACTTCTGTACGCCTGGGGCCTTCACCTTGGGGGGAGGGTCCGAGCCTCGCTCCCCCTCTGCCGGAATCTTCGAGATCGACCGGGGCCTCTCCAGAAGCTTTGCCGGGTTCTCGGACTTCCTCTTACCCGAGCCAGAGCGTTGGCTCGTGGTTGATGGCGCGGGGAGGATGCGCCCTGCCTGGCAGCCAAGGAGCCCGACCGTTCGGCGCTCCCGGTGCCCGCGGAGTCGCGGTGCTTAGGCTTTTGTTGGGCCCCCGTCGCCGGGGCGCCCTCACAGGACTTAGAAGACCGCTCTGACTTCTTTTTCTTCTTCTCGCCTGACGGGCTCTTCCCTTCCAGCCAGTTGGCGAGACGGAGGTGGCGATCCTTCATGGCCCGCTCTGACATGTTCCCAGAAAAATGCACAGTCCTTCTCCGTGTGCGTCTTGTCCTCATGGAGACAGTAGAGGCATAACTAATGCTCGTCCTCCTTGAAAACATTCTGAAGCTGGCATCCAGGGCAGGTCCTGAACAGCTTCCCGGGCGTCGAGCTTCCTTTCTCCTGGGCCATGTCCGGGGTAGGCCTCGGAACTTCTGGAATCCTCCAAAAGCGTAACTCGACGAAATCTTCACCCTTGAGGGGCATAGAAAACTCCGAAACGGATTCCCATTGATCGGATGTAGAAACGGTGGAGCTTGAGGCTCTATTTAACCGAAACATGAGATAAATCTCCTGAAAAAAGCGCGAAAACGCAGCAAAAGCTCGAGAGCTACAGCACGAGGGCTCCCAACACTTGAACGTGTGGTAAATATCTGAGGATGGCTGCCAGAGGCGGGGCTTAGGGAGAGGGCAGTCATTGGCTGGGGGCAGTATGACCCAGAGACCAGTGATTGGTTACTACTAAGAAAGACAGATCAGAAACGAAACTGATACTGATTTTTTTCTATACCGATGATTCCCGGCCTGACGACGGGGAATATTCATAAGCATGTGAATCCATGCCAGACCCCATGCTGGAGAATGTAAGGAATTTCAGAATCAAGTTCAAATCCCATCCCGGCACCTGGAACAGGAACGGTGGAAACACATTAGTTAGCCCCTTTAGAAACTGAGAAATCAAAGGAATCTTAAAATAAGAACACTCCTCAGACGAGCGCTTAAATAAGGACAGCGCCGCCAGGTAACCCTTAATGGTACCCACTTGCAGGCCCTTGTGGGCTAATGAAAGCAAAAAAGACAGAATCACAGGAATTGAACACTGAAAAGGATTCACATTCTGAACCCTGCACCAGTCGCAGAACTTTCTACAACGGCACAGGGATTTTGTTGCTGGCCTTCTGGCCGAAAGCAACACCTCCATCACGTCTTCAGGGAGGTCCCAATTCTTGTACCTCAACCTTTCAGAAACCAAGCTTGATGGTTGAGAGACTTGACCTCTGGATGGAGAACACAACGCCCCTCCCGTGAGAGCAGATTGTCTCGATAGGGAAGACGCGTGGAGGGCAGATGGACATGTTGAGAAGATCCGGGTACCACATGCTCCTGGCCCATGCCGGAGCAATGAGGATCATTTGGGAACCGAACCTCCGCAACACTTGCGGAATTACGGGGACTGGAGGAAACGCATACAGCAGTGGAAAGGACCACTCCACTATGAATGCATCCCCTAAGGCTCCTTTTTGAGGAAATTCCAGCGAGCAGAATCTTTCGCACTTCCGGTTGACACTGGTGGCGAAGACATCCACTTGTGGTGTCCCCCAAAGGGCAAAGATTTCCAAAAGAACTTCCTGAGCCAGCTCCCACTCGTGAGAGACCGTGCTCTGCCTGCTCAGAGCATCCGCTGCCACGTTTGCCTCCGGCCAGATGAACTGCTGAGATCGGAATTTCCTGCTGGATGGCCCAGAACCAGAGCTGCATCGCCTCTCTGCACAGTGGGAGTGACCCTGCACCCCCCCCATTTGTTGAGGTAGTGCATTGTCACCGTATTGTCCGTCATAACCGGTACATTCTTCCCCCGCACAGACAGCAGAAAAGCCTTCAGGGCTAGCCTGACAGCCCACAGCTCTAACAGATGGAGTCTGGGCTCCGACGGAGACCAACGACCGCCGACTGTCAACTCGTTGGCATGAGCTCCCCATCCCGTGAGGGATGCGTTCGTCACGATCGTCACCTCCGGCCAGGGTAGCCAAAATGGCGCTCCCTTCATCAGATTGCCTTCGTCAGCCCACCACAGAAGATCCTGGGCGACCGAGGGCGGCCCCTGAACGGGATCCGACATCCTGCCAGAGGACTGCGACCACTGCATCTTGAGAGCCCACTGCAGAGATCTCATCCACAGCCTGGCCTCTGGCACCAATAGAATGCAGGATGCCATGAGGCCGAGCAACCTCAAGAACTTGAACGCCGGGAGATTTGTTGAAACTTGTCCACCATCTGCAGAATGTGGTGAGCCCTCACCTGGGGAGGCGAACACTGCCCCAGATTGTGTCGCGCACTGCTCTGATGTACTGGAGCCACAGGGTAGGTGTCGAATGAGACTTCTTTAAGTTGAGGGAGAAGCCCAGATTGTGAAGGGAGTGGCAGGTGACGGACAGATGATCCAGGACTTGCTCGGGAGAGCGCGCCCTGATCAACCAATCGTCCAGGTAGGGGTAGACGTGAATCCCCCCTTCCTGAGATATGCTGCCACCACCACCATTAGCTTGGTGAAGACCCTCGGGCGGAGGTCAATCCGAAAGGCAGGACCCGAAAATGAAAATGCGTGTCACCAACTGCGAACCTCAGGTACTTCCTGAGCTTTGGATCGATTGGCACATGTAAGTAAGCATCCTTGAGGTCTAGAGACACCAACCAGTCCTGAAATTTCAAGAGAGGGCCTGAAGAGAGAGTAACCATCTTGAACTTGTCCTTCCTGAGGAGCTTGTTCAAACCACACAAGTCCATGATGGGTCTCAATCCCCAGTCTTTTTTCGGGATAAAAAATATGGGGAATACCATCCCTTGTTCCTCTCCGCTACAGGCACTAGTTCTATGGCACCTTTCTCCAACAGGGATTTGATTTCCTGCGCAAGGAGCAGATCCGGACTCTTCAAAGAGAGCTTCCCCGGTGGATTGTCGGGAGGCCTCTGCCGGAAAGGAAGACAGTAGCCGCGGGCTATGATCTCCAGAACCCACACATCTGAAGTAATGGCACGCCATTCTACAAGATGCTGCGCCAGCCTTCCCCCAACCGGCGACCCATGGGACATGGCCTCATGACTGAACGACAGCAGCAGTGCCTGAGGGCAAAGAGGCAACTGCCCGCACGGCTTTGGCACCTCGAGTACCTTGTTTTCCACCTCTGGTACTCCTACGTTGGCCCCTTTGGCTGGCAGCTCCCCTCGATCTACCAAAGGAAGAGTAGTATTGAAAGGAACCTCCCCTCCATTGCTGTCCCCTAGGACGAAAAGGCGGAGGTTGACGTACTGCAGCGCTCAACGACTTCGCTGCAGCTTTGGAGGTCTGCAACCTCTCAAGGCTCTCGTCAGCCTTGCTGCCAAAAAGATGGACACCATCAAAGGGCATGTTGAGAAGCCGGGACTGTACATCAGGAGCAAACCCAGACTTCCACAACCACGCAAACCTGCGCATCACGGTGCTCGCCACCATGGACCAGCTGACACAGTCTGCCACGTCCAGACACGACTGAACGGATTCACACATGGCATCCTTGCCATCCTGAACGAGGGCAAGAAAACCATCCCGTTCCTCCCCTTCGGGAATATGTTCAGCCGCCAAAGATACACAATTCCACAGAGTGTGAGTGAATCTTGCCAAGGTACAAACAGAGTTGGATGCCTTTAAAGCCATACCCCCAGATGAAACTACTTTCTTCGCCCAACCGTCAAAGTGATTGTCGTCCCTATCAGGAGGGATGGTAGGGTATGCATCCTGCTTTGCTGGGGCCGTAGCCGCCTGCACTACCAAACTCTCCGGAGTGGGGCGCGTAGACAAGTAGCAGGGGTCGCCACTGGCTGGATGGTATTTTTCGGTAACGACTTATTCACTGCCGGGAGACTCTCCGGAGCAGTCCAAGCCGCCGCCACCCTTCTTTGTAAGGCCATATGAAATGGCAGCACCTGGTCAGTGGGTGGACCTTGGTCCAATATATCTGTCAGTTCATCCTGCAGAAAATCCACAGGTGGAGCAGACCACCCCAAATACTCAGTCCCCTCGACATGAGACGCCTGTACGAGTACTCAGCATGTGTACGAGGTTCAGGCCTGCCAAACTCCACCTCCCGAGAGGTGTCCAGACCACTGAAGTAGGTCTTCCATCTGTGGAGACCAGACAACAGGTCATCAGGAACCTCAGGAGGTACAATCCCCTCCTCATCTGACCCTTCTTCCACCTCTGAGATGTAATCCAAAGGCTGGAATAAATCCCTGGATCATGGTACAGAAAAAGGCTCAAACACAGGCCTCACTGATTTACTCAGGGCTTTCCTCGGAGGTGCCACGGCCCTCCGGGGCACCGCCGGTAAAGCCTCCTCAAAAGGAGTCGATGGAATCGTCGAGCGAGGCGCTGACAACTTTGACAATGGCTTACAGGCGAGCGTGTCCTTCGACGGCCTCGGCGCCGATGACTTCCTTGGAGCCGGAGCCTCGAGAGAGTCCCTCGATGGACATGGCGCTGACGGTATCGATGCCTTCTTAAAATGCCTCTCAGGCTCCGATGGTCTCGAGGGCGTCGAGGACCAGGACCCTGACCTGGTACGGCTATAGCGATCCGATCGGGACCTCGACGGCTCCCGATGATCTTGCCGACCGCCCGAGTCCAAAGGCGTGCGAGCGGGGGCCCTTGTGCATTCCTTGCCGGCTTCGCCTGAAGGCACGGATGGAACGGTGCCCTGCGATTTGAAAATCGCCATCATCTCCTTGCGAAATGCGTCCTATTCTGCTGGTGATGAATGTTTGTTGGGACAAGCCACCCGCCGTTTGGCAGAGTCCTCGGACGAGGACGGTGAAGGCGACCGGTGACTGTGCTTCCGAGAGTGCCTAGAAGAGGCAGAGGAATGGCGGGACCCACTCCGAGAACGAGACCCCCATGGACTTACGCCGACGCAGCGAGTCGCCCCTCGAATCGTCAGTCGAAAGCCCAGCAGATTTCGACTTACGGGGTTTGGAAACCCTACCTACAGACAACTTCTTCCGCTCCCGCAAGGCCTTCGACATCAAGGACTGACATTCATCGCAGTCATCGGTGGCATGGCTCTCGCCGAGGCACCAAATGCAGACGTTGTGCGGGTCCGTAAGGGACATCTTGGAACCACAGTCCCGACACTTCTTGAAGCCGACCGCGAGGTATAAGACGACGATTCACAATATCCAATGGTAGAAGAACCGATTCAACAGGAGAAGAACCGAGGCGCGCCAAGATACCGAAGTGAACACGTTTGCAGAAAAAACAGAACTGAGGCTATGGGTGTCGTACGTCCTACATATAACATCCGGTGACGTTGGCTATCGACGGAGGCCCTCGAGGGACAGCGCCTCGACGTCATCCATGTAGGACCCCGACGCCAGAAAAAATCCTGAATTACTGTCAGAGTTGTGGAATAGGTCGGAGGACACAATCCCCTCGAAATTTCTATACAACACAATGTTTTGAATATGATTCTGGCTTTTATGGGCAGCCAATTATTTTCTTGCCTTATATGAGAGATATGGTCTGATTTCTTTATACCTAATGCTGCTCTAAGAGCTTTATTCTGTAGCAGTTTAAGTTTACTAATATTAGTCTTGGATGTTCCTAAAAGGAGAATGTTACAATAGTCAAGCAATTGGTGGGTGTAAGGAATTGACGGCTCAGAGCAATGCGTTTGGCTGTGGAGGATGAGAGGGCTGATATCTGTTTACCCGTAGTGAGGTTGGCATCTAAATATACACCAAGGGTTTTGACCTGTTTGAGAACCGGAATCAGTGTTCCGTCGATATTAGTATGTGTGAAGTCTGGGTGGAGAGAGGCTATTCTAGCTTGGGATCCTACGATGAGGACATCGGTCTTATCATTGAGGCAGAGACTATTTATTGCCATTCAGTTTTGAATAATGGCGTAGATGTTGTTAATGATCTGGGTGTCTTAGGTGTAATCACTGGTGATGGGGATCTGGGGGTCATCTGCAAAATGTGTGTAGATGACACCCATGTTGTCTAATGCTGAGAAAAGGAGTTTAGTGTAGGCATTATACAGGGTAGGGAAGAGGCATGAGCCTTGGGGAACTCCAATGGGTACTGCTATAGGGTCAGCCGCATCTTTCCAAAAGGCGACTCTGGAAGTTCGTTGCGCTAGAAAGAATTTAATCCAGAGGGTGGCATCAGTGGAGAAACTGAAGTCTTTAGCTAGAGTGTCACAGAGTTTGTCATGGTCTATGAGGTCAAACGCTGCTGATAAATCCAGCAGCAACAATATGGCTAGTTTTCCTGAATATCTAATGGTGTCTATTTGTATTTTGAGGTTGGTGAGAGCGGTGATTGTCTAGCGCCTAGAAGTTTGTTTTGTTCAAGGTGAGTTTGTATTTGGTTATAGGCTATTTTATCGATGATTTTAAGAAGGAATGGGACCGTGTTTATGGGCCTATAGTTTGTTGGGATTAGGAGGTCCAACAAAGGTTTTTTTTTAGTAACAGTGTGACCCAGGCTTCTTTGATACTTGCCGGAACTAGGTTAGCACTAAAGGATGCATTAACAAAATTGGTGATGATAGGGGAGAGTGCGGGTGCACATAGTTTGACTATATGCGCTGGGAAATTGTCCCCTTTGACGTTTAATTCTTCTCAGTGATACTAGTTCCTCATTAAACAAGAACAAGGTTTTTTATCTGATCGTCTAGATTTGGTGACACAGGGTGCTAGGGAGTCTATTGTTTTTGTAAGGCAATTATGGTACGTGTCTGCGAGGGAGTATGGGTTATCATTTGTGATCATTTTGTCTGTGAGCGTATTCTTTAGGATTGGATTGAGGTAGAATGATAGAAGTAAGTATCTTGCTACTAATATCGAGGAGAGCAATAGGTCTGTAGTTGAGAGGATTTGCATGATCACCCTTTTTTCCGAAATGGGCACAACATGGGTGTTGTGCCAATAAGTAGGGACATTTTTCCTCTTGATTACTTCTCGAAACAGTATATTTACGATTTGTGAACATAAAATGGGGGATTGCTCCATGGGACCCGTGGTTAGCCCATGCAGGCCGGGGCTCTAGAATTTCTAGCTCACAACGTTAACATCGCCACATGTTCTCGCTCAATTTGGAGGACCCTCTGTCGCAGTAGAACTAGAGGGAATTTTGTGCTCAGTTTTCAGTTTCGAGTATATCTTAGTATAGGGGGAAATACAATCATCCTCTGCAAAAACGTTATCATGACAGTGTATCCTTCACTCCATTCCTTTGAGTCAGTGCCCAAAGATCCAAGTCCGGTTTGTTCAACAAGACTTGCAACATTGCTTAGCCGTCCCTCCATATCATCTGATGTTGTGCAAGAGCCACTATGTGCTCAAGTGACGTCTAATTTGGGTCGCCTCACCATTTTATACCTCAACCATTGGACAGCTTATCCACAACTTCCTAAGTAAAGCATGTAAAACCTTTTTCAAGTCATGTACCATGGGGTCGTACAAATGGTTAGGAGCGGTTTTATTACATTTTGGCTTGTTGGCATTGACCTCAATTGACCAAGAATGAATTACAAATCGGAAATTAACATGTTAAATGAGTAGGGAGAAAGAGTTAGCCAACGTATGAGTGTTATGATCTTTCGTTGCAGTTTCTAAACAAAGACTCAATTGATGGATATTCTTGTTATGACAGTGAATCCTATTTCCCTGTGTAGAAAATGATATTGAAAGAGAAGAAGGCATAAAATAGTGTCGCACCAAGCCCAAATCAAAACTTGTTTGTAGGCAACTGTCGCCACTGGCAGTAGTTGGAATAACCTCAAAGGAAGTTGAATGATCACAAAAACACTGGAAAGCATAAATATAATATGTAAGAATAACTGTGCCCTCTATGCCAAGTCGAAATTGGCACCCAATCGTTCTCTGAGTTACTGGACACATTGAGTAGCCTTCCGGTGTATAAGAGGTTACCCCAAATGAGGCTGTCATTCGTCAAAATGGATTCCTTTGATTATTTACAATGTCAATCATTCTAAAAAAGAAATCAAAAGCAGGGGCAGTATGTATTAAAAACACCCCCTAATAAAACAGAATTCAAAGTAGACTCCTGGTATATTTGGTTAAGACAGCCAGGTGATCCACAAACTCGGTAGAGCAATTTCGACCTGCTTGCAGCATATATTAATCATTTGCTACAGATTAAAGAAAACTCTTATAAAACCTTCACAGTTAAAATGATTGGGAAGGGTTCATACCAGTTAAAGGCCCTCATATCCATCAGTTTTAATAGCAACATGTAAGCTTCCAGAGGGCCTGTCACAGGGCCCAACTGAGCCTTCGGCAGAATAGTTTTGAAACCGGTTCGGTAGGATTATTCATGCAGTGATACTTCCTGAAGCATTATTTCGTAACAGGGATAGTCCAGACTATCAGGAATATCGTGAAATAGTGATGTTTGGGCATGTGAATTCCAGGATAGCGCTTCCAACAGCCTCTTGTTAAAGATGGCTCACCCCTGGTCGATTAACGGTACTCCTTGAGGACAAGAGGGTAAACCAAGCCAAATTCATAACTTCTGTCTTGTTCGAGTCACCCAGAACGAAGTGGACCACTCTTTTTCATCACCAGGTGGGTGGCAGGTAATGTTTAACCCACCTCTAGTGATGGGACCCTCTGGTGGTGTTGATGAACCAGAAGTTCTCTTTTGTAAATGTAATGTTGCATTTGCATAGCGCCTATTCCCAATGGTATGGTCTCAAAACATTGTAGGTGAATGCCCTCAGAGGACCGCAGTCCGCTGAATGGGAGATTCATCAGGGGAGTATGGAATGCGTGTGTGCATTGTAGCCAATACAAAGGTATGTTTGGGTGGCCAAGTCCCTGCTAGCGACCCATATCGAGCTGGCTTGTGGATGGGTGCTGTGAGGTTATAGGGAGAGTATGGGAGTCAAGGAAACTGATTATGTGTCCAGCTAGACCGAATTTTTGTCCTGGGGCAAGGGTGTTGAGCGATGTGTTTTCAAGTAGTGCATAATTGCAGATGAGTGCGGGTGGGTGGCCATGCCAGTGGCTATCTTCCTTTGATATGGAGTGTGATATTTATCACAGAGTCCTGGAGGGTTTCTTGTTTAGTTTATGTCCTGGGTTCTTTTGGGGTACTTTCTCGGAGTTGCTCAGTAATTTGAGGGTCTCATTTGCTGCCCCAGTCTATTTGACAATGGGTTAAAATAGCATGGGAGGTGAAAAGGGTTTGTTCGGATGCTGGGGGTGGGGTAGGGTGAGGGGGAAGAGCCTGCTTGAGGCCCTTTCGGAAGGCATTATGATCCTTTAAGCGGCTATGCTGAGGGGAACCACGTTCCATATTGGGGGCGCCTGGACAGACAAGGAGGACCCCCACTAATCTAGTCAATTTGAAAGGGAAGGGCGGGGATGACAAGGAGGAGTGCAGTGCCTGATCGCCTGCTTCTGTTGGGCATGTATGGGGTGAGCTTGTGTTGTAAGTTTTCGGGGACTGTCTTGTGCAGAGCACAGTGGGTGATGCACATAGCTTTGAAAGTGGACGGTCGCCTGACAGGGAGCCAGTGGAGGACACAGAGGGCGGCCGTGATGTGCTCTCTGGGGCAGAGGGCTAGGACGAGCATATCTGCAGTGTTTTGGACCCTTTGGAGTTGAGAAGCCGGGGCGCCCAGGGAGTCAATGTAGTCTAGGCGAGAGAGGACGATAATCATGATTGCAGCGACTCTGTGAGGATAGGAGAGGGAATGGAAGATGAGCTGGAGAATGAGAAGGTGTAGATGTGGGGTGAAAGGGTCAAGTCGGCATCCATGGTACATCCCAGGTTCTTTACTGAGTTGGATGTGGCGGGACGGGAGCCTAGGGAGGATGGCCACGGGTTGGGTTGGCGAGGTGGGGGGTAGAGGGCAGTCTTCCTGCAGATCCATAATTTGTGTTTTTCTATGGTTGAGGAGGTTAGCTGCCATTTAGTGATCGATTTCTGTGAGGCATGATGGAGGTTGGAAGAGGTCTTAGGGATCTTGAAGTCGGATTTAATTAAATGATCTCTAAGAGTCCTGCTCTTACTGTGTGCAAATAGTGGTAATTCTGGAAATAGTTTTTCTAAGGTCAGATCCATTGCTAATACACCAATTCTTTTTGATGATGTTTTTGATTTTACTACTCTGTTGTGAATAGGTTGTCACATATACCAGATCATTGTCCTTAATTTTTTCTTTCGGTTAAAGGGCTTCTATCCTGGAGATGTTGCTCACTGTGGAAAAATGTTCAGTTAAGACTTGATCACTATAGCTTTTGTCTTTTAATTCAATGGATTTAGCCACAAAATCATCTTCAGATATTATCCTCCTGTATCGTAAAAATTGACTCAGGGGGATGCTTGTTATTGTTTTCTTTGGATGAAAACTTGTCGCCAAGAGTAAACTATTCCTGTCTGTTTCTTTTGTATAGATCGTTGTAGCCAGTTTGTCAGTCTTCCAATACAATTTGACATCCAGGACTTTGATGTTAAGTTTACTTGTTTTATACGTAACATTTATTTGCGGTGCCACTTCATTCATGTACTCAGAAAAATTCTTTCAATTCATTCTTCGTGCTTTCCCAAATACCAAACAGGTCATCAATAAACCTTGTAAAGTATTTCAATTTACTCTTCCATCTTGGATTGTTGATCACCTTTGTTCTAGATATGCTATATATATATATATATATATATATATATATATATTTTCAAAAGAACCGACTTAGCGTCAGTCATTTAAGGAGCACTCTCCTTCTCCTTCATACCAGGCTTCAAAAAATAGGCGGTTATCTTCGTGTCATTAATGGCTTCTTTATTCGTTTAAAATACATCTTCCATGCTTCCCAAGAATATCGACGCGTTTCGCAGCATTACTTGCCGCTTGTTCACAACACCGTTTTACCACCACCATATTGTTTAAATACAAACATGTGCCTACAGACATTGAAATGGGACAAGAGAGTTCTACTACAGTAAACATAGAAGAAGGGACTTAATGTTGTTAACAATGCTGTCGGACATCTTTAAAGGGTTTTAAGTCCCTGTCCTTTTGAGTTGCATACATCGTGATCAAGTGACCATGTCGACACAAATGCTAACCTCCAAACGAATTGTCCTCATAATTTGAGCATTGCATTGATTTTAACCAAGGTCCTTCTTTAAAAATACTACGCTTAACAGAGTTACCATAAATCTGACGACAACCTTTGCCATTCTTTGAAATGAGAATGTGCCTTTTCTTCACACATAAAGTGCATAATGCATAATAAAGTGACTAGTGCTAGCAGCTCACTAAAGTGCCTAGTGCTTTAGTGTTTTTCAGCCTCTAATTTTTTATAAAGTGCTTAGTGCTAGGACTTGTATTGTATTCAGTGTGAAGATCTATTTCAATTTTATGGACTAAGTTGCAACTCTAATTTATTTCATCATTATCAATAGTCTGTGGCTATGTTTATTTTAAAAATACAAAACTTAATAGATAAAACTACACCTGCGTGGTGAAATTTAAAAATAGAAAAGTGCCTATAAACCCAATAACAGCATACAATAAAAGTGCAATTTAAAATAAGCAACAATCCAATTGTTTGCACTTATTTAAACCCAATTTATGAAATCACTAATTTGCATAAGTCAATCCTTACAGGTAAGAGGTGCCAAGTTGTCTTAACGATGTTTAGATTAGTGCCCTAAAAAAGTGTACAGTTCTTCATCTATGTTGTGCCCTTTTGGCTGTTTGGTTTCGAAGTCTAAAATACAGCGGGTTTCTTGTTGTCTGAGCCTTCTTTCACGATCCCCCCCCTCTAGGGTCATTCTCAATTGCACAAATACCAAAGAAAGCAAAACTATTCATATTGCTTTCGTGGCATTCAGTAAAATGTTTTGCCATAGGATAGTTCGCATCTTTGTTTTGTATGGCTCTAACATGTTGTTGGACCCTTATTTTCAGTTTACATTTAGTACTTCCAACATACCACTTTTTACATTTGCACATTAAAACGTAAACTACATATTCAGTGTCACAGGTAATTTTTTCATTAATATGTTCAGTTGAACTTGTTACTGGATGCTTGAAAGTGGTACAATTCATAGCAAATTTACATAGATTGCATCTTGTGCATTTATGAAAACCTTTCTTCCGATTACTTAACCAGGCACTTGCATCTTTGGTTTCTTCTTTACCCATAAAACTGTGGACCAATTTATCTTTAATTGAAATGTTTCTTCTATAACTGATCTCTAGGTATTTCTTAAGCAAACCCCCGATATCTTTATCGATGGTTAGAACTTTCCAATGTTTCTGTAACACACGTTTGACCTCTGTTGTTTGACTGTCATACGTTAGTATGAGACGTACTTCCTCATTTGATTTATTCGTAGTTTTTTGTTCTTTGTCAACCAAAAGTTTAAGTCTATCATGACTTCTGGCTTTTAAATATGCTCTTTCGATGACTCTTTTAGGGTAACATTGTTGTTGAAAACCTCTCGCCGTGATTTTGCTTTCTTCATCATATGTTTTGAGAGTTGTACTATTTCTTCTTATTCTTACAAACTCTCCATACGGTATACTCCAGATTAAACTCTTTGGATGCCCACTCTTGGCATGTAGTGGTGTGTTGGATCCCGTGGGTTTCCTGTGTAATTCACACGTTAGATTTTGTTCCACTATTCTTAAATTCACATCCAAGAAGGTTATAAATGAATAACTGTGGGTTTCTGTAAATCTGAGATTGTTATTATTTTGATTCAATAGTTTCACAAAATCACACCAGGTATTCTCAGTCCCTTTCCAGATTACAAATAGGTCATCAATATATCGGAGCCAGATAACCACATTTTCGGTTAGTTCACGATTTTGTTCTGTCCATATTTCTTCAGCTTCCCAGGCACCCATAGTCAAATTGGCATAAGATGGGGCAAAAGTTGTGCCCATAGCCGTGCCCTGTATTTGCCTGAAATATTCTTCATTAAAGACAAAGATATTGTTGGTAAGACAGAGGTCAATCATAGCTATGATCATTTGTGTGTGTTCTAGATAATTGAGAGATCTAGTATTTAAATATTTCTCGCATGCTTTTTTACCAAAATTGTGGCCGATTGACGTGTATAAAGACACCACGTCCATTGTTGCCATCATGAAGTTGGATTCCCAGGGTATGTTGTTAACTCTTGATAGAAAGTCCTTTGTGTCTTTGAGGTAAGAAGGTAGTGAAGAGACGAAAGGCAAGAGAATTTCATCTACAAATTTCGACATATTCTCCAACGCTGACCCTACCAGCGAAACAATTGGTCTTCCTGGTGGTTTTTTGCTGTTTTTATGTATTTTCGGTAGAAAATATATCGTTGGTGTAATGGAGTTAGTCGTTTGTAGAAATTTGCAATTTTCTTCGGTCAGCATGCCTTTAAGTTCCCAAATCTCTGTGAAATTCTTTATTTTTTCTTCTAATGCTTTTATAGAATCTTTTCCACATCTTTCATAGCATCTTTGTCATTTAACTGTTTATAAGCCTCCTTCACATAGTTTTCTCGAGTCATAAGGACTATATTGCGTCCCTTATCTGAAGGCTTAATCACACAGTTGGGTAAGTTGCTCAGTACTTTGAGAGCCATTCTGTCCTTCATAGTCAAATTGCTTTTTTCTTTATGTCTTTTCTTTCGTCTCAATTTTTTTAAATCCTCAATTACGAGTGTTTGGAATGCTATATATATTTAGGCATATCTTGGTGCCATAGCTGCACCCATTGATGTCCCTGATATTTGAATGAAGTATCTCTCTTCAAAGGAAAAAAAGTTGTTTTCAAGTACTATGCTTAGTAACTTCATAATGAAGAGATGATCACTCTTCACCAGTTCCCCACTTTTCAATAGCATCCATTCCATCGCTTCCAATACTGCTTGGTGGGTGATGTTGGTGTACAGACTGGTTGCATCCATGGTGAATAACCAGTCTGTTTCAGGATTGAAGGTGACCGTTTTTAGTCTTCTCAAAAAGTCATTGGTATCTTGAATGTACGTACTGCAGGTCCGTGTGAGAGGCTGGATAATCTTATCTACATACTGTGTGATTGGTTCCAGCAGGCTATTGTTTGCCACAATAATTGGTCGTCCTGGAGGATTTGACAAATTCTTGTGAATTTTTGGTAATATATAAATCACAGGCATAATTGGATATGCATTAGTCAGAAATGTTCTGGTTTTGTGGGTGATGATATCTGAGTCAATTGCTTCGTCCAGAGTCTTGTTTATTATACTTCTGACTTTCTCTGTAGGATCTTCAAAAATTTCTAGATATGTATCATGGTCATTCAGTTGTCTTAGTACTTCCATTTTGTACTTATCAGTATCCATAATTACTAGAGCACTGCCCCCGTCTGCCGGTTTCAAAATAATATCAGGGTTCTGCCAAAGTTGGCCAAGTATTTGTTATTCTCTGTGTGTGAGATTTCCCCTTTTCCTGTTCTGAAAATTTAATTTTTTCAAATCTTTCAGTACTAGTTTCTGGAAAGCTTCCAGTGTTGAATTTTGTACTGGTGGTGTGAATGTACTTTTCGGTTTCATTTCTAAATATTGCGATTGTTGAGTAGTCTCTGTATCCTCAATGGTGTCAAAGAACACTTTTAGTTTCATTTTTCTCATGAGCTTGAACAATGATATCTTCTCTTTCAATAGAGTGGTACTGTAATTGGAGACAAATGAGATGCCTTTTTGTAATGTCTCGCACTCAAATTTAGAAAGTCTGTAACTAGAGATATTAAATAACTAGTTTTCTTTGTTGGATGGTTCACTTCTCTTGTTGGACTTTTTCTTTTTCCCTCTTCGTGTCTTATTCTGTCTAAAAAAGAGTAGGTAGTTGTTATTGCCTCAGTTGCTGTTTTTGATGTGCTGGGGGTCTGGCTGCTGCCCCTCACTTCACTCCTTTCCTCTAATTCTACTTCGACTCTACCATCAATATTTTCTATGTCTCCGCTTGAGACATCTGATGATGTGGGGACAGTCTCAGTGTTAGACGTCTTCTTATTTTTATTCCAAAATGGTCTTGATCTGTTTTGTCCTTTTCTTGGTAATATGTTTTCCATGTATACACAATATCCAATTTGTAATCTAAGGTGTCTCGTCTACATTTTCTAATTTTTTTCCATTCAATTTCTCTTTTGAGTGTTTCCAATTTGGCATTGACTTCTGTGAGGAGCGATGTTAGTTCTTCTTTTGTCATGAACGCTGCTAGAGATATTTTAGTACTCTCGATATCTACCTCAATTGATGTGAGGGATTTTGATAACTCTTCTATTGTTATGATTATTAGGTCTAATGAACACTTGTTAAGAATGAGTCTCCATCGTTTGACAAATTCAGGATTTTCTTTGCAGAGGGTCAGTTCCAAGTCTATTCGGAGACCTTGTGGAATGTGTTGGGACTTGTAATATTGCAATAATGTGGTTGCATGTCGTCTTTGACTGATTTCACGCCCGATTAGTCTCTCTAATTGGTATACCAATTCTTCGGGTTTCGCGGTGGCACCTAATTCATGTTCAGTATCTTTTATTAATTTCAAAATTTTGCTAGCTGCTTCTTCTGAAAATGCTAATGTTTCAGCTCTGTTTGTGGTCAGTGAACCAATCTTGGAAAATGACATTACTTCTATCAATTGGGGTGCAATCTCTAGATTTGGTGTAGCAACAAAGGATCTAACAGAATATGTTGGGGTGGAGATGCACACCACTTACATTTAAATGATTCACTTGATGTTATTACTAAGAATTTTCCTAAGAGTTGAACAACTGATTACATGTATACTTCTCGTGCTCCCAGTTAGTAAAGTGCTGCTGTTCAGACCCGCTGGTCTGTTTCGGGGAGTTTTTATTGAAAGCCTGCAAACCCCACACAATTCTGCATTCTCTCTCCACCCTCTGCCTGTGCCCTGCAATTTGCTTGCTAGAAAAGGTCACCTGACAGAGCCACATATACACAGAACCACTGTGATGGTGGATTCCCATTTCTTTCAGACTGCCGACACTGCACTTGCCTGATCGGAGTCTGTTCAGGCGCACATGCTGTTCAGACCTGCCGACCTGCTTCAGTGAGTTTCATTGTAAATTGACAGGCTCCACATGCTTCCACGTTCCTTCTCTGCCCTCATGCCTCCCCTGCTCCCTCTCTTGACCTGCCCCTGTGTCCCACAATTGGCTACTAGAAACAGTCAGCTGACCGAACCACTTCTCCTCTCTACTGGAACCCCCAGGGTAGCCTCACTAGGGCAGCCAGCTAAGGACGGCTCACTGGGTGCCTCCATCCCCCTTTTTGCCTGTATGCCCTGGCCGTCCCTGCCAAGGCAATACCCTACTTCTGTCTGCTACAATAAGCAGGTAAGGGACTATTTGTGGGCACAATAGTGCTGTATAACTTGAATGCTACCTCCGTTTTGAATCTAGTTGGGCATTGAATGCTGAATAATTCCACTGTCTTTACCCTAGATGCATTTCGAGTATAGTCACTGGTTTAAATCTAGCTGCCCCTGAATATTGTCACTGCGTTGAATCTAGCTGCATTTCGAGTGTTGCCACCGGTTTAAATCTAGCTACGCTTTGAATATTACCTCTGTTTTGAATCCAGCTGCACTTTGATTTGTGCCAACATCTTTAATCTAGCTGCATTTTGTTTATAGCCACTGTTTTAAACCTAGTTGTGCTTTCAATATTGCCACTGTTTGATTCTAGCTGCCCCCGAATATTGCCATTGTTTTGAATCTAGCTACGCCTTGAATATTGCAACTCTTTTGAAACTAGCTGCACTTGAATAATGCTACTGTGTTGAATCAAACAACCCCCCGAATGTTGCCACTGTTTTAAATCCAGCTGTGCTTTGAACATTGTCACTGTGTTGAATTTAGCTTCCCCCTGAATATTTCCACTCTCTAATCTAGCAGCATTTGAGTGTGCCTGTTGCCATTGTTTTGTTATGAATCATGCTGCTCTTTGAATATTGCAACTCTAGCTTTTCTTGGAATATTGCAACTGTTTTGAATCTAGCTGCGCTTTGAATATTGCAACTTTTTAAAATCTAACTGGCCCCTGAATACGGCCACTGTTTTAAATCTTTTTGCACTTAAAATATCTTCACTGTGTTGAATCCAGCTGCCCCCTGCATTTGCCACTGCCTTGAATCCAGCCGCCCCCCAGAATATTGCCACTGTTTTGAATTTAGCATGCGCTTGAATACTGACACTATTTTGAATCCAGAGCACTTTGAATTTAGCTCTTATGAGTGTGGCCACTGGTTTAAATCAAGCTCTGCTTGAATACTGCCACTGTTTTTAATCTAGCTGGCCTTGGAATACTGCCACTGACGTTAATCTAGCTGCATTGTTTGTGTAGCCACTGCTTGAATTGAGCTTCGCTTTGAATCTTGCCACCAGCTTTAATCAAGCTTCCTTCTGATTGTGCTGCAGGCCCAGAATCTTGAATCTACCCTTCAGAGCAGAGGCAGCAGATTTTACATCATGCCAAGCAGCTCCAAGGTTCGAGGAGCACTATGATTCACCAGAAACTTGGCTATCCCCTCGCACTGACCCATCCCCTGCCCTCTTCCTCCCCTCCACATAACCGCTCCTCTGGGGGGGTGGGGAGGATTTTCCCAGCCCCACCAGCCTTATCCTACTGCACCCCCCCACAGAGACCCCCATCCAAACACTCGCATTCTGCTCACTACCCTCCTTCCCCCACTGCTTGGGCTACACTTGCCAATAACCACGCTCGGCTGAACCGACAACCCTCACACGCACACCCCCCTGGCACCCTAGAATCCTTTAAAACCGAGTCTGCTCCACCTGGACCCTCTCATCTCTGCACACCTCACCTTATCTCTCCCTTCCCCCCTCCACTCCCAGATCCTCATATCCTTCAACACCCTGGCACTGACTCCATCCATCCCTCTTTTCACTCTTTTAGAAATCAGCAACCCAACCCCGCCTGGCTTTACACCCTTCCTACCTGTCCACCTCCCTTCATCATCAGACCCACTCGACGACCCCAATCGCCGCTCTACACCCACTCCAAGATTGCCCCCAGCATCTCCCCTCACCCCTCAACAGACACCTCACCAACCGCACCCCTCTTATCACCCCCCCAAACTCCTTCCTTCACCGCCCCTCTCCAATTCACACTGACCTGGTTAGGTAAGAATTGGTGCAGTCACACTATGTGAGACTACACAACACTTATCTGCTTGGTATTAGGTAACCCACCTTTTGGTATAGGTCTGTACTACACAAGCTGGTAGTGTGACTGAGCCGCCATGCCTATCTCAAGGGGGGAAAATGTGAGCTGTAGCAATGACATTTGTAATTACAGGTAACCAAGTAACACTTACACTCAAGATTTGTGTGTGTATGTATATATATATATATATATATATATATATATATATATATATATATATATATATATATATATATATATATATATATATATATATATATATATATATATATTTATTGAACATCAATTTTTAAATGAGCATTTGTTAAAAAGGCAAGTCATTTAATGTAAATATACTTTAAAAATATTTTTCAGGATCTTCAGAAGTTAGTGGATACTCTTTGGCTATGCTTTTCACACACTTCCTACACCCTGAGGTGACTTCATTCACAAGGACAGTAATGGCATTTAAATATCACACTAGTTATACCTTTCAGATTCTGAGGTTGCGTAAAGGAAAGTTTTAAGGAAGGAAAAAGGTTAAATAGGTTCTCAATATATGAGAGGACACTTAAATCTTCCAATGAGATCTAGACAAGCCTTTCCCAGCAATAACCGTCTGAAACAAGTTACCACATATGAGGGACAGAAATATCAGTCACTGGGCTAGAAGAGTCTGCAGGGAGCCAGGACAGCCAAAGTCAATTGGAGCACAGTCTATGGAGCTCAGGCACTTCTTAGATAAAAGTCTTGCACAAAGTTAGAGAGTTTGTCGAAAATCAGTAGCCAATGCAATTCCCATCTGAGAAGAGCACAGCCAAAAAGACCATGAGGTAAGTACTCCAAATCTAAACAGTACATTTGGTTTAAAGAAGTGGTCCAGCTGGATTTTGTCCTGTTGCAGCGCTGCATACCCTGGATTCCTGAGCCTTGGTCATGGGGACAAGAGGGAGGACGTCTGGAGGACTCCTGCGGCAGCAATTTGGAGGTTGTCGGCAGCTACGCGCTCTTTTCAAATCAGCGTCACTTTGCGGTTTCAGCGCTTGATAAACAGCACTGTCACGGATCTTGGATACTGGTTGGGCTTCCTTCACTCCTTGGGTCCTGCACTCTGGTGAGGGGACATGAGCTTGGGTCGTCCTGCTTCTGGAGGGTCCTTAGACTCCTGGAGCTTCTGGCCAGATTTCAGATGCTGCACTCGACTATGGATTTCTCGACCCCTGGCACTCTTTTCTTGCAGCAGCGAAGATGTACAGCCAGTCAGGGAAGTTGGTCCAGTGGAGTTCGTCTCAGGGTTAGTTGGTCCCACTAACCCAAGGGAAGAAGTCATCCCTTCCGGAGTTTCTCTGTTGATGTGAAAAAGGTGTTTCGGCACAGCAGCAGGGCTTCACCGGGCAATTCAAAGGTCCAGGAGGATGCAGCAAGCTTTGTTCAGTTTCTTCGACGGGTATTTCTCTCAGTGGTGGACTCTGCCTCTAGTGCCAAGACCCTCTCCTTTTTTAAAAAAAATGTTTGTGATCCGCAAATGAAACAATACAGAGAAATGCAACAAACCAAGCAACCAGACAGATCACCATTAGTATTTTTTTTGTTATTAACTGAAACCCAGTACAGAGATCGGACTGAGTAGAATAGTTGGAAGGAGACTTGTCAGCCCAGATAGAGAGGAAAAGGAAACAAAGACAAAGACCCCCCCCCTCTCCCACCTTCCGCCATCCCAGGCGTCCAGGACTTGTGTTCGCAGTCGTACAGGCCGCCAGTCCTGACCGTATTTCTCTTTGCTTGCAGACCAAGCAGAGGGCTATGTGGGTTGCATTTATGGGCTGATACACTTGCAGGGTGCTTAAACCTAGTTGGCTGCGAGCTAGCTGTGCCGTCGCTCACCATATGGGCGCCTCCGTTGTGTGGATCTCATGCTTGGGTGTTCCTAGCTGTGTTGACCCTTCTGGCATCTCCCCCCACCACCACCCCCACCCGAACTGTCCTGTGTCCCATTAAAGAAGCTCAAAGGGGAGCCACTGCTGGTCAATGAGGGAGTGCGATTCCATCACTAGGGCAGTCAGGCTTTCCATGTCATGTATTTATTTTGCCTTCGCAGCCATTCGTCCCTAGTGGGCAGGGTTGGGGCCTTCCATACGATTGTGACACACACACGGGCCGCTAGGAGGAGATTTCTGGGCATGTGCAGGAGAAGGCAGTACCCATCTTCAAACTTCTCAAACCCAAAAAGGACTAGCAGGGGGGAGGTAAGTGTCTATGTATTCCTTCCACTTGATAAATCCATCCCAGGATTTTGTTCCAAAAGGTTTGTATGTATGGTCCCTCGCCTTAAATGCTATGGGTTTTCCCCCCCCAGTGCCAAGGCCTTTTTTGGTGATTTTGGTATTTCGCCATTCAATGCCTTCTAAAGTTTTCTGTTTCATTAACCCTTTAAGTGCCAAGGACGAGCTATCTCGTCCTTGGCAACAGTGAGGTAATCCCAAGGGCGAGATACCTCGCCCCTGGCACTTAAGGGGTTAAGCAGGTTTCTCCCATTCATGCACAGCCTAGGCTGTCAATCAAACAGCAGGGTGGCTGTCCTGAAAGGACAGCCAACCAGCCAATCAGGACTGGTTGCATTCATGCACTGCTAGAGACAAAGCATCCTGCCTTGCCAGGCACACTAGAGCCAGAGGCGGGCTTCAGGGCTGAAGCCCGCCAAAGGCAAAACGCAGAAAGGACTCAAACCTAGCTCAACGCATAGAGAAAAACCCAAAAAAGACCTCACAAACAAAGTGACGAAAAAAAAACGACCCTTTTGACGAATGGTCACCCATGGGTGTTATACTGCAGCTGAGGGTTCATCCTGCGGTAGAAAAGCACAATGGTAGGGAAATTAAACCAATGCCACCAGCCGTTTAAAGTAGTGAGGGTAACATTAGAATGTTACATGAGAATGTAGGATAAGGGACTACTGGGTAACCCCCCCCCCCGGCATTCCACATAAGATGGGGTGTGCTGGACCTACAAAGAGAAAAGGTAAGTAAAGGTAATTTCCCTTTCCTATTCTTGGGAACAGTAGTTCACAAAAGAAAAGGTATTTAAACCTTATGAGAAATCTAAAGGATCACTCTGTGACACTGCCATGAGGGTGTTGTGTGTCACCATACAAAAAGGAGATGCCTATGGAGTTTGTTAGACTCCAAAAAGAGTAAAAACAATCCAAATTAGGTAAAAACACATGAGTGAGAAAAAGGTGTCTCACTCCAGGGATAAAATTAAAAAGTCCTAAATTCCAGCAAAAGAGCTGCGGGTCTCTAAGGTTGAAGGGAATTATCACAGAAATGGGAATTCTCCCTAACAGTCCCCTCCTATGTGCCCGCCGAGGCGATCTGTGCCCCTTCCGACCCATCGCACATGAGGCATTTCCCCAGGCTACACACTAAACGTGCACAACAGAACCAGCAGGGCAAATGGGATTACTATCCTCCACAAATCACACCTCACCATCTTGCACTCCGAGGAGCAAGCCTGTAACGCAGACTGAGAATCCCTCCCAATTAAATTTCTCATCAACCCCTCTCTTACCCACCGCTTCTTACTTTTTTACAGACCTCGAAGCTAAAACAGAATCTTGGCTGATGCGCTAAGCGACACCCTAACTGCCATCCTGGTCGCCCACCCCCTCTCACCATGCTAGGAGATCACAATATATTGCTCAATGTCCCGCATAATTCCAGGACATGACCACTCCTGGACAACCTTGAAGCTGTCAACATAACTCAACTGAGATCAGGTACCACGTACACCACAGGGCATACCCTAGATGCAATCTTCCTCCCCGCTTGATTAATTCTGGACAGTCTACCTGTTTCCCATTGTGGAACAAGGCCATAGTAGCCCCAGACTTGGCTAACTCCTTGCTTACCTCCATTTCCCATCTCCCTCTCCAGGGAGGTCTTCCCTCCATCAGACATTTTGACCTATGGCTCGCCAATGCCCTCGGACGACTCACCCCAAACAGATCCTCCTCCCTCAAACAAAGCCTTGCACCCAGATGGTTCAATACTTCTCTCAAATCACTTTACCACACCCTGGGATGCAGATGGCGGGCCGACCCATCTCCTCAGAATAGAGCTGCATACACCGGTCAGATCAAAGCCTACAAGGCAGAAATCCGGAAAGCAAAAGAATCCTTGTACTAGAACAGAATCTCTAATGTCCGGAAAACTAGCAGGGCACTCCACAGATTATCTCATAATTCAAGGCCCATCCCTGTAGTTCCCCCCCCACTCCCCACTCCTAAGTACTTTGACACCCTCTCTGACCATTTCCACCGCATAGCCATGGAATGAAACTGCATCATCGGTGCTAAACTAGCAGCGCTCCCACCCGGATCGGCTGCACCTCCGTGAAAGTGAGCGTCCCCCAAAAAGGCATTTAAAAGTCCACAATGAGAGTCGATAATGGACACACCCCAGATGGGAATGAGACCAAGACCATGTGCGGGTGAAGTCAAAAGTTTTATCCAAACCAATACAGGGCAATCGAGAACTCTGCAAACTCTGAGAGCGCTCTGCCAAACATCAGCAAACATTCACATTTTGTTACAAACCCACGTCACCTATGATGAGATTGGGCAGTGGAGTTGGGGCAAATATACATCCATAGGGATAAAGCTCCGTGTTTGGCGAGGCTCCTCGAGGTGTCATCGTGATGCTTGCAGGTCAGCTGAACTCATCAGGGTGGAGCTCTAGGCAGATGGTAGTTGATTGATGTATCTTGGACTATGCTAGCATTTGCCCTTGTGGCCACACATACTCATCATTCATTATAATTCAAAATGCCCTGTAAATCCTACAAATAGTTAATCTAACATCACAAGCGAAAATAGCACATAACTGTGAGTGCTCTTTTCTCATTATCATAAAAACACAATTCGAGGGGATTGGGTCCTCCGACGTATTCCATATCTATGACATGTAATCACCACAGCTGTGCTGCTTCGGAAACTTTTTTCGGCGTCTGCGTCCTGCGTCGATGCGCTGTCGTCGAGGGCCTCCTCTGACGTCGGGCCTCCTCTGACGTCCGACGTCATCCGA
This sequence comes from Ambystoma mexicanum, assembly GCF_040938575.1. Lineage (NCBI taxonomy): Eukaryota > Metazoa > Chordata > Amphibia > Caudata > Ambystomatidae > Ambystoma > Ambystoma mexicanum. The sequence continues at coordinate 1,060,255,081 of NC_090922.1, read as the reverse complement.
TGTGATAAGTAGGACGCACGACGCCCGTAGCCTCAGTTCCGTTTTTTCCGCGAACGTGTTGCTTCGTGAATCTCGGTTAACGCCTTGACTCTTTGGAGTTCTGTTCTTCTCGGTTCTTCGAACCAGTTCGTTTTGTGAAAATCCTTCGTGTGAAGAGGTCTTCTACTTCGTCTTCGACCCCACGTCCGGGTTTCAAGAAGTGCGGGGAGTGTGGGTCCAAGATGTCGGTGACGGACTCGCACGACGCCTGCCTCTGGTGCCTCGGGGAGGCCCACGACACGGACGACTGTATCGACTGCCAGTCGCTCACGTCCAAAGCCTTACGCGAACGTAAGAAGAAGTTGTCGGTAGGTCGGGTGTCCAAGCCCAGGAAGTCGAAGTCTGCGGGGCTTTCGACGGATGATTCGAGGGGTGACTCTCCGCGTCATCGTCGGAAGTCTCGTGGGTCTCCTTCTAGGAGTCGGTCTCGCCACTCCTCAGCCTCTTCGAGGCATTCTCGGAAGCGCCGACACCGATCGTCTTCCAGGTCCTCTTCGGAGGACTCTGCCCGGCACGTCGCTTACCCCACCAGCCGTGCGACACCGGAGGAATGGGCTTCCTTCGGGAAGAAAATGCTGGCGATTCTTGAGTCGCAGGGTACTAAGCCGTCCGCGCCCCCGAGTGGGGTCGGTCGTGATAGGTCGAGAGACACCGCTCGCAAGAGTCCCGTTCGGACAAGGAGACTCGTTCTCGACGTACCCGTTCCAGGTCCCAGTCCTCGACGCGTTCGAGACCGTGTGCACCTGTGAGGTCTTCGAGGAAGACATCGACGTCTGAGGCGTCAAGGGCGTCGACAGGCTTTCTCGAGGCTCCGGCTCCGAGGAAGTCGTCGAAGCCGTCGACGCTCAGGTCGTCGATGGACACGCTCGGGGCTCCGGCCTCGAGGGCTGTGTCGACGCCGCCGATGCTGGAGGCGCTGCATCTGACGTTGACGCCAATTTCCTCGACGTCAACGCCGATCCTCTCGGCGCCGATTCGCTCGACGCCATCGACGCCTTTCGTGTCAGAGGTACCCCGTGGCACGGGAGAACCCCCTAGGAAGGCTGTGGTTAAGAGCAGGCACTCTCGGGTGCCTTCTTTTCGCCACCTGGACTGCATTTCAGAGGCGGATGAGGATTCTGATGGCCTGGTTCCTAGTCAGGTTCCAGATGAAATTGTCTCAGGCCATAGTCAGTTTGACGATTTGAGACAGTCACTGCATGATGCCAGTGGACTGGACACCTCTCCGGAGGTGGAGTTTTGTAGGCCTGAGCCTGGCCTCATGCCGATTCCTCGTACCGGCGCCTTATGGCTAGGGTTTCTGAGTACTTGGGATGGTCTGCTCCCCAGGGGAGTTTGTGCAGGATGATCTGACGGACATCCTTGATGTTGGTCCCCCAACTGATCCGGTACTGCCGTTCCATATGGCTTTACAGAGAAGGGTGGCGGCGGCTTGGACTGCTCCGGAGAGTCTCCCGGCGGTGGGCAGATCCTTGTCGCGAAAATACCGTCCAGCCAGTAGCGACCCCTGCTACTTGACCAGGCACCCCACTCCGGAGAGTTTGGTGGTGCAGGCGGCCACGGCCCGGCAAAGCAGGCGTCGTACCCTACCATCCCTCCTGATAGGGACGACAAACGTTTTGATGGCTGGGCGGAGAAAGTGTTTTCTTCTGGTGGTATGGTGCTTCAGGCGGCCAACTCCATTTGTGCCTTGTCTCGTTTCACACACACTCTGTGGAACTGTGTTGCATTAGCGGCTGAACATATTCCCGAAGGGGACGAACGGGATGGTTTCCTTGCTATGGTCCAGGATGGTAAGGATGCCATGTGTGAGTCAGTTCAGTCGGGTTTGGACTTAGCTGAATGCGTCAGTAGGTCCATGGCGGCGAGCACCGTAATACGCAGGTTTGCCTGGTTGCGGAAGTCGGGGTTTGCTCCTGATGTGCAGTCCCGGCTCCTCAACATGCCCTTTGACGGTGAACACCTTTTTGGCAGCAAGGCTGACGAGAGCCTTGAGAGGTTGCAGACCTCAAAAGCTGCAGCGAAGTCGTTGGGCGCTGCAGTTCGCCAACCTCCGCCTTTTCGTCCTAGGGGACAGCAGTGGAGGGGTGGTTCCTTTCGCTATTACTCCTTCAGTAAAGCGAGAGGAGCTGGCAGTCAAAGAGGCCAACGCAGGGGTACCAGAGGTGGACGACAGAGTACCCGTGGTGCTAAGGCCGCTCGGGCAGTTGCCTCTTTGCCCTCAGGTAACGCCGCAGCCGCTCCCATTCAGTCATGAGGCCATGTCCCATGGTTCGTCGGTTGGGGGAAGGCTGGCGCAGCATCTTGTAGAGTGGCAAGCCATTACTTCAGATGTGTGGGTTCTGGAGATCATAACTCGCGGCTACTGTCTTCCCTTTCGGCAAAGGCCTCGCAACAATCCACCGGGGAACCTCTCTTTGCAGAGTCCGTATCCGCTCCTTGCGCAGGAAATTCAAGCCCTGCCGGAGAAAGGCGCCATAGAACTGGTTCCTGTAGCGGAGAGGAACAAGGGATGGTATTCCCCTTATTTTTTGATTTCAAAGAAAGACGGGGGATTGAGACCCATCATGGACTTGCGCGGTTTGAACAAACTCCTCAGGAAGGACAAGTTCAAGATCGTTACTCTCTTTCAAGTCCTCCAGGCCCTTCAGCTTCAGGACTGGTTGGTGTCACTCGACCTCAAGGATGCTTACTTCCATGTGCCGATCCATCCCAAGCACAAGAAGTACCTGAGGTTCGCGGTTGGCGACTCGCACTTTCAGTTTCGGGTCCTGCCGTTCGGATTGACCTCCGCCCCGAGGGTTTTCACCAAGCTCATGGTGGTGGTGGCAGCGCATCTCAGGCAAGGGGGGATTCACGTCTACCCCTACCTGGACGATTGGTTGATCAGGGGGAGCTCTCCCGAGCAAGTCCTGGATCATCTGTCCGTCACCTGCCACTCCCTTTACAGGCTGGGCTTCTCCCTCAATTTAAAGAAGTCCCATTTGACGCCAACCCAGCGGCTCCAGTACATCGGAGCAGTGCTTGACACTTCCCTGGGGCAGTGTTTTCCTCCCCAGGTGAGGGCTCTTCACATTCAGCAGATGGTGCACAAGTTTCAGCATGCCCAGACGCTCCCAGCGTTCGAGTTCTTGAGGTTGCTCGGCCTCATGGCATCCTGCATTCTTCTGGTGCCAGAGGCTCGCCTGCGGATGAGATCTTTGCAGTGGGCGCTCAAGACGCAATGGTCTCAGTCCTCTGGCAGGATGTCGGACCCGGTTCAGGTGCCGCCCTCGGTCGCCCGGGACCTTCTCTGGTGGGCCGTCGAAGGCAACTTGATGAAGGGGGCTCCATTTTGGCTTCCCTGGCCGGAGGTGACTATCGTGACGGATGCATCCCTCACGGGTTGGGGAGCTCATGCCAACGGGCTGACAGTCAGCGGTCGTTGGTCTCCGTCGGAGTCCAGACTCCATATCAATCTGTTGGAGCTGAGGGCCGTCAGGCTTGCCCTGAAGGCTTTTCTGCCGACTGTGCGAGGAAAGAGTGTCCTGATCCTGACGGACAACACAGTGGCCATGCACTACCTCAACAAAAAGGGGGGGGGCAGGGTCACTTCCTCTGTGCAGGGAGGCGATGCAGCTCGAGTTCTGGGCCATCCAGCAGGAAGTTTCGATCTCGGCAGTTCATCTGGCCGGAGACGAAAACGTGACTGCTGACGCTCTGAGCAGGCAGAGCACGATCTCTCGCGAGTGGGAGTTGGCTCAGGAGATTCTCCTGGAGATCTTCGCCCTTTGGGGGACCCCTCAAGTGGATCCCTTCGCCTCCAGTGTCAACCGGAAGTGCGAAAGGTTTTGATCGCGGGAATTTCCTCCAAAAGGAGCCTTAGGAGACGCGTTCGTGGTGGAGTGGTCATTCCCGCTGCTGTACGCATTTCCTCCAGTCCCCGTAATCCGCAAGTGCTGCGGAGGTTACGGAAGTTCGGTTCCCGGATGATCCTCATTGCTCCGGCGTGGGCTCGGAGGACGTGGTACCCGGACCTTCTCGACTTGTCCATCTGCCCTCTGCGTCGTCTTCCCTACCGAGACGATCTGCTCTCACGGGAGGGGGGGGTCAGGTTCTCCATCCAGAGGTCAGATCCCTCAACCTTCACGCTTGGCTTCTGAAAGGTTGAGGTATAGGGATTGGGACCTCCCTGAAGATGTGATGGAGGTGTTGCTTTCGGCCCGAAGGCCAGCAACAAAGTCTCTGTACCGTTGCCGTAAGTTCTGCGACTGGTGCAGAGTTCAGAATGTGGATCCTTTTGCATGTGACATCCCCATGGTTCTGTCCTTTTTACTTTCTTTGGCCCACAAGGGCTTGCAAGTGGGTACCATTAATGGTTACCTGGCGGCGCTGTCCATCTTTAAGCGCTCGTCTGAAGAGTGTTCTTACTTTAAAATCCCTTTAATTTCACAGTTTCTGAAAGGGCTCACTAATGTGTTCCCTCCGTCACCTTTCCTGGTGCCCGGTTGGGATTTAAACCTTGTTCTTAAGTTTCTTATGGGTGCTCCGTTTGAGCCTTTGCATTCTTGCCCTTTGAGGCTGTTAACTCTGAAAACTTTGTTTTTAGTTGCGGTTACTTCCGCTCGCAGAGTGAGTGAGTTACAGGCACTTTCAGTTAAGCCACCCTTCACTGTATTTCCCAAGGACAGGGTTGTCCTTAGAGTTCGTCCTTCTTTTCTTCCGAAGGTAGTGACGGAATTTCATTTGGCCCAGAAGGTTGTTCTTCCGTCATTCTATCCTCCTCCGCATCCTGGTAAGGAAGAGGAGAGGCTCCATAGGCTTGATCCTAGGAGAGCTTTAAGCTTTTATGTTTCACGCATGTCCCGGGTCAGAGTGGACGATCAACTCTTTATTGGTTATGCTGGAAAGCGTTTGGGGCAAGCTGTGACGAAACAGACTTTGTCTCGCTGGATTATTTTGGCCATCTCGGAGTGCTACCGCTTGGCGGGTAAGGACCCACCGGCTGGCTTGCGGGCCCATTCTGCCAGGGGTATGGCTGCGTCTACTGCCCTGCAGAGGGGTGTTCCTATTCGCAACATCTGTGATGCAGCCACCTGGGCTTCAATACATACATTTGTACGTCACTATTCCCTCAATTCCATCCGAGCACAGGATCTGGCCTTTGGCAAGGCGGTCCTTTGCTCTGCTATTTGATTGGCTATTCTAAATTTTGATTCTAAATTCTTTCCCTCCTCCTTGCTCTGGTACTGCTTTGGGAGTCTGTCATAGATATGGAATACGTCGGAGGACCCAATCCCCTCGAAGAACAAGTTACTTTCTTACCTGGTAACGTTCTTTCGATGGGATGGTCCGACGACGTATTCCATATCGCTTCCGCCCTGCCTTCCCCGCTGCAGAATTTCTTTTGTGATTGCAGCTTATGTTCCGCAAGGCTTTGTGTCTGACTGGCAGTTGACTAGTGTCTCACGTTCTGGGGGAAAAAACTATAACTGAGGCTACGGGCGTCGTGCGTGCTACTTATCACATCGGATGACGTCAGAGGAGGCCCTCGGCGACGGCGCATCGGCGTCATCGACGCAGGACGCAGGAGCCGAAAAAAGTTTCCGAAGCAGCACAGCTGTGGTGATTACATGTCATAGATATGGAATACGTCGTCGGACCATCCCATCGAAAGAACGTTACCAGGTAAGAAAGTAACTTGTTCTACATAAAGGGGCTTTTTCAGGAGTTCAGGTACTCTATATGGGGGCACATGTGTGGGATACCTCTATCCTTCTGGTTTTTAGATCTAGCGGAGACATATTTATAGTATGTTAGTACAAGAGTAAATATACTGCCACCATGGTCGGTCAGGGTTGGGGTGAGCTCGGATACTATCTGGTCAGAGGGCACATAGCTGGCACATCAAAGAGGCAGCGGGATGGGCGGCTTGTTACTTAAATTTCTTTAAACCAAGGCCTTGCGGTGTGAAATATGTTTTATGGTTTTATTGTGGGTCTGGGAGCTTAGGGTAGGTCTGATACTGAGTGTAGGCTTAGCGGAGGGGTGAGAGGTTGCAGTTACAGCATCACATTATCAATTGAATAAGGGCCTTTAGTTGTCAGCCCGACCTGAGGCGGGGAGGAAAGTGGGGGCTGAATGTGCGGTTCTGCAGGAGAAGGGAGAGAGAGAGAGACCTGTTGCTTCTATCTCGTCTACGTTATAAGGTTGCATGCACATGATTTAATATGCGAGGTATGATTAAACCAGTGTAGTTGCACATACATCAAACATTATGCGAGCTTATGAACATTGTATATATTACATGTTTACGTGTACTATAAGTATGTTACAAAATGTAATGTCATGTTACAATTCCCTCCTCTCTGCCAGTCATGCTAAGCAATCCTCTGTCCTTCTTCTTCTTGATCTCTCTGCTGCCTTCGAAACTGTTGATCACCCCCTTCTTCTCAACACTCTCTCCTCCTTTGGTTTTAAAGGTTCTGTACTCAACTGGCTATCCTCTTACCTCTCCTCCCGCTCTTTTACTGTTTCCTGGGGAGGCCGCTCTTCAACCACCCACCCTCTAGAATACGGAGTTCCCCAAGGCGCAGTGCTTGGCCCTTTAATATTCTCTCTTTATACCTCTCTTCTTGCCCCTGTTATCTCCTCATTTGGCATTTCTCACCTTTTCTATGCCGATGACACGCAGCTCTTTCTTTCCTTTTCTTCCTTCTCTCCTGATATCCACCTCAAACTGTCCTCTTGTCTTACTACTATTAAGAACTGGATGTCCTCTCGCTTTCATTCCCTTAACTCAGACAAAATGGAAGTAGTTTTCTTCCCTTCCAACTCCCCCTCCTCCTTTCATCCATTTTCCTCCTTCTAATCTTACTTCCTCCCCCCACGCCCGCAACTTAGGCTTTCACTTTGACTCTTCTCTCACTTTTTCCCATCACATCTCCCTTACCTCTCACGCCTGTCGCTTCCACCTCTCCAATATTCACTCCTCCCTTACATTCTATGCTACTAAACTCTTAATCTCCTTCATTATCTTCTCTTGTCACTTCTACTGCTCCTCCTTACTTTTTGGTCTACCTGCATCACATCTTGCCCCCCTCAAATCTATCACTCTGCCATCCGTACCCTCTGTCTCCTCTCCCCTCGTGACTCCATCTCTGCTTCCCTATCCTCCATTGGCTGGCTCCCATTTCACTCTCAACTTAAATTTCATATTCTCTGCCTAGTCTTTAAATCTCTACACGATCTTGCTCCCCCTTATCTCTCTTCCATTCTCTTTCTACGCTCCCCCTCATTCCCTTCGTTCCGCTGACCACTTCTCCTCACTGTTCCTCCCTCCCCTTGTGCCTCCTCCCAGTTCCGTTCCTTCCAACTCCTGGCCCCCCTCCACTGGAACTCCTTACCTCTCGCAGTCCGCTCTATCCCCACCTTTTCCTCTTTCCGCACATCTCTTAAGTCTCTCCTTCTCCATTCCCCGCCATGATTCCCCTCCCCCTTGTCTTCCTCCCCTTCTTCCACCCTTCCCATTCCCCTCGTCATGCCTCTCCCTCCATTCCCCCTTCCCAGTCCCTCACCTTCCTTTCCTCCTCCCTCCCTCTTTCTCATAGTTCTACTCCACTTCTCTCCCCTTCCCTTCATCTAATTGCTCTACATATTGTTTTGTTGACTGATTCATAATAGTAATGCTTCTATTGTTACTGTTATTATTACGTTAGTTGTATCCTGTTATATGTGCAGCGCTTTGGTCTAAAGCGCTATATAAGCCTAATAAAATACAAATATAAAATACAAATACAAAATGACTTCTACCCGACAACAGTTTTGTTAGCATCACATCATTCACAGGGCTAAGGTTTCACATCTGGGCCCAGCCAGAGGGGGAAGATAGGTGGGGGCTACTGTGTGCGTGGTGGTACCTGAGAGGGGTGAGAGGAGGAACAGGCCCGTAGCATGTTGGGCTGTATAATCTCTACGTTGTGAGGGGGACACACAAAAAGCTTGCATTAAAAAATGAGTTAGAAACAGGTTAGTGTGTGCATTGGTACAGGGAAGAGTCTGCAATGTTTTGCTTATAATCTGACTTGCATACCTCAATACTCGGAGGGTAAACAAATGCTTCAAAGGACACTCTACTATACAGTCAGTACTCATTACATTAAAAACAATGCATATTGCAACACTTAACTGTCTATTTGTAAACTTACACATTTTTGGGAAACCATAGAGTATATATGGATATAATACATTGCTTTATGTATTGCGTAGCAACGGGACTCCTTGATTAGTAATGAAAGGCTCTAACATATATTTCATAACTTCGTGTGTGACCTGGGATGGGTGAGGGCCTTCTTATTTCAATATGTACAATCAATCTCATGGGCTTGAAACAAATGTATCATCCCTTCAGATAGCTTTGCTGCATGGGTGAAAGAGGGTGGCACACGGGCTTAGCATACATGTCTGGCACTTCAGACAGGGAACAGGGTTGGGGGTTATCTACAGCATATATCATAAATGTGGGGGTCAGGAAAAGACGAGAGGACAGGACAAGTTTTATGGAAGCAGCTTGTTTTTCTCAGACCCCAGTTTCAGCCCGGTCATCTGCAGGTTAATGATGTACTGTGGAAGGTGAAAGATGCAGTGTTTGTAATGTAGCTTGTTCGTGCCTAGTCTCCTGTGAGAACAGGCCTGTGGCAGAGCCGCCAAGGGGAGGAGGGAGAGGGAAGCGCTGGGCTCGCTGTGCGCGGTCAGGAGAGGAGAGCTGCAGCCCTGCAGACTGCTTGCGTTAGTAAGGCCTAAATCTGTTATTTTGATTGTAATAAAGGATAGAGCTGATGACCTGACTAGACAGCTTTTGCAAGGTCAAGCTGGACAAACTCCTTTACCCGGTTCCGGGGGGAACCCCGCTCCTGTGGTTTCCAGTAACCCGGTGCAGATTAATCTACCTGGAAACATTCCGCTGGCCCCACCTGAACGCTTTGCTGGGGACCCCAAACGATTCGCCGTATTCATGAATCAGTGTCGTTTGCACTTCCTATGCAGACCTAGGGCCTTCCCTAATGATCAGACCAAGGTAGCCTTTGTGTTGTCATATCTCAGCGGCTGTGCAGCCGATTGGTCAGTCCCACTGGTAACTCAAGATGACCCGATTCTTCATGATTTTCAAGGATTTCAAACAAGCATGGAAAGGTTATTTGCTCGACACTCCCAGGGACAGGCTCTGGATGACGAACTTCTATCTCTGCGACAGGGCAATCAAGACCTTCTATCCTACATTGCAACCTTCATTAGACTGACCCTCTGATATTGTGGCAGCTGCCGCAGCCTTTAATACTTGCCAAACCAGTTTTCCCAGTCACACAGAGTTCACCCAGCAAGCCCTGGTTGCAGGGTGTGCCCACACTAAGAAGGAGTATGCAGAATACAGATTGTACATATTCACCATGTACTCCTTAACATATGTCCCTTGAGACCTGTATGTATGTCGGTGCATGGATGTTTTAAAGCTACTGCATCCTCTTCAGTGGTTCTTTCATGACAAATCTCTTGCCGCATGCGTCTTATGAAGCCTTATGAAGCTCCTCGTTGCCCAGTTTCTAGGCGCTTCGTGGCACACCGTACCTATTTTGCATTTATATATCAGTGGTTTTGATATTTATCTTGCAGCAGTCACGCAACCTAAAATGTATCAACTTAAAAACAATAGTAACAATAAATTTAACACATCTCATCACCATTAACTACACTAAATATATGTAAAATTGCAACATTGCCCCAACTTCGCCATTTCCCCAGTCATCAATACCTCTTTCTCATTGGGACCATTACTGACCACTCCCAACACTGCACAGGTATTACCAATTATAGGCGTTAAAGTAATTTCTCAGACATATTGTGGCATTCTGAAAAAAACGAGAACTGGTTGAGATAACACATTTGTAGTGCTGTTCTGCTTTACAACTGGATTGTGATAGGTACTTATTTTGGTTGGTGCTAGAACACCACCCATACACTATTTGGTGGGCGTGCACTTCATCATTGTTAGGATGGATTTCCAAAATCACCCTGGTGGGAGGCTACCCTATAATCGAGGGCAGGGAACAGACAGTTTAGCTAAATCCAATCAAGGTAAGGTAGAAGAGTGGCAGGGTTTAGTCTCAGGGTGCGAGAGTGGTTTAGGGATACAATGAGTCGACACAGCGCAATACCAATAATTCCATTTAGACAGGCAAGCATAAAAATACACACTAAGCAAGTAAAACCTCTAGTAAAATATTGTCACACCAATACTATAAAACAGATATGTACATTCACCATTAGGGGAAAAAGAATAGCCTTTGATTCAATGAACAGTGCAACACAGGCAAGTACTCCGATGCATAAAAAATCTAAAGAACACTTCATCAGAGTTAGGGTGCTCTATGATTATCCTGAAGTCCAACCCTAAGATGGTTTGTGGCCTTTTGCTCAAAAGTCACCAGTTCCAAGGTATATACTAAATAGGTAGGTTTAAGAAAAGATAGTGGTTATGATTTCTTTAGAGTAAAACAAGTTTGGTCAAATTCAGGTAAGTAAACTCACTCAATCCAGCCCTTAGGATAGTTCTAGGAAGGGATTCTTGACCGGGCCTCTACTGACCAAAGCCAGGCAAGAGTGATCTAGGGACCAGACTTTAAGCCTATGTAAATCTATGGAGGATGCCAGGGGTGGGGACGGATAACAAACAGGTATGCTAACTTACCGATCTGACTCAGATTTCTCCATAGACCAGTGCTGGTGTTCTGGAATCTAATGGGGGACACACTTCTTTGCTTGGTCCCGTTGAGGAAGGGCCCAGACGTTGTGGGCGCAGAGGTCCCTTTTGGACAGAGGATTTAGTTTGTCGGTCGCAGTGCTTAGGAATCTGTTCCAGACAGCCTCCATTAGAACACCTAAACAAAGACAGACAATGACTTCTGTGGGTCAGACTACCTCAGGATACCTCCAGGGAGTGAAGGAGTTCTCCAACGGGAGTCACCACAGTCAGGCGGCGACTGGCGATCGTCAAGGGACGAAGAAGGGAGCAGGCCCAGCATAGGTTCCGCTCATGCAAGAAGGCTGAAAATGCAAGGGTAGGCATTGTGTGGCACCAGTTGAAGATCCTCCATGTTCCCGGAATGCACTCGGAATATGGACGGCTGCAGCAAGGTAGCCCAGGAAGACTTTCGAAGGCTCCAAAGGTTCAGATCCTTGTCCAGGGGTCGAGACTGATGGTTCCCACCGGCCCAGGGGTCGGAGCAACAAGGGACTTTGACATCAGAAAAGAGGAGCAGGGCTTCACCGGTACAGCAATGTAGTCAATGCTGGTCAGCTTCAAGGGTCGTCCTCAGGTCTTCCAGCGGGCTGCACTTCATAAAGGGTCTTGGCTCAAATGATGATCTGTCAAATAGCTGCAGGAGCGCTCCTATTATCTAAGATTTAGGCTGGGAGCTTGCCCAAGGCCACCAATGAGAAGGATGGAACAAATTACTTACCTGTAACGATTGTTCTCCAGCAGGGGTCTGGCATGGATTCACATGCTCATGAATATTCCCCGTCATCAGGCCAGGAATCCGCGGTAAAAGAAAAAAACTGTTTCACTTCCACTTGCAAACAGTCTTTCTCCTCTAAACCAAACACTGCACTCTGGGTCATACCTGTCCCCAGCCAATGATTGCCCTCTCACTAAACCCCTCCTCTGGCAGCCATCTTCAGATTTGGTAGCACGATAAGTGGCAGTATGGCCAAGAACAGCCGCGGAGGGGCAGGATGGAGGGTTTTCATGTGAATCCATGCCAGACCCATGCTGGAGAACAATATAGTTACATGTAAGTAACTTGTTCCTTCTCCAGCATGGGGCCTGGCAAGGATTTACATGCTCATGAATAAAGAATACATAGCTGTACAACATTACACAACCAGGGGAGGTGGCAAGGCTCAACAGAAGCAAATACTCTCAACTCCGGAACAGGCTCACCTTCAAGCAAACAGGTTGTGTAGCACTGCTTGGCCAACCCTGGACTCAAATCTGGAATCCCTGTTGACACAGTAGAATGTTATGAAGGTGTGCGTGGACCTCCAAGTAGCAGCTCTGCAGACATCCAGCAGGGGCACACCAGACAGGAACGCCGTCGTTGCAGCAATCGCTCTGGTGGAATGGGCTCTTGGATGGCCGGGCAGCGGTCGGTTCGCCAACCGAAGGCAGTTGCGATGCAGCCGTAGAGCCACATTGAGATGAAGCCTTGGACAAGGCTTTCCCATGGCTGACAGGACCAAAGCTCATGAACAGTTGAGAACTCTTCTGAAAACTCTTTGTGCGAGCCATGTAGAACTTCACAGAACGAGTAACATCCAGCGAATGCAAAGTCCTCTCAGCCAAAAGGTTTCGGAAAGAACACAGGCAACACCAAAGGGTCGTTGAGGTGGAATTCCGATGGAATCTTTGGCATGATTGAGGTGCGAGTTCACAGCACCACTCTAAATTCATGAAAAGTCTGATTTGGCTGTTTGCAAGATAGGGCCTGGATCTCACCCACCCACCTGGCAGAAATGATGGCCACGAGGAAAGCCGTTTTCCATGAGAGAAGTTTGAGAGGGGCCTGATGCATAGGCTCGAAGGCCCCCCCCCCCATGAGCCTCGTCAGCACCAGGTTGAGTTCCCACATCGGGGCAGGAGCCTACACCGGTGGGAAAGATCAAAACAGTCCTTTCAGGAACTCCTTAATGAAACTATGGGACCAAAGAGATCGTCCTGGAAACCTGGTGTAGCGGGAGATAGCCGCCAGAAGCACCTTGACAGAGGCATGCGACAGGCCCACCTTGGCCAAGGACAACACCACCCTCAGGGACGGATGGAATGACTTAAGGCCCCAGAACAATGTCCACAGCTCCAAGATATTGATGTGGAGATCCTTCTCCTCCGGCAGCCACAGGACTCTAGCGTGCAGACGTCCGGTCTGGGCTCTCCAGCCCTCCAGGGAAGCGTTGGTGGTGAGTTTCCTGGCATGGGGGGGTTTTGAAACCCGGTACCCCGGGCGACAGAGGTGACGCCCCACCACTTTAACGCCCAACGCAACTCCTCGTTGAATGGGATGTGGTCTGTGAAGCTTCCGGACACTTGCACCCAGCGAGTGTCCAGGAACTCCTGAAGATGTTGCATCCGTAACCTGCAGAGTCGGATAATGTAGATGCACGACATGCCGAGCAGCGACTTGATGGCCCTCACCGTAGCGGCCTTCAGTGACAACAGCCGCTGCACCTTCCCAGTATGGCCGCTACCCTATCTCCTGAGGGCGATGCCAGGCAGGCGACCATGCTGAGCCTGGCTCCCAGAACAGTGCATTCGGCAATGGTGTCAAGCAGGACTTTGGATAGTTGACGGAGAACCCCCAGATCCATCAGTCGGATGGTCCTCTCTGTGTGTTCGACAGCTACTTCCCTTGACTTGGCCCGGATGAGCCAGTCGTTGAGGTACGGGTACATGTCTATCCCCTGTAGACGTAGACAGGCCGCCACTGGTGCCAGGAACTTCGTAAACACCATGGGCGCCGATTTCAGGCCAAAAGGGAGGGCCTTGAATTGGTAGCGTCTTCCAAGCTGTATGAAGCGGAGGAACTTCCTATGCTTCCAGTGAATGGGGAGTGGAAGTAAGCATGCTTCAGATCCAGCAATGTCAAGAAGTTTCCTTCCTCAAGTTGGCCGAGCACGTGGTGCAACTTGACAATCCTGATTTTTTGGGACTTGAGGTACTTGATGAGACGGCGCAGGTCTAGAACGGGCCTCCAGCCTCTGGTTTCCACTTTACTAAGAAGTAGCTGGAGTAGACTCCGGAGCCCGGAATCGTCTTGGAACTGGCTCTATGGAACAAGTTACTTACCTGTAACTGTTGTTCTCCAGCAGGGGTCTGGCATGGATTCACATGCTCATGAATATTCCCCGTCGTCAGGCTGGGAATCCTCGGTAAAGAAAAAACCAGTATCAGTTTCGTTTCTGATCTGTCTTTCGTAGTAATAACCAATCACTGGTCTCTGCGTCATACTGACCACAGCCAATGACTGCCCTCTACCTAAGCACCGCCTCTGGCAGCCATCTTCAGATTTGGAAGCACGTGACGTGGCAGTATGACCAAGTGAAGAGCCGCAGAGGGGTAGGCGGGAGGGTTCGCATGTGAATCCATGCCAGACCCATGCTGGAGAACAACAGTTACAGGTAAGTAACTTGTTCCTTCTCCAGCATGGGGTCTGGCATGGATTCACATGCTCATGAATAAAGAATACATAGCAGTACACACATGCACAACCACGGGAGGTGGCAAAGGCTCAACATTAAGCAGTACATCAAACTCAACATTAAGCATCTTACCTCCTCACCAGGCTCACCTCAGGCGAACAGGTTGCGCAGCACTGCTTGGCCGACCCTGGACTCCTCCCTGGAATCCCGATCGACGCAGTAGAATTTCGTGAAGGTGTGCGTCGACCTCCACGTAGCAGCCCTGCATATGTCCAGCAGGGGCACACCAGAAAGGAACGCCGTGGTAGCTGCGATCGCTCTGGTGGAATGGGCTCTCGGACGGCCAGGCAGCGGTCGGTTTGCCAACCGATGACAGTACATGATACAGCCGGAGAGCCATCTGGAAATGGAAGCCTTCGAGAGAGCCTTCCCCTGATTGACAGGTCCAAAGTTCACAAAGAGTTGTGACGTCTTCCGAAAACACTTCGTGCGGTCCACGTAGAACTTCAGCGCTCTAGCCACATCCAGCGAGTGCAAAGTCCTCTCAGCCGGCGACGAAGGCGACGGGAAGAACACAGGCAACACCAAGGGTTCGTTGAGATGGAAGTCCGACGGTACCTTGGGCATGAAGGAGGGGTGCGTCCTGAGCACTACCCTCGTGTCGTGAAAAGTCAAGTACGGGGCCTTGCAGGAAAGGGCCTGGATCTCTCCCACCCGTCGTGCGGAGGTGATGGCCACAAGAAACGCTGTTTTCCACGACAGAAACTTCAACGGGGCCGAGTGCAGAGGCTCGAACGGAGGTCCCATGAGCTTGGTCAGCACCACGTTGAGCTCCCACGCCGGGGCCGGAGCCTTCACCGGCGGGAACGATCTGAACAGTCCCTTCATGAACTCTTTCACCAGACGATGAGACCACAAGGACGTCCGGCCCGTGGTTCTGGTGTATCGGTAGATCGCAGCAAGATGAATCTTGATGGACGCGTGTGCCAGTCCAGCTTTGGCCAGCGTCAGCAGGTACGGCAGTACCTGGGGAGCCGTAATCCGTAGAGGGTTAATCTTCTGTGCATGGCACCAGACAGAGAACCTCTTCCATTTGTGTCCGTAGCATTTAAGAGTCGAGGACGCCCTGGCCTTTGCAAGAACCTCTCTGCAGTCGGCCGGTATGTCGTATTCTCCAAACTCTAGCGCTGCAGGAGGCAGGCCTGCAAGTTCAGCGATTTCGGGTCGTGGTGGAGGATGGCGCCTCCTTCCCTGGAGAGTAGATCCGTGTCCACCGGCAGCTTGATTGGCGGGGACGCTGACAAGTCCAGAAGGTCCGGGAACCATATCTGCCTCGGCCACGCAGGTGCGACGAGGATCATCCTGCACCGTGACCTCTTGAGCTGGTTGACGAGCCGGATTAGCAGTGGCAAAGGAGGGAACGCGTAGAGGAACAGGCCCTCCCAGGGGAACGAGAAAGCATCGCCCATGCTCCTCGCCTGGGGAAACCTGCTGGCGAACCTCCGGCACTTGGAGTTCGTCGCCGTCGCGAACAGGTCGATCTGGGGTGTGCCCCACCGTCGGAAGAGGCGATCCACTAGATCCTGCCGTAGTTCCCACTCGTGGCACGAGCGCAGCTCCCTGCTGAGTGAGTCGGCGATGGTGTTTTTTATCCCTGCCAGATGAAACGGCACCAGAAACATCCTTTTGGCGACGGCCCAATGCCACAGGTCCTGCGCCTCCTTGGACAGTGCTGGGGACCTGGTTCCGCCCTGTTTCCTGATGTAAAACATGGTGGTGGTGTTGTCGGTGAAGATCCTCACCACCTTGCCCTTGAGGGACGGAAGGAAGGACCTGAGGGCCCAGAACACTGCACGGAGCTCCAGGACGTTGATATGGAGGGACTTCTCCGTCGGGAGCCAAAGGCCTCTCGCGTGCAGATTTTCGGTGTGCGCTCCCCACCCTTCCAGGGAGGCATCCGTGGTCACTGTCTCCTGGTGGTCTGGGGTCTGGAAGTCCATGCCCGCCGTCAGAGGCGTGCGGTTGCCCCACCACCGGACCGCTCGGCGGAAACTCTCGTCGAGTGTGATCCTCTCCTCGAAGCCGCCCGTCGTTTGGATCCAGCGCGCGTCCAGGAACTCCTGCAACGGGCGCATCCGGAGCCTGCACATGGGAATGAGGTAGATGCAAGAAGACATCATTCCGAGGAGGGACTTGATGGACCTCACCTTGGCCGCGTCGGAAACCAACATCCGCTGTACCTTGCCCAGGATGGACCTGGTCCTTTCCTCCGACGGGGAGGCCAGAAGGGACACTGTGTCGAGCTTCGCTCCCAGAAACAGTGCGTTTTGCGCGGGTACCAGGTGGGACTTGGCGTAGTTCACGGAGAATCCCAGGTCCGTGAGGAGTTGGACGGTCCTTGCCGTGTGCTCCACGGCGAGCTCCCTCGTCTTGGCTCGGATGAGCCAGTCGTCCAGGTAGGGGTAGACGTGGATCCCCTCGCGGCGCAGCTGCGCCGCCACCGGTGCAAGGCACTTGGTGAATACCCTGGGTGCCGACCGTAGTCCGAAGGGGAGGGCTTTGAACTGGTAGTGACGCCCTTGGACCACAAACCTGAGGAATTTTCGGTGCCCCTTTAGGATGGGAATATGGAAGTAGGCATCCTCCAAATCCAACGACGACAGGAAGTCTCCTTCCTCCAGCTGACCCAGGACGTGCTGGAGGGTGACCATCCGGAACTTCTGCGCCTTGATGAACTTGTTCAGACGTCGCAGGTCTAGGATGGGGCGCCATCCTCCCGTCTTCTTCTTCACGAGGAAGTATCTCAAGTAGACTCCGGAGCCCCGAAGCCTCTTTGGGACGAGTTTGATGGCGCCCTTCCTGAGCATCGCCTTTACCTCCAGGAGAAGCTGAGGGACGTGAAGCTCTTTCCTGGCCACGGGGAGGACGCGCGGGCACCTTCTTTGAAACTCGAGCGCGTGGCCCCGGGCTAAGGCGTCCAGCACCCAACGGTCAGTGGAGATGGACTCCCACACGCTGACGAAGCTCGCCAGCCGGCCTCCCACCGGGGTGCTTTGGTGGGGGCCCGACCCCACGGCCGGTTCAATCCTGTTTCGACGAGGCTTTGCCGCCTTGACCTCCTTGGCGACGACGGCGGGGTCCGCCAGACTTGCCTCGTCCTCTGTAGGCCTCCTGAGACGACGAGCGGCCACTTGACGGTAGGTGGAGAAACCGCCGCCGGAACCTTTGGAGGCGCCCTTGCCTCCGCTGCTCCGAAAGGGCGTCCGTCGTTGCTGCAGAACCCCAAGGGCCCGGGCCGTCTCAGTGTCCGCTTTAATGGCCTGAAGGGAATCGTCCACTGTTTTCCCCAAACAGGTTGTTCCCATCGAACGGCATGTCCAGGACTCTGGTCTGTACGTCTTGAGGGAAGTCCGTAGCCTTGAGCCATCCACGCCGCCTAAGGCACACGCCGTTGCCCAACTGGCGAAACCCAGTGTCGGCGATGTCCGTCGCAATAGTGATGGCGTGGTCCGACGCCACCTCACCTTCCTGTAGGATCTCCAGGGCATCCGCCCTCTTGTCATCCGGTAGGAAGTCCAGCAGGGGAGCCAGTTTGTACCATAGCTCCCTGTCGTAGCGGGCCACGATAGCCAAGGCGTTGGCCGCTTTAATCGTCGTCGCTGCAGACGAGATGACCCTGCGTCCCATAGCGTCCAATTTCTTTCCCTCGCTGTCAGGTGGGGAAGTCGATGTGGAGGCCGCACCCCCTCCCCCCCGCTTTCTTCCTGGCCGCCGCAGAGACGACGGAGTCCGGGGTAGGCTGCGCCCGGAGGCACAGGGGGGCCGCGTCCGGGACCCGGTACTTCTTCTCGTACCGGTCTCTTCTAGCTGGCGTCGTGGAAGGGTTCTTGAGGAGGGCGAGGCCCTCATCCCAAATGTCGTCCAGTAGAGGCACCGCGAGGACCGTCTTCCTCTTGGCCTCGCGCCGTTGATAAAGGAATCCTTCCTTTTTCTTCTCCTCAGGGCAGAGTTGGAAAAGCTCGGATGCCCTGGCGATCATGGAGTGGAACGATCCAATCTCGTCGGGCGGAGAAGCCCTGGTGGGAGGTGACGACGGTAGATCCTCGTCGTATACCTCGTCGTCCGTACCCGTCGCTGCCGTGTCAGTCCCCGTATCATCCCCTCGGGTGGACGGGGAGGAGGGCTGGACGGGGCGCGACGGCTGAAAAGGAGGTGGAGGGTGAATCCTTTTTTTCTTGGGCGGGGGAACACCAGAAGGTCCCGGTTCAGGATCCCCCGACGGGAGAGGTTCCTCCGTCGGCAACGGTAGTCTCGTCCTTATCTCTGAACATAAGGACTGTATAGCCAACAAAATGGCCGCCGAGTTGTCTTGCGGCTCTGGCAGAGGGGAATCCGACGGGCGATCAGGGGCCCCGTCGGCACCCTCGACGATGTCGTCACCTGCGTCGGGATCCATCCCGACGGGCCGGTCTTCTTCCACGCCAAGACCGTGGCTTAAGACCTCAATCAGCTCTTCCTCCGAGGTTGAGGCCGAATCTACGACGACGCCCTGCCCCCCCTTTTTCTTCCCCGCCGGGGATTTCACGGGGGTCCTATCGATGGGCACAAAAGAGGACTCCCTCCGAGGTGGCAGGGAGACTCTGAGCCCCGAGGTCGCCACCACTGGTGTAGCCTCCACAGGCTGAGCCAGGGCCGCCGCGACAGTATCGATAGAGGGCTTGGCCGGATGGATTAAGGCCTTCACCACCTTAGGTGCGCTCACCGCCTTATCCTTGAGGGGGGGGACACTGCCTCGCTCCCCCTCCGATGGGGCCTTCGAGCTCGACCGGGGCCTCTCCAGGAGCTTCGCCGGGTGCTCGCCCTTACTCTTACCCGACCCAGAGCGTTGGCTCGTGGCTGAAGGTGCCGGGGAGGGTGCGCCCTGCCTGGCGCCCGTAGAGCCCGACCGTTCGGCGCTCCCGGTGCCAGCGGACTCGCGGTGCTTGGCCTTGTGTTGGACCTCCGTCGCCGGGGCGTCCTCAAAGGTCTTAGAAGACCGCTCGGATTTCTTCCTCTTCTTCTCGCCTGACGGGCTCTTCCCTTCCAGCCAGTTGGCGAGACGTTGATGGCGGTCCTTCATGGTCCGCTCCGACATATTGCCGCAAAACGCACAGTCCTTCTCCACGTGCGTCTTGTCCTCATGTAGGCAGTAGAGACAAAAGGAGTGTTGGTCCTCCTTAAAGACGTTCTGCAGCTGGCATCCAGGGCAGATCCTGAACAGCTTTCCGGGCGTCGAGCTTCCCTTCTCCTGGGCCATGTCCGGGCCTGAGAAGCTTCTGGAGTCCTCCAAAAGCGTAGCTCGACGAAATCTTCACCCTTGAGGGGCGCAGACGAATCCGACACGGGTCCCCGTTGATCGGATGGAGAGTCGGTGGAGCTTGAGGCTCTTTTGACCGAAAAAACGAAGTTTTTGAGAAAAAACGTGAAAAAAAATAGCACTAACGCTCGAGAGCAATAGCACGAGGATCCCAACACATGAACGTGCGGTAAAAATCTGAAGATGGCTGCCAGAGGCGGTGCTTAGGTAGAGGGCAGTCATTGGCTGTGGTCAGTATGACGCAGACAGATCAGAAACGAAACTGGTTTTTTTCTTTACCGAGGATTCCAGCCTGACGACGGGGAATATTCATGAGCATGTGAATCCATGCCAGACCCCATGCTGGAGAACACCCCATTTCGTAGCGTGGCCTGTACCTCGTGCAGGAACTGAGGGATGTGCTGTTCCTGTCGGGCCACAAGCGGGATCTGCAGACACCTTTGCAGCAAATCAAGGATATGTCTGTTGGCAAAAGCATCCTTTTTACCCATCTGTCGGTGGAGATCTTCCACTCGCCGACGAAACTCACCAGCTGGACCCCTACCGGGGTGCATGGGTGGGGACTCAAAGTCCTGGCTGGTTCAGTCCTGCTTCGGCGCCTGCGTCCCGCCTTGGGAGCGACGTTAGCGCAGACCACCCTCACTGAAAGACTTGGAACGGCCTCTGTAGGCCTCCTGGGTCTTGGACCGGGAGGGTTGACCGTACAAGGAACCTCCACCGAAACCCTTTGGTCGATCTGCTGTACTTTCCACCGAAGGCGCGAAAGGAAGGGCGGTACTGCTGAAAAGCGCCAAGGGCACGAGCCATCTCTGTATCAGTCTTGATTGCCTGTAAACACTTGCTGACTGTCTTCCCGAAAAGAGGTTGTCGTTTAAGGCATGTCCAGTACTCTCGTCTGGACCTCCTGGCGGAAATTGGTGGCCTTCAGCCAGCCTCGATAACGGTGGTAGACGCCGTTCCCCATCTGTCAGAAGCCTGTGTCGACGAGGTCCAGGGCCACCCAGATGGCATGGTCCTTCGCCACCTCCACTTCCACTTCCTGGAAGAGGGAGATTGCCTCTACCCATTTGTCATCAGCCAGGAAGTCCAGAATAGGGGCCAGTTTGTACCAGAGTTCTCTGCCGTACCTGGCCAAGATCGCCAGTGCGTTGGCCGTCTTGACGTTCAATGCCGCGGAGTATCCGATCCTTCTCCCCAGGACGTCCAACTTCTTCCCGTCGCTGTCCGGTGGGACGAGGGACAAAGACGATGGGTTAGATCATCCCTTCCTCGCAGCTGCCGATAACACAGAGTCCAGGCGACGGTTACAACCGTGGGCACCTGGGTGCGTACTCCGGAGTATTTTTGCTTTAGCCTATCCTGCTTGGCTGCTGCTGTGCTGAAGCTCATAATTTCATATAGACTAGAGAAGCCCGGAACAGACGACTTCTTCCCTTGGGTTGGTGGGACCAACAGACCCCAAGACAAACTTGACTGGAACCCCTCTCCCTGCTGGCTGTACTTCTTTGCTGCGAGTGCCAGGGGACAGGAACACCAGGAACGAGTGCATCGTCTTTAAGCTGTACCCGAGCTGCAGGAAGATCCTGAGGACCCTCATGAAGCAGGGTGACCTGAGCCACCTCAACAGCGTGCTGGACCCCAGAAGCAAGGGGAGCCTCAAGGTGTCCAAGAACTGCAGTGGTGCTATTTGCCGGTAGCTGAAACTGCGAAGTAACGCTGATCTGAAGTAAGCCCATTCCCGTCGCCGACCTTCGAACTGCAGTGCAGGAGTCCTACAGACGTCCTCCCACTTGTCCCCACGAATGAGGCCCAAAAACACAGGGACTGCAACCAGAACAGAAGACAGCTGGATCCTTTTCTTCAGACCCAAGGTACTGTCTAACCAGGGACGTCATTTAGGGGTCGCCAGAGGTCGCAACTGCGACCTCTTAAAAAAAAAATATATATATATATACAATCTGACAAAGCCCGCAAGGGTGAAACGCGTTGTTGTTTTGTTTTTCTCCTGAGCTACTTGTCCACTGTATATGTTAAAATAAAAGACGTATGATGGAGATTCTTTTTCACGTATCCAGGTGATTTCTTTATTGAGGAGAGTGCCGCCCGGAAAGCTGCCATTTGCTTTCATTTTTTCTCTTCGTTTTGAGATATATATATATTTTTTTAGTAATGCAAGCTCCCGAGCTGTGGCCAGCACCATGTGGTTCTTTACTTTTGGAGTGGCTGGCTTCTTGTTCAGGCTCCTTTAAAAAAATTTTTAAAAAAATAATAATAACCGGAATACCACAAGTCTAACACTTTCAGCACTTACCCAAAATATGAAAGAATAGGAATACCAAATAATGTGTCTTTCTGGAATTCTATACAATAATTGCTAGACTCATTAAAGGTTTATTTCACTTCAGGGGGTGAGTCACTGATTTAGTCTGTTCTTAAACGCCTCAACTCAGCCTTTCATCCTTCTGAGGTCGATAAATGAGTACCAACACAGGTTGGGTGATATTGGATGTATATTTATTCTACATAAAGCGCTTAAGCGTAAGTGCTATATAATAACACATCATTATCATTTGGTCAAGGACGTCTGCTTGCATTCACCGTTATTTGGTAATATGGGCCTATACACAGTGATCTTTACGATACATATGGCGATCCATTCTTGTATGAAATCTACATCACATTATAGTGATATCGTAACCATATTTTTCGTAGTGTACAATGCTATGTGATGCCATTTCCTGTTTTGTCAATGGGTGAAAGGTTGTGTTCCATCGCTACTCGCGATATTACTTCAGGGTGTGGTCAAATGACATTTCCTGTGATGTCATCAGGGGGTCAAGGGTCACGTGATGTCACTTCCACTACCCATGGCATTTTGGTGAAATGACGTCCCTGTGTCTAACTAGGGGTCCTTACCTCTTATTGCTTGTAGCTTGCTTGTTTCTCACTGGCGACTTGCATTTGCTGCATTTTGCAGATTTGCTTGCATCTTTGCTTTTCACAAGCCTCCCAACTTGTGGCCCAACAGTGATAATTATCTACAAACTCTCTATAGAACATTGTGCAAGACTTTTGTGCCATCTTCAAGAAGTGCCTCAGCTCCTCTAGACTTTGCTCAATTGACAGTGGCTGTCCTGGCTCCCTGCAGACTCTTCTGGCCCTTTGACTTTATGTGTATCTATACATAGGTTACTTGTATTCCTGGTAAAGTGTTAACCTATATTCATTGGGAGATTTTAAAGTACTTACCTGTTCAGAACACTGGTTAACCTTTTGTTTCCTCCCCTAACCTTTTCCTTTTCCCAGGAGTCCATAATTGCATTAAGTGTTAAAGTGATATATCAATGTCCATAGTGTCCTAGCTATTGAAGTCACCTCAGGGTGTAGGAAGTGCGTGAGACATCCCAAAAGGGTATCTACTTACTTAAATGAAACTGAAGGAGTGTATTTGTTAAGTGTATTTTATTGTTGCCTATTGCCCTTTCTAAAGAAGGCTTATTCTAAAACGGACTTAAATAAAGATATATTTTAATAAGAAACCTTGAGTATAGGTGTTATTTAAATACTTGTCACTGGAAATCTCCATTTTGCACCTCTATACAGCTCACATTGACCCCTCTTGAGATAAGCCTGACTGCTCCTTCACTCTACCAACTTGTGTAGTACAGGCCTATATCAAAGGTTGGGTCACCTATTGCCAAGAGGACAAGGCTGGTTTAATCTCCCACAGGGTTACTACATACAATCTTGCCTAACAAGGAGCTGGATCGATGGCTCGAGACGGAGGCAGAGGGTGAGGTTGATCACGCCCTGCCCATTGCGGGACCCGCATGCGCGGCAATCCCAATGGAAACTGACTGGCAGTGCTTGGCCTTGTCTGAGGCACGGGGTAGAGGCCCTGGTGCTGAGCCACACCACCAGTCTACTGTGATGATCTTTCATGGTTCCCTTGCTGAACCCGAGCAGATCTTACAATCTCCTTCTCGGTTGTCTTGGTGGAGACAGTAGAGGCACTGAAGCTGTTTTTCCTCTACAAACACTTGAGGAGGGGAATTCACTTATAAACGGAACCCCGGTTCGTGGCCGATGGCTAGGAAGAGCACACAGGATTTGTTTGCCAAAAATAGGACTTTTTCTCAAAAGACGTAGAATAGCTCACGGAGCAAAACTCGAGGACTCCCAACATTGAACGTGCGGTAAAAATCTGAAGATGTCTGCCAGTGGAGGGGCTTAGGGAAAGGGCAGTCATTGGCTGGGGGCAGTATGACCGAGAGTGCAGTGATTGGTTTAGAGGAGAAAGACAGTTTGTAAGTGAAAGTGAAACCTTTTCTTTTACAGCGGATTCCCGGCCTGACGGGGGATATTCATGAGCATGCAAATCCATGCCAGACCCTATGCTGCAGAACTGCACCAATGCAGACAGTGGCTCGCCAATTCTGTATAGCCACTTCACACCATATCTGCCCCGCAACAGACATTCAAGCACCCAAATGTCTACTGGGATGAGACAGTCCCAGCCCCCACATCCATGCTCTCACACAAAACTACCCTTTGCCAACGAAAGCAGTAGCTTTCCCTGGGAAAGTGCATTCCATATATAGCATTTCCTGACCCAAGAAGGCAGGAAGGCGGCAACACAGCAGGATGGCCAACCCTGTACCATCTGTTATGGAGATTTATCATTTTTATGCTTCATCCCCTCTCCTATTGAGAACCCCAGCACTTTTTACTGGACTTCTGGCCCTTTTTCTTTCAATCCTGAATGAGTGGAGCCTTTTTCCACTCATTCATTTTTGTGGGCTCTGTCTTTTGGGACTCTAGGCTTTGTATTGTACCTGTTCTATGGAGTCGGTCTGCTCCATAGCTCATAAAGGCATCCGTGTTTTACTACTGCAGCACACAGTTCTTTATGGTCAGTGTTGCTGGAGACCCTTAGGGGCCGCCATTAAGATTATTTTGTATGTCCTCTCTCTCTCCCAAAACTTTAGACTGTGAGATGGTCACGCCCCACCTTCAGTGGAGTGCCAAAGGGATACCGTGTATCCCCTGAGCTCTGCTTCTGTGACTTTTTAAATCACATAGACAACCACTTAGTTATGGCTGGTGGCAGTGGACGTGTTCTAACAACTATTGTGTATTTTCTGTACCGCAGGCTATGTCCATAGCCTCAGTAGTGTACAATAAGTGCACCCAAGTACCAACTTGGGACCTGCCTCACTTTTTCGGCCTTACTAGCGTGGTTCTTTGTCAGCCCTTCTACCATTCTGACAGGGGGAGTGCTCGAGTGTGTTATACCTTTGGCGGGAACCCTTGGGTATCCCCGTCTAGGCTCCAGAGTGGCTGGGCAGGCAGGATGTGGGGGAGGAGCTTTCAACCCCCCTGTCCATTGTCTGCCAGAGTGCCTGAATATGTCAAACTCCCACAGGGGGTCTGGCTGTCCTGGAGTGTGTGCTGGAACTATATAAAAGGCGAGGCTTCTGGAGTGAAAAGCAAGTCGACCACTGGAAGCTGAAATAACCGAAGATGACCAGAGATGCCTGCAGACCCTTTGCAACACCGTAAAGCGACCACTGCTGTCCTGCCCCTGTTTTCTGGCTGACAGAGGATCTCTGAAGAGGACAACTCCTTCCCTTTGGCTGGTGGGAACAACCAGTCCCAAGACCAAACATGAAAACAAGCCATCTCCCGAGGTCCTAGGAGTTTCCAGAGCTGCAGAGCCCCAATACCAGGAGACTTGCTGCCCATTTCTAGTGCATCGTCGTGGAAAGGCAGAATCCATCCAAATATTTCCTAAACCCGTAAGGACACTCCAGAGATCTGCTCCAACTTGTCCAGACCCCCTCAGAGTGTGGGACTGCAAGAAGCGAAGAAGATTGACCGGGCGATCCGTTCCTTTGTTGGTGCTGCTGAAAAGGTACTAACACAGCAGAGGGAACCCAGAAGGCATCGTCCACCGTCTTCCCAAACAGGTTGTTCCCGTCGAAGGGCATGTCCAGGACTCTGGTCTGGACGTCCTGCCGAAAGTCCGTAGCTTTGAGCCATCCACGACGTCGAAGGCAAACGCCGTTGCCCAGCTGGCGGAACCCCGCGTCGGCGATGTCCGTCGCCACGGTGATGGCGTGGTCCGAAGCCACTTCACCTTCCTGGAGGATCTCAAGGGCCTCCGCCCTCTTGTCGTCCGGCAGAAAATCCAGCAGGGGAGCCATCTTGTACCAGAGCTCCCTGTCGTAGCGGGCCACGATAGCCAAGGCGTTGGCCGCTTTAATCGTCGTCGCTGCCGACGAGATGACTCTACGTCCCATAGTATCCAATTTCTTTCCCTCGCCGTCCGGCGGGGAAGTCGATGTGGAGGCCGCACCCCCCCCCGCTTTCTTCCTGGCTGCCGCGGAGACGACGGAGTCCGGGGTAGGCTGCGCCCGGAGGCATAGGGGGGCCGTGTCTGGGACCCGGTACTTCTTCTCGTACCGGTCTCTTCTAGCTGGCGTCGTGGAAGGGTTCTTGAGGAGGGAAAGGCCCTCATCCCAAATGTCGTCCAACAGAGGCAC
Organism: Ambystoma mexicanum; assembly: GCF_040938575.1. Lineage (NCBI taxonomy): Eukaryota > Metazoa > Chordata > Amphibia > Caudata > Ambystomatidae > Ambystoma > Ambystoma mexicanum. The sequence continues at coordinate 1,060,228,912 of NC_090922.1, read as the reverse complement.
TGCGAGGACCGTCTTCCTCTTGGCCTCGCGCCGCTGATAAAGGAAGCCTTCCTTTTTCTTCTCCTCAGGGCAGAGTTGGAAAAGCTCGGAAGCCCTGGAGATCATGGAGTGGAAAGATCCGATCTCGTCGGGCGGAGAAGCCCTGGTGGGAGGCGACGACGGAAAATCCTCGTTGTATGCCTCGTCGTCCGTACCCGTCGCTGCCGTGTCAGTCCCCGTATCATCCCCTCGGGTGGATGGGGAGGAGGGCTGGACGGGGCGCGACGGTTGAAAAGGAGGTGGAGGATGGATCCTTCTTTTCTTGGTAGGGGGAACACCAGAAGGTCCCGGTTCTGGATCCCCCGACGGGAGAGTTTCCTCCGTCGGTAACGGTAGCCTCGTCCTTATCTCAGTGCATAAGGACTGTATGGCCAACAAAATGGCCGCCGAGTTGTCTCGCGGCGTTGGCAGAGGGGAATCCGACGGGCGAGCAGGGGCCCCGTCGGTATCCTCGACGATGTCGTCGTCACCTGCGTCGGGGCCCATTCCGACGGGCTGGTCTTGTTCCACGCCTAGGCCGTGGCTTAAGACCTCGATCAGCTCCTCTTCTGAGGTTGAGGCCGAATCTACGACGACGCCCTGCCCCCCCTTCTTCCCCACGGAGGGTTTCACGGGGGTCCTATCGATGGGCACAAAAGAAGACTCCCTCCGAGGAGGCAGGGAGATTCTGGGCCCTGAGGTCGCCACCACTGGTGCAGCCTCCACAGGCTGGGCCAGGGCCGCCGCGACCGTTTCGATAGAGGGCTTGGTCGGATGGATCAAGGCCTTCACCACCTTAGGTGCGCTCACCGCCTTATCCTTGAGGGAGGGGGCACTGCCACGCTCCTCCTCTGCCTTAGAGCTCGACCGGGGCCTCTCCAGGAGCTTCGCCGGGTGCTCGGCCTTCCTCTTACCCGACCCAGAGCGTTGGCTCGTGGTTGATGGCGCCGGGGAGGGTGCGCCCTGCCTGGCGCCCGTAGAGCCCGACCGTTCGGCGCTCCCGGTGCCAGCGGACTCGCGGTGCTTGGCCTTATGTTGGGCCCCCGTCGCCGGGGCGCCCTCAAAGGTCTTAGAAGACCGCTCGGATTTCTTCTTCTTCTCGCCAGACGGGCTCTTACCCTCCAGCCAGTTGGCGAGACGTTGATGACGGTCCTTCATGGTCCGTTCCGACATGTTGCCGCAAAACGCACAGTCCTTTTCCACGTGCGTTTTGTCCTCATGAAGGCAGTAAAGGCAGAAAGAGTGTTCGTCCTCCTTAAAGACGTTCTGCAGCTGGCATCCAGGGCAGACCCTGAACAGCTTTCCGGGCGTCGAGCTTCCCTTCTCCTGGGCCATCTCCGAGACCGGGCCTGAGAAGCTTCTGGAGTCCTCCGAAGTGTAGCTCGACGAAATCTTCACCCTTGAGGGGCACAGACGAATCCGACACGGGTCCCCGTTGATCGGATGTAGGATCGGTGGAGCTTGAGGCTCTTTTGACCAAAGAATCGAAGTTTTTTTGTGAAAAGCGCGAAAAAATAGCACTAACGCTCGAGAGCAATAGCACGAGGATCCCAACACATGAACGTGCGGTAAAAATCTGAAGATGGCTGCCAGAGGCGGTGCTTAGGTAGAGGGCAGTCATTGGCTGTGGTCAGTATGACGCAGAGACCAGTGATTGGTTATTGCTACGAAAGACAGATCAGAAACGAAACTGATACTGGTTTTTTCTTTACCGAGGATTCCCAGCCTGACGACGGGGAATATTCATGAGCATGTGAATCCATGCCAGACCCCATGCTGGAGAAAGTTGTGCTACAGGTCCACCCTCGAGACTGCTGCAAAGTGATCCCGTCCATTGTCCTGCCTTCAGTCATCAGACCAAGTAATCCAGAGGTCGGGTACACAGCAGAAACACTGTGGAGCATCCAGCACGAATATTTTCTTCTAACCTAATGTACTGTGGGGAAAAAGGTATTGCTTACCCGATTCCACAAAGTCTCTCCAGAGCCGTTGGAGTGCACCTAGAGGTGCCCAGGGTCACCCCCTCTTGCTGCTTGTGTCCCTTCCAGTCTTTTAACAGGTCTCCATTGTTCGTTAACTTGCTGCTTCTATAACACTAGAGACTGGAAAAAATCCACAGGAACTCCTCGTATTCTGCAGCTTGTAAAGACTTGGAGCCCTCTCCGAACTGCCTTTGGCTAGGGTTGCATTTTGGGACTTAGACTTACTGGGCAAAGAAACCGGCTTTAGAACCTTGAATTAAGCTAATGTTAGACTAAATATTTTACTCCCTTTAAGTGACTTTACTATATGTGTTTGCAGAGTAAATGTATTACCGTATGAAAAGTTAGAATCTGCAGGTGCGCGTAATAACCGATAATACAATAACATTGTGTTTTCCCTTTCTAACATTGCTACAAATGTAGCCGCAAACCAACACAAAAGTGAAAGTGCCCTTTGAAGTGTATTCTCAAGTATTCTGAAGTGTTCTAGTGTAAACGTTGTATTTAAAGTGTGTGTATATATGATAAATATATAATTTTATATAAATAAGTTTGAGTTTCTTTAATGTGCATGTCTATGTTTCAGTGTACTTACCTACAGCTCACATCTTCCTCTTAAGATAAGCCTGACTTCTCTGCCACTCTACCAAGATTTTGAGTTAGTATAGACTGATACAAAGAGTTGGATATCTACAAACCACTGGGATGGCTTACTAAAGTCTTACTACCAGTAGGACTTTAGGAAAACTCCCTGAACACCATCTGCAGTAAATGGAAAAGTGCACAAGTAACATTACAACAGTCGAAAAATAACTGCTGCAACCAGCTCATCCAAGGCACATTGTAAAAGTAACAAAAAAGCCATTACAGAAAAAGTTATATGTAACAATACAAAGTATCCTAACCACTCTTCACTGCAAGGCAGTGGTCTGCAACCTTTAACTCTCCAGTTGTTTTGGACCACAACTCCCAACAGCCTTAGCCAGCATAGTCAATGGTGAGGAATCATGAAACTTGTAGTCTAAAACATCTGCAGAGCCGCAGATTGCTGACCGCAGCTGCATGGTGATGTGTGCAATTATAACAAAACAAGAAATCCACAAAGGGAGTTCTAGTTTCTCAGTACTGATAATATTAGAGACTAATCTGTTTCCCCATAAGAATGAGCAAAAGCGCAAGTGAAGTAAATCAGAAGGCTTTACTTGCCTCCGAAAGGACAGGTCAGGGTTCAAAACAAAGCAAAAAGAAAGTGTGTCCCATAGAAGTCCATGGCAGGAAAGCAGCAAAAGAAAAATCTTTAACGGTTATGCACCACCCTCATTCCACAAATGCGGTTGAGTGATTTATATGTGGCTAGTTGTCAAAACTTAAAATATTTCCACTCTGGTTAGGACCTCACAACACGCCTTGGCTCAGATCATACCTATGGGGACTGATTTGAAGTAATGTACTTATAATGAGGCCCTCTAACAAAAATGCTGTGCAGATGCTATAGTGGCAAATGTGACAGTACAAGGTTAGACACCATTCTCAAACATTTTACATTAAAGTTCTGGGGTGGTCATGCAGTCCGTGCATTGACAGAGTTCCTATGTCGGGAACTGGTCAGTCACTGTACAAATATAAAAAATATGCATACATACCTCACCAACAAGCATTTCATAAATCAGGACACCAAGACCCCACCAGTCCACTGCTCTTGTATAGGATGTTTCAGTTAATACTTCAGGTGCTAAAAATTCTGGTGTGCCACAGAATGTGCTTGTTCGGTCTCCAAATCCCATTCCTGAAATGGTTACACATGAAATGGTTAAACGGTAACATCTCCAATAAAGAGACTGCATTAGGGTTAAATATCAAAAGAAAAGAATACTTAATTCAATGCTAAATATCCTATTCCTGTTCCTTTTCTTAATTCATGCAGAGGAAAACTATTTTTAATCTTCTCACTACATTAGACTACACTTTGTTATCTCCAATTCACATCTATTGTCCAACTAAAGCACTCAGATTGCCCGCCTGGGAGTCTTGATTGCATGTCCAGTTCCCCACTAACACCGGTACAGTGTTTTACTCTCTGGGGCCCCAAGCAATTGACTCTACTTTTCTCTCTCAGACAGGAACCAAATCACTTACGTTTCATGTCTCTGCCGATAACCTGGGTCTTCCAAGGCGGATTAGAACATGCTCATCGTATGCAGGTATACCTACTGCAATGATGGACAAAACCATGTTGTGCACGCACAATAAAGGACCACATTCACTTCGATCTTCATCCACTTTATTCTAGGTACAAGTTCAAGTACTCCTAAAACTGTCCACATTATGGCAACACAGAACTCAAGGAAAAAAGTAAACAGAAGGGGTTCATTACTTTGCAAACATACCTGTGAGTGCTTCAAAGTATGTATTTTATTGTAGGTCATAAGATTTTTTTTTCCCCAACTCATGCAGGTAGTCAGTTGAGTACAGTTAGAGGGGAGGTTTATTTACTTATGCCAGCTGTAAACCTATTAAGTCCAATATAGCACAATTCACTTTCATTAAGGCCAACAGTCTGGTTGTCAGGAATCACCTACAGACTTCTGGCCCTAGAAGTCATGGCGCCTCCATGAAGCACAGCAAAAATTAACACTATTAGCTTTCCAACACAAGATCGGTCTTTATCTTGAAGCCGCACAGCTGCTCCAATACTTCAAAATCGCTTCAAATATTGCTTCCACCCATGCCCTTTGCCATGAAGCATTGTTCAGGTCCAGTAGCGGTTAACTGAAGTCTTGCCCTTTACCCTCACCTCAGCTGACACTTCCACCCATGCCTTCACTGATGCATCCCGGGTCCCTACACAAGGCAACCTTAACCCTACCAACTACTGCACTTAATCAGTGGCTCTACTGCCTACCAGTGGTGACGTGCATCAGACCTACTACCTTGGTAAGCCAGGAATCTGGGTGCTGGATGGCCAAAGAACAAGGGAGGTGGCTGGGGGACTCTGGAAAAAAATCTCTTCAGTAATCTCACTTCCCTCAGTGCTACCGGTTTGCAAAGCGCAGGCACAGCTTCACACCACCCCAGAACTTTCCATGGCAGTCAATTGCCTTTCCAACGCACCTGCTTATCCTTCTGGTGAGTGGGTTGGTACATGACATTCATCTGTTCCTTCTCATGTGAGACCCCCAGCACTTTTTGCTGGACTCCTTGTTTTATTTTTATCCGTCTCCCGAGTGAGTGGGAGGCTTTATTCCCACTCACTCATTCTTTTACTCTGTATATGGGAACCCTTGTTGATTACTTTTGTACTTTATTTTATGGACTCATGTTTTCCCCGATATTTTGTAAGGCATCTGTAATCTACTTTTGTAGCACACAGCACCTTTTGTGCAGTGCTACTGGGAGCCCTTTGGGCTTCACTTTGCATTTTCTTTCATTTTCCTCATGAGAACTAATGTTCCCCAAGGGTAGAGGAATACTTTTTATCCTTTCTACATTTTCTTTTGAGAGATCAGCACACCCACCTTATGTGGAGTGCTGAGGGGTTACATAGTATCCCTTTTCTCATGGATCTTGTAACATTTCTGTTACAGTGAAAAGCATACCTGAATGGCTGGTGGCAGTGGAGGTGTTCTACTGACGTTTGTGTGATTGTTACCCGCGGGCTGTATTCACAGCCTCGGTAATGCACAGAAGAGTCACCACTGACCCAAAATGGTTGCTTTTTTTGCCATTTTTTGTGCGCTTGTCCTTTCTTGGTCCTTTTCAGCCAGATTGGGTTGGGGAGGTCCTGGTTTAACTGTGGCAATACCTCAGGAAGCCTACCAAGGCACCAGAGTGTCTGTGAAGACTGGAAACGAGGGAGGAGTGTGAAATCAACAGCCCTTTTGTATTCTGGCATGCCTGCCTGGAACCAGCTCCAACTGGGAGGCTGGCTGTCCTGAATGGACAGCAACCGCCCAAAGTTTGAATGTAGCATGAGTGCGGATTGGCTGGGTTCCTGGATAAATAGCCTGGATCTGGAAATTGAAGACAAGTCGACCACTGGAAGAAGAAACGAAGATGAAGCTGACTCGAGACGCTTGCAGCCCCTTCCAGTAACCGGTGAAGCCTGAAGTGACTGCTGCTGTCCTGACCCCATTTTCGAATCGACAGGGAAGCTCCAAAGAGGACGACTTCCTCACTTGGACTGGTGGGCATAATCAGTCCCAACATGACCTTCAATTTGAGCGATCCCATGACATGCTGCAACCTTTCTGGGCTGCAAACCGCCAATACCCTGCGACCAGCGTCCCTCCTGCGCTGCATGGTCTTCCGAAGAATGAATCTTCCCGAAACTTTGGTGGACTCCTGCTGAACCTGTAGAAGCAAGATTCCACTCCTCAAAGTCCCCTCGCCAGAGTGCGGGACCGAGTCGATCGGACGAGAACCGTTCTTCACTGATGTCACCGAAAATTTTCCAAAATCCACAGATCCGCTTTGGAGCCCGAAGAATCCCTTTGCTGGGAGCCCCCCCGCTCGATTGTTGCTGTGAAATCCCAGCCAAAGTCCCTCCTTTCGCTACCACGACCAACAAACAGGAGACCGGGTCTACAGCTGCTACCGTATGAAGGCATCCAGCTTCATCTTCATCACTCCTAAGGTACTTTGGGAATTGAGGTAATACTTACCTAAAGTCATTGTGTTGCTCCCGTGTGACTTGAGGTAACTCGTGTGTTTGGGAGTTCAACCATACACAACATTACGCATCGCTTACGCCTAATGCTGGAACGCATTGCAGGGAGTCTTCTACAAAGTCCCTGAACCAGTTTACCCACAAGAACTGTTACTTAACTGTTCCAGAACATTTCCACAGGAACATTTGCCTTTTATACAGCTTGTGCTTGCCTTTTTGATCCCCATTCTGCCCCTAAAAGAGACTCAGAACTAGCTAGGGAAGGACTCTTGAAGCCTAGGTTCTGTGAAAAGATTAAGTAGCTTACCTTGTGTTGGTGTTGTTTATGATCAATAAAGTTATTACTTACCTTTGAATTGTGTCAATATTCTGAAAAGTATCAATTATTGCACTCACTTGTTAGATTCCTGACACATAATAAGTTACAAGTGTTGCCAATGACTTACTTGCTAATGTTGGTCGTATAACTATTATTCCTGAAGCAGATCTATAGATTTACTACAAAGTTATTATTTACCTGTGAATTACATAAGGTCATTCAAAAAAGTATGACAAAGTTATTACTTACCTCTGAATTGTTTTCACTAATCTTAAAAGTAATTGCAAGCTCTGTAAAAGGTTGACATGCTTATTTCTTGGTCATTTATTAGGCGCTTATACAATTAGCAAAACTGTTTCAAAGCGCCCACAGGGCAAACAGGGTAGGGAAAGGGGGTGGGGGAGTAGACAATGAATTACAGCAAGGATAAATCATTGCATTAATAGTACAAGTAATGAGAATGAAGGGAAGGGGAGACAAACCTACTATGCCTTGTGAGTGTTCAGAAAGTGCAAGTGCAGAGGGGTGAGGAAATCAGGTGCTTTGCTCAGGGTAAGTGCTAAGAGGAGAAGAACGTAAGTGCAACCACCCATGGGTAGGGTGATCACAAGTAAGTGTAGTAGAGAAGAAAAGCAGCTGGGATGAGAGATGTGGAGGACAAGGCCCCCATGACACAAGGTCCCTCCACATCAGTCACACTGCTGTAAGATAAGCAGGGAAGAGAGGAGGAGAAGGAAGAGGCAAAGAGAAAGTTGGTAAGGCTTTTTCAGAAATTATGGAGGTCTTGCCCAAGACGCAGAGGGAGGTTATTCCACAGGAGGGTGCCAGCCGAGGAAAGTGATTGTCCACCAGCTCTCTGTTTTGCAAAGCGCTTAACACGCAGGGAGTTTGTATTTGTATTTTATTTATTTGTAGAGCGCACCAAGCCTGGAGGAATCTGGGCTCTTTTCTTGCAGGAATATACAATGAAGTGTGGCAATAAATCGTTACAATAAATTACATATGTACATGAGAGTGTAGTTACAAGGCACGGTTATGTACAGTTCAAAAGATAACACAGTATGAGTTAACAGTCAATCATTAACGGGCGAGTATTTAGTTCTCTTGTGTGGAGAGCCATGTTTTAGCCTTCTTTCTGAAGATGTGAAAGGATGGTTCAGATCTTAGCGTTAAATGAAGGGAGCTCCATTTCTTAGCTGCTAGAGTAGGGAAACTGCTGCCTCTGGCCTTTTGGAGTTTGAATCTTGGTATTTTAAGACAGTGAGATTGAGCAGATCTGGTGGGGCAATCAAATGAGTTGCGAGTGAAGTTATTAGTAAGGTAGCTACAGGCTTGGTTCGCTAGGCATTTGTGGGTTAGGGATATAGTTTTGAAGGCAATTCTTTGATTGACAGAGAGCCAGTTCAGGTTGCGTCTATGTTGAGATATGTGTGGTCTGGGGATATTTAATGCTGATCTAATGGCATTATTTTGTATTGCTTGCATCTTTTTTAGGTTATGTTGGTTGGTTCCTAGGTATACAACGCATTGCAGTAATCATGTTTTGATAGCACTAGTGCTCTGGCTAAAGTAATACAGTTAGTAGTCGTGAGGAATGGCCTACAGGCTGTGATTAATTTGCAGGTGTAGGCTGTGGATGAGACAAATGCATTGGTTTGTCTAGCTAGGTTCAATGTTTAGTCAATATAAATGCCTAAAGTTTTCACTTCTTTTGAGACTTTGATGGTGCCAGAGGAACGGAGGAGAGTATTTGGTCAGGAGGCGTTGAAGAAAGAGGGGTCCCTGGCCTCAGACAGCCTTGTGTATGATACAGAGGGATATGAATTTAATCTGTGCCGAGACCGGGAGGCAGTGAAGGCTTTTTAGGGCAGGAGAGATGCAGTCCCTGGGTTTGAGGCCAAGGATAAGTCTCGCTGCCCTATTCAGGGTTAGCTGGAGGGGTCGCAGGGTGGAGGAAGGAAGATTAAGGAGGAGGATACTGCAGTAGTCTAGCCTGGAAAGAACCAGAGAACGGGTAACACTGAGTCTCTGGGGGAAGGTGAGGAAGGGTAGAGTCCCTTTGAGAAGAGCAGAAAGTGGGACTTCTTCACAATGTCCTGAATATGAGGGATGAAGCAAAGAGGGGTCAAAGATGACTCAGATGCCCAACTACAGTGCAGGGGGCGGGGGAGGAGGCAAGGAGGAAGGCAAGAGTGTGGGGAAGAAGTATGGTACAGGGGACCCGATAGGGAGAATCTCTGTTTTGCTGGCATTGAGGCAGAGGTAATTGTCAGTGCACCAGGCCTGGATGGCAGAGAGGCAGTCGGGGATGAAGGAGGGTGCAAGGACGTCAGTGGAAAGTTGGAAGAATAGTTGTGCATTGTTAGGGAGAATTCTCAGTAATGTGCTAATTCCTCTCTACCTTAGGGTCCCCCAGCTCTTTTTTCTGGACTTTAGGACTTTTAATCTCTAACCTGGAGAGAGTTAGACCCTTTTCCCACGCTCATGTATTTTTCTGTGATTTGTGACTCTGTGTTTCTTTTGACTTTGGAGTCTGACAAACTCCATAGGCATCATCTTTGCATTTGTGACACACAGCACCTTGAGTACAGTGGCACAGGGAAGTCTCTTAGATTTCCCAAAGGTTTAAATAGCTTCTCTTGGTGAAACTACTGTTTCCAAGAGCAATGAAGTGAAATTGACTTTCTAGACCCAGCACACACTATCTTACACTAGGGTGTTGGAGGGGTTACTTGGTATCCCCTTTGTCTAGTTTCTCATGTAACATTTTTATGTTACCCTTTCTACAATTAATGGCTGGTGGCAGCAGTTTACTTTTGACTACCATTGTGTGTTTTTACCGCAGGCTGCAACTGCAGCAAGACACCCAGGGGTGCCCATTTTGTCAAAATGGCATCGGTCTTCCTTTTTTCACCATTTCTTGTTGGAAAGGTCCTTCTTGAGATTTACTATGCGTGCCAAACCAGGTTTGGTCCCTTTGTTCATTTTGTCTTTGTGGGATTCACGAGTGAAGCCTGCCTCTGGCTCCAGCATGTCTGGCAGGGTCAGGAAGTGAGGGAGGTGTCTAAAACTCAGTGTGCTTAATCCCCCCCCGATTACAGGAATGCACTCAAAGGTGATTGGCCGAATGGCTGTCCTTGGAGGAAAGCCACCCTGCTGTGTGATTGACAGCTAGGCTGGAATGAATGGGAGAAACCTGCATAAAAGGAAAGGCTTTTTAGCTTGGAAGAAAGTCGACCACTGGACGAAAGAATCCAAAGAACTTGGAAGAGACGCCTGCTGCAACTCCTGGACCGTTGGTTTGCCACCTCAACAGAGTGCTGGACCCCAGATGCGAGGAAAGTCTGAAGTGGTATTTGAGAACCGCAGTGTTGCTATTTACTGTAGACGCAATAAGCTGAAACTGCAGAGTGCTGCTGAATTGAAGTTTGCCCATTGTTGCCGCCGACCTTCCCAGTGCAGGAGCCCCCAGAAGTCCTCCCTCTTGTCTATCTTCTATCTATCTGTATTCTTGTATTGCGCCACTAACCCATAGGCCTCAGGGCGCACACAAAAAAGGAGGAAAGAGACAGAACAACAAAAAACAATGTCAGACAGGGAGAACGAGGAGACATGTAGACTTGGTGAAACCTAAACCTCATAAAGACCAGCAAAATGAGGAAAAGATAGCAGAAGACTGATTTCAATACCGAGAGGGCTATGATAAGAAGACGGAAGAGACCTATCCTTTGTCAAACAGGAAGGTCTTCAATTGCTTTTTGAAGATAGGCAGAGACTCACTATTAGAGAGGTATTTAGGGAGAGCATTCCAGAGAGCTGGGGCCCAAGAGTCAAAGCTAATACCCCCAAATCTTTTCAGGATATTCTTTTTGATCCTAGTAGCGAGATAGGATGGGGCTTGGCCATGAAGGCATTTAAACACAGTAGTAAGGCCTTTGTGGTGTAAGCGCTGTTTCACAAGGAGCCAATGAAGGCTGCGCCTGGCGTCAGAGACGTTCATGTTGCGCTTAAGGCCCATTACAGCGCGTGCTGCATTGTTTTGTATAATCTGCAAGGTTTTAATGTTGGTCTGGGAGGTACCGATCATTAGACTGTTACAATAATCAAGCTTGCAGTTTACAGTGGCGGCTGCAATCACAGCAAGGTTCTCTTTAGACAGATAAGGACGAATCTGCCATAAAAGCTGAATATAATAGTGACACGAGAATTTGAGATAATTGGCCCGACGGGTGAAGGATAGCTGCGGGTCAAAGTAAACTCCCAAGGTCTTTACGGATTTAGATACGGGAATTATGTGTTGGCCAATCAGAAAGTTGTCATATTTTGTGTCGAGTTTCTTCAGATTTTTCTGGGTACCTAAAATCAACAGCTCTGTTTTTGCATTGTTGAGGGCCAGTGAGTTTAATGCCATCTACTTCTGGATTTCAGTGAAGATGGAGTTGATATGCTCAACATCTTTTTGATACTCACCAGTGAGTTTAATAACCTGCGTGTCGTCAGCGTAGTTGGCAAAATAAATGCCAAGGGCTGAAAGAAGAGCGCAGAGAAGACGAGAGTAGATATTAAAGAGAAGAGGTGAAAGACATGAGCCCTGTGGAACACCACATAATAGTAAGGAGGCCATGGAGTGAGCATTATCCTTCGTAACTCATGTTCCGTGGACCCAGAAATGATTTGAACCAAGCAGAGGCTTCAGGGGAACATTTACAGATTGTGATCAGTCTATCCGCCAGTAGTTGATGATCGACTAAATCGAACGCAGCGGATAGGTCTAATAATAGTAACAGGGCGGTATGCCCTTTATCAACAAGGCCAGCAATGTAAGATTTTAAATCTGGCAGTGCGGTTTCAGTCCCATGATTGGGGCGAAACCCAGATTGTTGTGAGGCTAGAATATCATGTTCCTCGACAAAAGTTTGGTATTGACAGTAGGCAATCTTGTCTATGATTTTCAGCATAAAGGGAACATTAGTGATTGGGCGATAATTTCCTGCCTCTGCCGGATCCAGATTTTCCTTCTTAAGCAGAGGAGTGACCCATGCTTCCTTTATGTTTTCGGGGACATATGATTCACTGAAGGATCTGTTAACAAAGGTAGTGACCCATGGGGCAACGGTATGGATATGATCTTCGAATAAGGAGGCTGGAAAAACATCTCCCCTACAGGAGGTGGGTTTGAGTTTTGAGACAGTGTGGATAACTTCTGCTGTTGAAACGGGTTTAAAGGTAAAGAAATGAGAATCATTGGGCAAATCCATGTTATCTAGAATGGATGCGGTATTAGTCAATAATTTGACCTGAGAATTAATATTGTTTTGATGAGTTAGAGTTTTATTGGTGAAGCTGTTGTGGATATTTTGACACCGAGTACTGTCTGCCGGGGGCAATGAAATGGTGGTACAACCTTTAAGCTCCTGGAGAATAACACAAAGCTCTTTGGAGCTAGATTTGGCTTTAGAAATCCTGGAATTAAGATGCAATTCTTTTGTTGAACGAATAAGAGATTTATACTGTAGAAGAGCCTGCTTATAGGCGTTCAAACTAGACTCAGATGGTTGTTTGTGCCATTGTCGTTCCATTTGGCGTTTTTTAGAACGGGCCTCAGTAATTTCAACTGAGAATGGGGTATAGGGAGCATTTTTTTCCTTTTTTTTGTTGGAGGGTTTCAGTGGGGCTAGTATTTCCAGTGTGGTATCAAGTGCGGATCTTATGTTAGCTACAAAGTCGCCAGTGGCATGGTCATATCTAAAGAGGGTAATAGAGGAGTGACCGTAGTACGAAAGGCCTCTTGGGTGACTTTGCGTTAGTTCCTTGACATAACAGGTAAAATAGGCTGATTATCTTTTCTCAAAATATGATTGTGGTTGGTCTGAAAGATTATCGAAAAATGATCTGACCAGATACATGGACTAACATCAATGTTAATAATAGGGACATTTTTTCCAGTATGTTGCCACCAGTATGAGTGGGGGTTTTAACGTGCTGAATAAAGGATAAAGAGAACAGGGAATCTGCTAGGGAAGTGGACAAGGCATCCAAGGGATTGTCAGCCCAAAGGTCCCCACGAATGAGGCCCAGAAACACCAGGATCTGCAGAGCTGTACAGGAACAGAAGCCAGCTGGAACCATTTCTTCTAACCAAAAGGTACTGTGAACCTAAGAGGACTTACCTCCAATTGTGTATCCTTATGCGTTCTCAGTTGAGACTGGTCTTGGTTGCCCCTGCAGAGTTACTTACAGCTATACCCCTCACAAGCCTCCCTGCGCGTGGCCCTTCAAGTGATTTTATTTCTACAAACTTTTCTAAAAATATTGTGCAAGACTTTTACTTACTTGCAGAGAAGATCTTTAGTTCCCCTAGACTTTGTTCTACTAACATTGGCTGTCCTGGCTCCCTGAGAGATTCTTTTTACCTCTGACTGTGTTTTTACCTTTCCCCCAGGAAAGGGTTAATTTACTTTGCATTGGAGGGTTCAAAAAGTACTTGCCAATTTTATGAAATATTTGTTAACCTTTGTTTTATTCGCTTATCTAACCTTTGCACCACACTCTTTATTGCTCTAAATGTACCAGTGATAAATCAATGTCCACAGTGTCCTCGCTATTTAAGTCACCTGAGGGTGTAGGGAGTGTCTGTGTGCCATCCTCAATGGGTATCATCTGATTAGAGAAACTAGGAGTGTGTTTGGAAGTATATTTTGAAGTGTTACATGTTTTGGTGCGCCTGAAGAAGGCTTATATAACGGTTCAATAAATTAATAAATGTTTAATCAAGAAACCTTGAGTGTAAGAGTTTATTTGAATACTGGTCACTGTGAATCTCTGTGTAACCACTCTACTGCTCTAAGCCTGGCTGCTCAGCCACACTACCAACCTTAGTAGTACAGACTTATACCAAACGTTGGGTTTCTATTGCAAGGAGGTCAAGGTTGCTGTAGTCTCCCAAAGGGTACTGCACACAATCTTGCCTAACATGCATCATCCGCGTAGCACTGGAAGTTAGGGGAGAAGGAGGAAATGAGTCGTGCAAGCAGAGATAGGTATATGTTAAAGAGCCATGGCAAAAGAATGGAGCCCTGGTGGATGCCACAGGTATCGGAGGAAGAAGGGGAAGAGAAAGGGCCCAGAATGGTTTTGGAGGAACGGTCAGTTAGGAAGGAGGTAAGCTAGTCCAGTGCCCGATCCGAGATGCCAAGGGGGTCATGGAGCCTTTTTATGAGGATGGAGTGATTCACTGTGTCAAAAGCAGAAGAGATCAAGAAGGATGAGACAGCAGGGAAAGTTGGAGTCAAGAGATGCAATCAGTTCTTCAAGGGTGTGAAGAAGAGCAGTTTCCGGGCCTCTGGATGCTCGGAATCCAGAATACCTTGGTTGTGTTGGACTTGTACCTCCATGTTATTCCGGAAACTGAACAACCCCCAAAGTTTACTCCAACAATGGCTTTACTTACCTAGAATTGCATACTGCCATTCCATACGTTTTTTACACAGTGATGTACTTACAAGACATATTGTATTGGCTTAATATTGTGTTTGCTTATTATGATAGTAGTTACCCTTCTGAAAAATTCTCTTTACCTGTGTGTTTGTATGGGATACAATTACTCACCGTAATCTTATTTCTTATGCTTGCATCTGCTTTGATTCACACGCTATGCATAGGCTGACATCTAGTGGTAGTCTGAGTGTAACATATCTTGTTTTTGAAACTCGAAAAGAGACGTCGACTGGGCGTGTCAGTAATATTATCCCTAGTGTGACATCCACTGTACCCATGGTCTTTCACACGTTGAGGTGGCTCAGATTGTTTTGTTTCTGACATGAGGTAGCATGAAGTGTAGCGCGAGTACAGATGTAATAAAGCAGATAAGAAGCGATAAGCCAGAAATACATCTATGCACGTTCAAATCTAAGAGGTGAGGAAAGGTGGGCACATGTGAATCTAAGCAGATACAAGCATCAGAAATATGATTACAGGGAGTAATGTATCCCTTCTGAGGCTTGTCGATCTGCTTAGATTGCATGCTATGCGTAGACTAGCGAGCAGTTTTTGTAGAAGGTGGTGGGTTGTGAAGGTATAGCAGCAAATAGATGTTTAGGCACTGCTTGTTCCACCTGTGAATCTGCTCTAGAATGTGTGTCAATGCAGTAATGCTAAGTAAAGGTATGTATGGAACTCCAAGTAGCTGCTTTGCAAATGGCGTCTAGCGGGACGTTTGCAATGTATGCCAAAGTAGCTCCTGTACCTCTGGTACAGTGAGCTCATGGTGTGAAAGGCAAGGTTTTCCTATATAGAGAATAGCAGAGCTGTATGCACATATCCATTTGGAGATGGTGTTCTTTGAAATGTGATGACCCTCCCTACCAGGTGCTATGGAGACAAACAGTTGATCTATCTTCCTTAGCGGTTCTGTCTTGTTTACATAGTACAAAACTACCCTACTTGCATCAAGTGTATGGAGATTTCTCTCAGTGGAGTTTGATGGATTTTGGAAAAATCCTGGGTAGTTCAATGGACTGGTTAACATGGAACTTAGATGTGAATTTAGATGAAAACCTAGGGTGTGTTCCATTTGCCCTTGGGAATAACAAAGAAAGGGTCTTGCACCGACAGCGCTTGTAGCTCACTGACCAGTCTTATAGAGGTGATGGCGACTAATAAAAGTAGTCTTGTAAGTTAGGCGTTTGAGGCTGGATTTGTGCATGGGCTCAAAGAGGGGACCCATGAGCTTGGAGAGTACAACATTAAGATCCCAACCTGGAGGAGGGTTGGAAATTGGGGGGGGGGGGGTAAAGCCTCTTTACTCCTTCCATGAAAGACTTTATAACTGGAACCTTCCACCAGGACACTTTGTTCTGTGAAGTGGTGTATACGGACAGAGTCACTAGGTGGACCTTGGAGTTAAATACTAGACTAGAGTCTAGTAAATAGAGCATGTATTGAAGAATGTTTGATGGGATACATTAAATTGGATTTAGATCTTTTGATCCGCACCATATCACAAATCTTTTCCATTTGTTGAAATAGCAGTTCCTGGTGTTGGGTTTGCACGTGCCTCCTTGAGGATATCCATACACTTTTGAGGTAGTTTTAAGTGTCCAAACTCTAGGACTTCAGGAGCCAGGCTGCCAAGTTCATAACTGAGGATGTGGATGGAGTGTAGTCCCCCTGTGCTGGTACAGCATGTTGTAGGTGCACAGAAGTTTGATCGAGTTGTACATCGCCAGTTTGAGAAGATGCGGAAACCATGGTCGTCTTGCCCAAATAGGGACTATCGGGATTCATGTGGCTTGTTCCTGGTGCATCTTGTGCACGATTCCGCTGACGAGTGGGCGCTGACCCACAGGGCGTTCCCATTGGACTGGGGAAAACTGGATGCGAAGTCTGGGCATTGTGCGTTTAGGTTTGTGGCGAACAAGTCTAAAGGAGGATAACCCCAAAGGGAGAAGTCTTTGTGTATAATTTCTCTGTGGAGTTGCCACTCATTCTCCTCGGGTAAAGGATTTCTACTTTGAGGGTCTGCTAGAGCATTGAGTTCCCATGGAATGTGCTGAGAGACTAGGAACATGTTCCGCTTGAGTGCCCACTTCCACATTTTTTGGGATAGCCTGGACAGTCTTGGAGAGTGTGTGCCTCCCTGCTTGTGTATGTAAAACATGGCAGTGGTGCCGTCTTTGAGGACTTGCACTGTCTGACCCGCTAGATGCAGCTGAAAGGCTTGCAGTGTTTGTAGTACAGCTAGTAGCTCCAACAGGTTATTTGATTTTGGGCTGTAATCTATGTCCACAGGCCATGCGCTGTGTGGTGAAGGTAATGGACTCCCCATCCGGAGAGTGAGGCATCTGTTGTGAGTACCCGTTGAACTGGAGGACTGCAAAAGGGTTTCTCCTTTAGCAGATTGTCTTTGGACCACCAGCATAGTGCTTGTACTAGGGTTGGCGAAACAACCACTAGATCGTCCCAGTGACCGCTTGCCTGAGACCACTGTTTTGCTAACCACTACTGTATTGGGCGCATGCACAGCGGCGTATGTGTTACTAGATAAATGCATGAAGCAATCATCCCTAGCAGGTGTATTGCCTTGACTGGCGAGATGATGCATTTGCAGTACCATGTTCTGAACTCTTGTTTGAGGGGAAGACTAGCACATCTTTTGTCTTTAGGATAGCACCTAGGAACTGTTTGGTTTGGCTTGGCTTGGAACGAGGCTCGATTTATTTCTCGCTGATTGAAAACCCAAAATGGAAGAGAAGGTTGATAGTTTTTTGCTTGCAAATATGAGGGGATGACCCAGTTATCAGCCAGTTGTCCAGATAAGGGTACACTGGGATAGATTGCGTAAGTGCGCCGCCACTACCCGCTAACATTCTGGTTAATACCCTTGGAGCTGAGGCTATGCCGAAGGGGAGCACCCTGAACTGGCAGCTTTGATTTGAGATTTTGAGACAATTTCTATAGCGTCCTTTTCCAGCAGTGTCTTGACCTCTTCTAGTAGAATGTGTTGCTCCTCCTGCATTGTTTGTCTCCTTCTTAGCGGGTGGCTGGATGGTCTCTGTATGAGCTCTATACAATAGCCTCCCACCATGGTGGCTAATACCCACTTGTCTGAGGTGATCCCCTCCCATGCGTGGATAAATTGACCTGGAGCGGGACGTCATTGCTTGGGGGGGGGGGGGGGGTGAGAATAGGGGAGGATTTAGAGCCTCTGGACCTTCTGTGTCCTCTTTGAAAATTCTGCAGGTGGACTGCCCCTGCGAGGAACCCCAAGAAGACGTTTGTCCACCCAGACTATTTGTTTTTTTTAATTGTATATGGTTTTTAAAACCTTTACAAAGCAACATAAACTATTTATTTTTTTACAATTCATCATAACATGCAACTCATCAGTATAAAGTCAACATTAATCACATGATAATCACAAACCTTTCCTAAAAAGCATTGCAAACATTTAAAAATCAAAATCAGAACTAGATAACACAAGCACACATTTTAAAAACATTTAAAAAGACCCAAAAAATTAGAACTAAAGAAAAAATTAAATCAGGAGGAGGAAATCTATATACTTTCACATTTAGTATTTCCCCACCAATTTAAAGGCAAAGAGGATGTTAATATTTTAGTTTTAATTGAATAGATTTATAGAAAGCCGCTACGGCTATAGTGTCAGAAGCGTTTTCACCAAATAGACATCTATGCCAGATATGTTCCTCACAACACCAATGACTAGAAAGGAACAATTTGAATAAGTAGCTCATCCGTGTAACACTAATTGCTGGACAATGCAGAATCAGATGTCCAGTGGTATCCTCTAATTCTTCATTCTTGCAAAATCTGCATCTAGAATCTGCAACTGTAATCAATCCTCTCCGAAAGAGGATATTAAAATATTCAAGCGGAATTTGAGGACTATTGTTGTGTGCAATTTATCAGGAAATCGTACCAAATAAAACAGTAATGTTCTCCTTTTCTTGTGTTTATGGCTAAGATGACTCATTGATGGGTAACTGGAGTTTCTCTGTTGTGTCAATCCAGTCTTTATCGTATAAACAATTTTTTTTTAACCTTTTTAGGATTATCAACCTAAACCTCAATATTCAAGTTGAACCTTTGTTAAAGGGTTTTGCTTGACATACAGAGCTGATGGATATAATTACCAGTTTTCCCTCGAGAATTCTGGTTCATGCGCACATTCAGGTCTACATACAGAGAACCATGGACTGGTAGAAGCAATTTCTTATATAAAGATAGTAGCTTCCACTCTACCCGTGCTCTGAGATAAGACCTAGTTCAAATCGTATAGCCACGAGGGGAACAGCACGCCCAAAACTCTCCTCCAGATCGTAGCCTCTGCCAAATCCAACCATTTAGGGACTATATGAAAATATAGTTCTTGTCCATAGGTACGTTTTGGAATTACTTTTCCTTCGTAGAACTTCAATGCAGGACTACTGGGAAAGAGTCCACATTTTCGATTTATGAGTAGTTGGTTAAGCAGAAGAGCAGATTTTGGTGGAGAGTTTGGCTAACGTTACAATAACCCAGTGAAGCCGATATGGAGAAACCTATATGTCATGCTTACTGCTGATCTAATTACTGTATTCTCCCATGACCACATATCGGCCCTCCTATTCTTACTTCTTGAAAGGTCAAGAATTTGTTGTCTTTGGATTGATTAAAAGGCCATTATCACTCGCAAAAAATGAAAGCGCAGCAAGTAGCCTTTCTTAAACCAACACAGGATTGATCAAATAGCAAAAAGTCATCTGCGTAAGGTAGCCAAGACACCTTCAGAGCGCCCACCTTTGGAGACACTAGTATAGCCGGGCACAAATCATCATTTAAGTCTGATACATATAGGTTGATTAGATAAGCGGCAACAATACAACCCTGCCTTAGAACAGACTGATACGACTGGACATTGCCCCCTCTCTATTCAGCCTACCCTGGATACTAGAATTCTCATGAAGCCCTATTAGTTTTAGCAGGCCATGAGGGATACCCCAACCGGCTAACCTACTCCATAATCTAGACCTATCAAAGCAGTCAAAAGCAGATGACAGGTCAACAGATGCAACATACGTGCAGTCACCAGGAGTGGACCAAGCCGATTCCTGCCTGGTTCTCAAAACAAGACCATTAAGGTTTGTGGAATGAGCCTTGTGAAAACCTGACTGGAATCTGGATAGCCTATTGGACGTAGAGGCCGACAATTCAAAATGGTAGCGTAATATAGACGAAAAGATCTTACTATCTACATCCAAAAATGAGATGGGCCTATAGTTTTTCGGATCAGATCTTGCGCCTTTCTTGAAGATAGGGACAACATGTGCAATCTGCTATGATTTTGGAAAAGTTTTAGTGACAATAGCGCTCTCAAAGAGAATGGCCAAAGCATTTGCCCAGTTAGTTGGGTCTTTCTTTAGAGTGTTATTGGTGAGGCCATTTAGACCTGCAGCTCTTTAGGATTTACAACGGGTTATCAGATCTAGCAGTATATTCACTTCAACCTGAATGTTTATTTCTTGAGACGTGTCAGATCTATTGGTAATAGTTAGTGGCTTGGCTTTGCCAGGAACATATAGATCTGAAAAAAAACTCCACCCAAGCAGACTCGGCAACAGCATTACCACCCTGTCTATTAGATAGAGCAGCGTTGAGAATGCTGTCCTCGAAATCAGCGTAGATTAAACGAGCATCTTTACACAAAAGGTTTGTTATTTAGCTGTCCCAGGGATTGAAGGGTGTCTTACTCTTCTTTAGCACTTTTCAGTGCACCCTCGACTGCTTTCCAAAATAAGGCATTTGGTTCAATTGGCATATTGAGTAGGGTGGCATGAGTTTCCAGCTTAAAGCCGGATTGTCTTAACCATGCATGGTGCTTAATAAGAGTACCCTCTGCTACTATACAGCCTACATTATCTGCTGCGTCCAGACTATTTTTCAGGATGCAATTGGCAACCTGCTTACCCGCAGCCACTGTGTTCAGGAGCTGTGATTTAAAACGCTCTGTGATGGAGTCGATCTGTTGTAGCATCTCGTCCCATTTATGGCAGTTGTAACTCACCAAGAGAGTGGTGTTACTAGCTGTTCTTTCTTGGTATGTAGCTGAGGAAGCTACTTTCCTGCCCAGTGTATATATCTTTTTGCTCTCCTTATCAGGAGGGGCTAAGCAGAGGCTAAGGGCGTGCCCGCCCTCATTCTTGTGGTAGTTACAACAAGAGATTCAGGCTTTAATTGACCCCTGATGTATAAGCGATCAGTGGGGGCTGGCCTGAACATTTTCTCAATACAGGGATTAACTGCCCACGTAAGGTTGGGGGTGAGTAGAGGAGGCTGAATGCGCCTCTGAATGGACAGCAGGAGTGGTATAAACTGTGCTGCAGACTTTTTATCCCCAAGGATGTCTGCTACAAAGTCTTTGTCCACCTGTGCTTCTTGTGCATCGATCTTGAAATGTTCGACAGACCTTTAGGAAGAGCTCATTATACTCCAGCGGATTATTCACAAGGGAGTCAGCCACAGGCGGTCATGGTGGTCCGGAGATGGTATGATATAGTCATAATACACGTCCGTGTCATATAGGTCCCCTTGGTCTCCTAGTGAACCAGGATTTTGAGAGCCTGAAGTATCAATGTAATAGATAGCATGGGAAGTGTCCTGCGATGTGCTGTATCTAGTTGTGGTTTTTTGGCAGCAGGTTGGTCTTTAGCTGCCTCCTCTTGTGAGGGCGGCCCTTGGCGGATGGACAGTTGATCAGGGTGATTATCAAAGAAATCTACAAAGCACAATATTATTTGAATTATTTTGTCAAATTGTTCAGGGGTCCAATAGGTGGAGCTTGAAAAATATGAGGGAACAGGGGTAGAGATGATCTCTGATGTACAGGATTGTATAGGCTGCATGGCCCCTAAAAGGGTGATCCCTAGAGAGAGGGCTCCTTAGATTTTGAAATTGAGGATTCAGCGAGTAGGGGTGTCGAAGATTTTGAATGTTTTGATGCCTTGGACTTAAGGAGAGTGTCTGTGCCATTTTTAATAGGCTCCCTCATTTTGGAGCTATTGTAAAGGGCCGTCATAGTGTCTTTCGACACAAGTTCTCCGGTACCCGAGGGTTTGTAATGTTTATTCACGGTGTCAGGAACAGACTTCGACATCTGTTTTGGGGGCCTGTCCTATGGCGAATGAATGTTAGCTAAGATTTTCATAGAAAAAATAAATCTTCCTGACCTGTGTCAACCCCAGAACTTTTTGTTTTTACTGGTGAATTATTTTTCCTTATACCTCTGAGTGGGAACCTTTTCCTACACTCACAGAATCTTTCGCTCTTTTTATGGGTATCATTTTTAAGACTCTCCATAGTGTCTTTTAAAAGTTATCCTCTTTGACAACTTGTTGGCAATAAGTGCCTATTGTTGCTGGGTTGCCCTAGGGGCTCACCTTATAACTTTCTCTGGCAACCATTGTGAGAACTACAGTTCTGAATGGTAGAAAGGATCTTTGGATCCCTTTTACATTTTATTAAGCGAGACTAGCACCCCTCCTCCCCACCTTATGTGAAGTGCTGAGGAGATACTCGGTATCCCCTTTCTCATTTTAAATGTAACATTTATGTTACAAGGACAAACTTAACTTTAATGGTTGGCGGCATTGAACCGTTTTATTAATTCGGTGCACCTTTACCACGGGCTGTTTGCACAGCCCCAGTAAAGGCAGCCATGGGTGCTCAAGTGACCAAAATGACCCTGGTCTTGTTTTTTTTGCCATTTTAGTGTTCCTTGTCCTTTCTTGTTCCTTCCCCCAACATCCAGGGTGGGAAATTACATGTGATTTTTTATCTTCGGCGGGAGTCCTGTGGCCTCCCCGTCCAAACCCCAGAGTGTCTGTGAAGGTAGGAAGCAAGGGAGGAGTCCAAAACTCTGCAGCCATTTTTCTTCCAGCTTGAGTGTGAGATTCCAGTTCAAACTGGGATGCTGGCTGTCCGGAAAGGATTGCCAACCCCCCTAATTTTGAATGTTGCAAAGGTGTTTGATTGGCTGGGTTCCTGCATAAAAGTCAGAACCTGAAGCAGAAGAGGTAGTCGACCACTGGAACCAAAATCGAAGAGGAAGATCTAGAATTTGCGGCTGAAATGATTCCCAGCGATCAGAGAACCTGCTTTGTGACCGGAGCCTGTTGTGGCCCTTCCTTCCAATCGACCTGGGGACTCCAAAAACGACTACCCTGACCCAGAGCCTCGCGAGACCCACTCTAGTCCTGAAGACCTGCCTTTATTAGCCATACCACGCCGTGCTGCGACCTTGCGAGCTGCAATAACTCAATACCCTGGGACCTTGAGCCATTGTGCGTTGTGCACAGTCTTCCGAATTCCAAATCTCACTGAAACTTCGTGAGCATCCTGTTGGATCTCCAGAGGCACAATTCCAGTCCAAAAAGTCCCCTCACCAGAGGGCTGGAACTTGCAAACAACGAGAATCTGACCAGGGATATGCTGTCTTCTTCTGTGCTCCTGAAAAAAGTGCCAAATCCAGAGAGCCACTTCCAGCTGCGAGGACAATCTCGCCTAGAGCCTTGCCCGTGATCCTTTCTGAAAAGGTCCTTCCAGTGTCCTGTCTTCTGGCTTCTTGATTAAGGAATTCAACGACCGGGTTATTGGCTGCAGATCCTGAAGTCCCCCTGCTGCAAAATCTTCTGAGGTAGGGTGCTGGCTTGGGTATTTACTTACTGTAAATCTCTTATGATTCCTGTGTAGTTTTGGGGTGTTTTCTGTGACTGGGAGACCTCTCGTCCAGTGCACCCAGGCCCCCTGCTGGAATCCTGCTAGGGTGTCTTCTGTGAAGCCCCTGGAGCCTTAATTAACTCTAAAGTAAAGTACTTACTTGTTGTAACAGTCTCCCTTAGGAACTGACTTTTGCCACTTAAGAACCGATCCTGACAATCCTGTTGGACACTAGACCCTAGTCACCCCCCTTCTGCCACTGAGAACACTCATGCTCCAAGAATAAGGGAAAGACTTCAAAGGATTGTCTCTTTTGCCTAGAAAAGAGTGTTTTAAAAGTGACCTACTTGCAAAAGAAGTTGGTTGGTAACTAACTCTACAAAAGTTATTACTTAGCTTAGAAATGTTCTGCCATTCTGGAAAGTATATATAAGGTTTTACTTACCTTAGAAATCTTTTGCCATTCTGAAAAGTATATGTAGGTTATATGCTTAGGTCTGTGTACCTTCAAGCACAGTTTTGTGTTTTTCTATAATGTGTTTCTATGATCTGTGATAGTACTTATGATAGTACTCCTTTCCCTCAAGATTTATCTGGGTCTACTTGTATTTAAATAAATCATGCATTTCTTACAATACATAGTGTGTCAGTGTTTCTTTGGACCATTTGTATTACAATTTCATTTGTACTGATTCTACAGCCCTCTCTCCCCTTCTAAGATAAGCCTGGCGGCTCGGTCTACGCTACCATGAACTCGGGTGGTACAGCCTTATACTAAGAGTGGAGTCCTGTACGGTCTCAGTTGAATGGTTTTACTAAGCCCTTAATTGGACTTCAGAAAAACGGTCCTAACAGCGAACACTGCGTGTGCCAAAACGGTTGACGAAAGGGTCGGCTGTCGGCCGTAGGGGCGTGTACTTTTTGTGGCATGCAGAGTGGGTGCCTGAGCCACTGGATGTCCTCTACGTAGCAGAAGCGCCAGCCTGCCTGATGGAGTCAGGGACTCGTACGGGGGACACGGTCAGGTCCAGATCGCCCTCGGCGTCACTTAGGACGCCGAAATCGCTCGACACTCCCTCCACATCCATAGCGGTTTCGGCATGCATGGCGTGATGGGACCAGTGCTTTGTCTTACTGTCCTTTAGTGTCTTAGGCTGAAAATAATTGCAAAACTTGTAATATTTATTGAGGTGATCCCATGGGAGACTAGAGGTTACACACCTTGTGCGAGTCCTTCCAGGGAAACATCCGGTTACAGGAAGGGCAACATTTAAAGGGTGCATTTTCCATAATACGGAAATGCGGCAGCCCGGCGATGGAAAAGGACGAATAGGGAAATAGACATTCTCTAAAGGAAAAAAAGTTATGATCTCCCCCCGCACTCGCCCTACTGTGAAGGGCTGAAGCCGTTGAGGCCTAAGTAGGCCATAGTCAAAGTTCATCGAGATGGTACAAGTAGTCGTTGACTATCAATCCGTCCTTGAAAACCGTCGCTGAAGATCTTACGGTGGTACGCCCGTTGAAAGGAAAGCAAGAAATCTAATTTTAAACTTGTAGAATTTAAGGCATTAGCCAGAAAGAAGGCACTCCACAAATTGCGTCCGACTAGGATGGCGTAAAAAAGCAATCTGGAGGGACCACCAAGCGTAAAGGACTACGGGTACAGTGGACGTCGCACTAGGGATAGCATTACTGATACGCCCAGTCGACGTCCCTTTTTGAGTTTCAAATACAAAAAATGTCAGTCAAAAGTTAATTTTGTTTTTTTTACCTTCAAGTTCTAAAAAATACAGTTCATACATAAAAGATACATGTGTAAAAATATCAGCAGTAGGCAGTGAAATTCGTACAATATTTACACCATATGAGGGGGGAGGGGGGAATGGTAAGAGCATAAAATTGCAGGGCAGAAAAAAATCAGCTGAACTGTAAAATAGAGTCCCTATGGGACTAATTCGGTGTACAGCTGTGTTACTATCAGAATGTTGATGCAATCATTTTCGGGGAGAGCAATGCTCACAGCCACCAGCTCTTATTCAACAATATCCATATTATCAGGGCCATACGGCCGTGGATAAAACGCACAGTGCCAAATACCACATAAGGGAGAAGATATTCTCTTACAAATCTTATAGCAGGCATTACATGACGGATAGCTGCATTACTCAAAATAGGATGCAGGTACATAAATCTCAAACGGTCAGTTTATTTGCATAAAAGTAAACAGAGCAACACAATTTTCTATGCCAGAACCACA
Source organism: Ambystoma mexicanum (assembly GCF_040938575.1). Taxonomy (NCBI): domain Eukaryota; kingdom Metazoa; phylum Chordata; class Amphibia; order Caudata; family Ambystomatidae; genus Ambystoma; species Ambystoma mexicanum. Next base: position 1,060,203,455 of record NC_090922.1, on the reverse strand, counting down.
CATTGGGCAGGTCAGATTGACTCCCCTGTCACCTCTTGGTGAAGCAGGCTACTGGTAGAAATCCAAGCCTGAATCGGATATAGAGGGATTTCTCATAGGGCGAGAGGATGGTATTGAGGTAAACCTTGAACCCCAGTTCAACTGTGGACTCATTCTAATCCAGATTTCAATTGTGTGGCATTGACTATACGTTTTCCATACATATGCTTTTTCACCTTGGTTCTTAGGGTTTTCAGGTTCCATACCAGAGGTACCTGTGGTTTGTTCCATAGATCTGCCATGCCCAATTCAAGAAGACATTCCTTCACATTTGCTATACACTTGAGGCTTTTCCCGCCTTCGAGACTCACGACATGGGACAAGGCCTTCCAATATGCATCTAGCACGTCCCCGTTCGAAATCCTGGCCCAATATACATTACTGGTTTGTACGAGATCTGAGACCCTGTTATTAGCAAGTTCTAAATTGGCCAGGGCTGATGGGGCTGACACAGGTAAAAGTAATAGTTTCCTTAGAAATGTATTTTCACATACACATCTCACTGGTGTTAGTATGTCCCCCATAATTCCGAGCCATAGATGGCATCTGGGACCGCTTGTTTAAAATGCCAGGGCAGGGGAAATTGCCCCTCTACCATGTTGCGTGAAGAAAGACAAAATGACACCACCACAGTATTCATTTAGGGATAGTGATGATTTTTTACCTGTGGCTACCAGAGTCCTTAAACCATACTTTAAAGTAATCAAGTGAGTGACTTGTTCAGCAATGTCACGACATGCACGCAATCTTAATGATCTCCTTTTTGCATGCTGTGGTCTGAAGACCATCACTTTGCCGTGTTTAAGGATAACTAATTCTGAGCATTTATTTTCAAAGATAGTCAGGGCACACTTCAGGCTCTGGAGTATTGTAGCCAAAAGGACCACGTTGTCCGCATAGAAGAGGGCTGAATATTTATCTGTGTCCATCATGGGGCTGTCCTGACACCCACTAATTAATTCATCAATCATTTCTTGTATATAGCTATTGAATAAAATGGGGGCCAGGGTACAACCTTGCCTTACTCCGATATTTACCCTGATGTCCTGCGTGTGCTCACCCCTAGCCCCCTATCTGAAAGTAGCTGTATTAGCAGACTATAGTGAGCGTATAATGGCAAACAGGTCAGATGGGGCGTTTCGCTTCGACAGAATATTCCACAGTTGCTCTCTTGAAACGGTATCAAAGGCCGTTTTTAGGTCCAAGAAGACTGCATAAAGGTGCATTTATTTTGACAAAAAGCATTTAGCAATAATCAAAAAGAAAATAAACCAGTGGACTATCGTGCCCATGTTTGACCTAAACCCTTCTGGAGGCAAGTAATCACATTTTCACGGTCCACCCATTCCTGTAGCAATTTAAGTATTGATTTACCAAAGAGCTTACCGACTCCATCCAAAAGCGAGATGGGGCGGTAGTTGCCTGTGGACTCTTGGCCACCTTTTTTTTTTAAAGATGGGCACATTTCTGGCTCTACGCCAAGAGGATGGTATCTCACAGTTGTGCAGAATAGCGTTGAACAACTTGCACAAAACTGGGGCCCATATCCCAACCTCATCCTTGAAGAGGTCTACTGGAATCAGATCTGGGCCTGTTGCTTTGTGGTTTTTCAAATTGTTAAGAGGTAAGTGGTTTATAAACTACTGAGCATGGGGCAGGTTGGATTTCATTTTGATAGAGGTTAGAGAAATGGGTACGCCATTCAATCTAACCAATATTACATAGCAGATCGCTATCCCCATTCAAAATCTTCTCAATAACCAATTCCCAAAAGGTACAGGCATCCCTATATTGCAGGGCGCCAAATAGCCTGTCTCATTGCCCAGATGCAAAATCTCTTTTTGTTCTCCCTTCATATATTAATCTTAATGCTCGTAGGACCACTCTGTCACTCCGGCAGGGAGTCTCTGTTTCAGGAGCAGCCTGGGTAAGCAGAGGGGCGAAGTTCCTTTTGAGTTGTTCGAATTCGCACATTATCATATTGTCACTAGTGTCTTACAGTGATGTTGCTCAGAATGGAGGCATTCATAGATGGTTTAGAGCCCCGTTGCATCAAAATGGCCCATATAACCCTTTTTTGTGCGTGGCCAGATAATACCAACAGCTAGTCAACGTGGTACACTTTGGTCCCCTCCTCTCCCCTGCGGTATCCCATGATTTTTGCTACTAGGGCACTATGGTGGCTCTCTAGTATTTCACAGATTGCTAAATATGCATTCTTGCACCAGTCATTTATTGAGATTAAAATATAATCGATCAGGGAGCTGCCATTAACCCCACTGAATATTTTTCCCACGGGATGGTCGTTTAAAAAAAACGGCCATTACAATTCCTCTGATTCAATTTAAACAGGATGCATACTGATCCGAGAGAGAGTTGGTGCACCCGACCGGGATCAGTTACGAGGTGTGGGATGTCCTAGGCCTCATCTTGGTCATCCCACAAGCCTATAAGGTCATTGTGTGGTTCTAATTAAGTTGAAGTCACCCGCCACATTAATAATAATAATTCCACAGTAATGGAATAGCGAGGGCGGGCTCAGCCCTTTAACGAAATTCTGGAGTCAGGTCAGGGTCATCCATGATATATGATATGATATGATAGGTGATATATGATATGATAGGTTATTTATAACGCGCTTAATACCCAGAGGTTTCTAAGCGAGGACCCAGGGATCGGACCTGTGGTGCTCCGTATAGTCTTACTTCCAAGGGGAGCACGTTGCCTACTGAGCTATCCTCCCGAGTGAAGGTCTATTCAATAAATTCCATAAACCAATCACATCATTCATGCCTGTCCATATCTTCAATATTTGGAAATCCTGTGAGCCAGATTCGACAACCTACACCTTCCAACGCAGGGCCAAATCCACCCAGACCAGGAGCCCACCACTAGGTCTACCTCGTGCCCCTTAGAAGCCGCCACACAAAATGACTGAGCCTTGAATACTAGCAGGGTCACAGGCCCAGGTTTCCTGTAGGGCCACAATCTGGCACTCTCTACTGAATGCACACCAGTCATGATCAGCCAACAATCGATTCACCCCAGTCACATTCCACGATAGCAGTATGCATCCCCTAATATCAACTCTGGGGTTTGCAGAACTGCCCTCCAGTCAGTCCTGTTGATCAAGGGCGGTGCTGGGACAGACATTTGGTGTTCTTACTACCGTGTGCGGCTAGGGGTTTTACAGAATTAGCAATTCTCCCACTTCTTCCCACGGATGGCTGTTCTGGCGCATTTAATAGAGAATTCAAAAATTCACTAGATCTTAATCCAATGAAAGTCCCATCTGGGGGGAACATTCTAAGATCCATTGACAGAAGACTGTCTACAAGTTCTTGGGAAACCAAAGACACTTTGATAAAATCACACCCTGAGTTAGGGATTGCATCCCTGGTGCACTGAACAATGTCATTACTTATAATTGAAAGGCAACCCTTAGTATGGCGGTTCCAAAAGATACATTTATTCTTTAGTGCCTCTTGGCTCTCAAACATATTCAGGGCAAGTTTAGGTACATTAACCATCACACAATGAAAATCTCCTTTCCCTCCTCCCTCTCCTATTTGATTCAATGTGATTTAGCTCCCCTAGTGGTCTGGGCATTCTTCCCCACTTCAATAAGAATTTGGCCCCGATAAAGGGAAGCGGGGGGTCAAGGAGGGGGGGAGGTACTCTGTATACATTACTTGGGGTCCCATTACCTCCCCATGGTATACTAGGGGGGAAGAGATGGCATTTTCTCTTGCCATGATTTTTTACTTGCCCATCGATCACCTGTGACACTTGGTTGTACATCTTGGCTATTAGTATCTAGGGCGGAACCATATCGTCCACGCGTCGGCTTAGGGTTTGAGGTAAGTGGGAGGGAGGTATCACCTTATCGTGACTGGTGTTTTTGGTTAAGGAGGCGATTAACCCCTTCAATTCCTTGCGTTCTCCCAATACACTCTTCAACTGAGTCTCCATGGAGTCAATTGCTTCCTTGAATAACAAAGGCTATTTTCTAGTTGGAATAGTGCCTTACTATTCTCGGCATCACTGCTACAGGGGCCCAGATCAGAAGAGCATGTCTGTGTGCCCATTTCTCAGAAATTGAGGGATGGTGCCGTGATGTAGACGCCCTGTTTCCTTTTCCCTTTATGAGGCCGGGGCCCCACGTGGGATTTCTGAGACCTCAAGCGGGTAATCGTCTTCCACGCAGGTTCTGCCTCGCACGCCCCATCAATAGTAGCTGAAATAACATTAGGAGAAGCAAGCAGTTCAAATTGATTATGCAATTCTATTGAAGGCACTTTTTTGTTAGACTGCTAGCCCTGTGACTTGGTCTAGGTCCAACCTATGGATTAGTCCTGTGGGGATGACTGGGGATAACCTACTAAATTATCCTGTTTCTGTTCTATCCTAGTATCTACAGTGTAGTGATCAGACACGTGGTGGTAACATTCCACAATGTACAGGAGCAAGGCTCCTGGTCCTATTTCATTGCCAGGATGTTTTATTGTTAAAGTTTTGCCCTCTGCTTGATCTGTGACTGGAAGCAGCACAGCTGTGGTGATTACATGTCATAGATATGGAATACGTCGGAGGACCCAATCCCCTCGAACAATTCAAACAGGGCTAGGTGGTCTTCTTTTGAAATATGGGGTCTAGGCTTCAAGGTCCATGTTCCTTCCCCCCCACCCCATCGGAAGTGGGTCACAAAGTGAAGTCAAGTCATTCTTTTCCATCGCCACACAGTTAGAGGCCAGACTCAGTGGGAGCTTCCCTTCCTTTTAATCTGATGTTGTCGAGGTTCTATCTGCCGTAAGGATTGCAGCTTTGCAGCCTAAGGGATTTACCGGATCTACTGGGCTGTCAATGTCGTGCAGGAAATCTTTGATTTCTGTAATTAATAGCTTGACCTCATTTATTGGTTTTAATAGTCTAGAGATTTTACTCTGCCCTCCTCCCAGAATCGGGTTCTCAGATTTCCTTTTTACCATTTTAAGAACACTTAATATAAGAATACAAAGCTGAAATCCACAAAGGTACCACTAAAAATAACCAAAGGTATATTCTAAAACCTTCAAAAAATGTATACACTAGTATAACACTCAACAATAAAATAGTACTTCAGTGATCATTAAAAGGAAGGAACCTGTCCAAACATCAAAGCCTACGAATGTATGCAAAAGTGCCAAGTTCAATAGTGCAAAAAGTGTGCAAAAGTACCAAACGTTCTGTAATTCAGATCAAGTGTGGGTGAGGCACGCCCGACTGGCTAGAGCGGCATCCATAGTCTGAGCCCCCCCCCCCCCCACTCCCCTCTATCCCAAAGTGGAGGAGCAAAGCAGTATGGCGTATAAATGTTGGAACGCGCTTCTAATGGTCTGTTTTGTTGACCTAAGGTAAAGATTTGCCGTGCACTTCCAAATAGTTACGCAGGAATTCAGTAGTGTATAATCCGGCCACTGCGCCCTCCAGCAGACTCACTCTTAATGCTATCAACAGGCGTGACCTAAAAGCCAAGGGCAGCGTAATGTCATTAGCAGCAAATCGATATCGCTTTCACTTGCATGCATTCGAGTGTTCAGTGGAATTCCCCTCGGCCGCTCAGTTTACACTGATGTATTCAAGGACTTTCTGCTCAGTAATTACACCCACTCCCTAGCCGCATCACATCAGTGTGGGCATAACCACCACTCCCACTGCGCATAGGACCATCAGGCCCGTAATACTCTGCGACTACCACTAGATTTATTTCTTGCTTGCTTGTTAGGTGCTTATACAGCAAGAACATTCTGTTTCAAAGCGCCCATAGGGCAAAGGGAGGGAACATGGGAATGAAACATATTAAATCACACAAAAAATGAAATGCAGTGGAGGGAAGAAAAAGGACGAACATACTATGCCTTGTGAGTATTCAGAACGTGAAAGTGCAGAGGAGGAAGAGGGCAGTGTGGGGTAGGTGCTGGGGAGTCCGTGCTCGTGGGTGAGCTACAGATGAAGTGCAAGGAATGGTAAGTGCTACCCGGCCTGGGGCCGCTATGGGTGGAAGTGCAAGCCTCCAGGACGGAGGGTGTGCCGAGGCACGTTCTGAAGGTAGACAGAAGCTGGGGTGAATGGGTGTGGGAGGTCAGCAGCCAAAGGATGCATAAGGACCCAGAATAACAAACACAGTAAACTGATATTAACAGAAGAGAGAAGAAGGGAAGGAGGAGGTAGAGAGGAGAGTCTTGAGGACCTTCCGGGAATTTAAGGAACTCCTGCTCAAGACACAGACGAAGGCTGTTCCATAGGAGGGAGCCAGCTGAGGAAAGCAATCGACGTCCAGCCTGCTGTTTAGCATAATGCTTTACACACAAACAGTTGGTGCCAGAGGAACGTAGAGGTCTAGGGGCAGAGTATTTAGTAAGAGAGAGTTGAAGATAGTGTGGTCCCCGGCCCCAGACAGCCTTGTGGATGATGCAGAGGGATTTGAATTTAATCTTTGCAGCTATCGGGAGCAAGTGAAGACTTTTAAGGGCAGGCGAGATGTGGTCCCTGGATTTAAGACCAAGGATAAGTCTTGCTGCCCTATTCTGAATTAGCTGGAGGGGTTGGAGAGTGGAAGAAGGTAGATTCAGGAGGCGGCTATTGCAATAGTTAAGCCTAGAGAGAACCAGGGCTCGGGTAACATTGAGCTTCTGGGGGAAAGTGAGAAAAGGGATTATTCCTTTGAGAAGGAAGAGCAGAAAGTGGGACTTCTTGGCAATGTCCTGAGTATGAGGGAGGAAGGAGAGAGAGGATTCAAAGAGGACTTCAAGGATTCTGGCTTCAGAAGAAGGTGCCGGGGGAAGAGTCCATGGAGGAAGGCCAGAGTGAAGGGAAGGAGGAGGGAGCAGGGGTCCCAAGGGGGAAGGATCTCAGTTTTACTGGCATTGAGTCCGAGATGGTTGGAAGTGCACCAGGACTGGATGGCAGATAGGCAGTCAGGGATGATGGAAGGTGCAAGAGGGTCAGCAGGAAGTTTGAAAAAGTTGTATTTCGGCTGCATAACACTGGAAGTTGTGGGAGACGGAGGAGATGAGTAGTGCTAGCTGAGCAAGGTAGATGTTAAAGAGCCAAGGGGAGATGATAGAACCCTGGAGGACACCACAGGTAGAGGAGTAAGAAGCGGAGGAAGGTGCCTAGGATGACTTGGGATGAGCTGTCAGTTGGGAAGGTCAGCCAGTTCAGTGCCCGTTCTGAGATAGCAAGGCTATCGTGGAGCCTTTGTACGAGGATGGAATGGTTGACCGAGGAGAGATCGAGTAGGAGGAACACAGCTGGGGCGTTAGAGTCAAGAGATACGAGCAGTTCTTCACAGGTGTTCAAAATAGCAGTTTCCGGACTCTGGATACTCAGAATCCCGATTGATAGTTGTGGAGACCGGCAAAAAGTTTATTGTGCGAGTTTAGTTGGGGCAAGGTCAGCTTCTTCAGCAGTTACCCCAGGAAGAGGGCGATGGAAATATGGCAGTAGTTGCCTGGGCAGGTAGGGTCTGCTGAAGGTTTTTTTCAGGATGGGGCACATAAGAAAGTGCTTGAGGGAGGAGGATAAAGATCCAGATGCAACAGAATGGTTGCGGAAATCAGCGACTGCGGAGGGCAAAAGCCAATGTTGTCCTTGATGGTTCGGGTTGAACAAGGGGAAACCTGTTTAGAAGAAACCTTCATGGAGCAGAGAAGGAACAAGTTACTTACCTGTAACTACTGTTTTCCAGCATGTGTCTGGCATGGATTCACATGCTCATGAATATTCCCCGTCAGGGTGGGAATCCTCGGTAAAGGAAAAAATCAGTTTAATTTCTGAACTGTCTTTCTCCTAACAACCAATCACTGGTCTCTGGGTCATACTGTCCCCAGCCAATGACTGCCCTCTACCCAAGCCCCTCCTCTGGCAGCCATCTTCAGATTTGGTAGAACGTAAAGTGGCAGTAGGACCACGAGAAGAGCCACAGATGGGTAAGCGGGAGGGTTCGCATGTGAATCCATGCCAGACCTATGCTGGAGAACAATAGTTACAGGTAAGTGACTTGTTCCTTCTCCAGCATTGGGTCTGGCATGGATGCACATGCTCATGAATAAAGAATAGATAGCAGTACACACATGCACAACCACGGGAGGTGGCAAGGCTCAACATTAAGCATCTCTTACCTCCTCACCAGACTCACCTTCAAGTGAAGAGGCTGCGCAGTACTGCTTGCCGACTCTGGACTCCTCCCTGGAATCCCGGTCGCTGCAGTAGAATTTCATGAAGGCGTTAGTCGACCTCCATGTAGCCGCCCTGCAGATGTCCAGCAGGGGCACACCAGACAGGAACGCCGTAGGTGCAGCCATCGCTCTGGTCGAATGGGCTCTCGGACGGCCAGGCAACGGACGGTTCGTCAACCGGTGACAATGGGTAATGTCGCCGGAGAGCCACCTTGAAATGGAAGCCTTGGAGAGGGCCTTCCCTTGGTTTACAGGGCCAAAGTTTACAAACAGCTGTGATGTCTTCCGAAAACACTGTGTGGTCCGCGTAGAACTGCAGCGCTATAACCACATCCAGCGAGCGCAACGGGAAGAAGACAGGTAACACCAAAGGCTTGTTGAGATGGAAGTCCGACGGCACTTTGGGCATGAAGGAGGGGTGCGTCCGCAGCACTACCCTCGTCTCGTGGAATATCATGTGCGGTGGTTTACAAGAGAGGGCCTGAATCTCTCTCATTCGCCGTGCGGAGGTGATGGCCAGAAGAAACTGTCTTCCACGATAAAAACTTCAGACTTCAGCGGCGCTGAATGCAGAGGCTCGAACGGGGGCCCCATGAGCCAAGTCAGCACCACACTGAGCCAGCGGGAACGAACGGAAAAGTTCTTTTATGAATTCCTTGACATGGCGCTGTGACCATAATGACGACCGCCCCGGAGTTCTGGTGTAGCGGGAGATAGCAGCTAGATGAACCTTGATGGAAGCATGGGCTAACCCTGCCTTGGCCAGCGACAAACACGGCAGCACCTGCGGGGCCGTAATCCGTGGAGGGTCGAGTTTCTGCGCACGGCACTAGACAGCAAACCTCTTCCACTTATGTCCGTAGCATTTCAGTGTAGACGAAGACCTGGCCTTGGCAAGCACTTCCTTGCAGTCCGCCAGGAGATCGTATCCACCAAACTCTAGCGCTGCAGGAGCCAGGCCTGCAAGCTCAGCGACCCTGGGTCGTGGTGCAGAATCGTGCGTCCGTCCCTGGCGAGAAGATCTGCATCCGCCGGATGCCTGACTGGAGGGGATGTTGACATGTCCAGAAGGTCCCGGTACCATAACTGCCTCGGCCACACCAGTGCAACGAGGGTCATCCTGCAACGGGACTGTCTGAGTTGATTGATGAGTCGCAGAAGCAACGGAGGAACTGCATAGAGGAACAGGCTGTCCTAGGGGAAGGATAATGCATCCCCCATACTGCCCGGCTGGGGAAACCTGCTGGTGAACCTCTGGCACTTGGTGTTCATCACCGTCGCAAACAGATCGATCTTGGGATTGCCCCATCGTCGGAATAGAAGATCCACTTGGTCCCGCCAAAGCTCCCACTCGTGGCACGAGTGCAGTTCCCTGCTGAGAGTCGGCCACAGTGTTCTTCACTCCTGCCATGTGAAATGGGATGAGGAATATCTCCTGAGAGACGGCCCATCGCCATAGATCCTGCGCCTCTTTGGAGAGCGCTGGAGATCTGGTGCCCTCCTGCTTCCGGATGTAAAACATTGTGGTGGTGTCTGTGAAAATCCGCACCGCCTTGCCCTTGAGGAACGGAAGGAAAGACCTGAGGGCCCAAAACACGGCCCGTAGTTCCAGAACGTTGATGTGCAATGACTTCTCCGCCGGTAGCCAAAGGCCTCTTACGTGGAGACAACCTGTGTGTGCATCCCATCCCTCCAGGGATGCGTCCGTCATGACTGTCTCCTGTTGAGGGGGGAGGACGTCGAGGGTGATCAAGTCCTCGAAGCTTCCAGATACCTGGATCCAACGATCGTTGAGGAACTCCTGCAGTGGTCGCATCCGCAGCCTACACAGACACACAAGGTAAATGCACGACAACGACATGCCGAGGAGGGACTTGATGGACCTCACCCTTGCGATCTTCAGGGTCAACAGCCGTTGTACCTTTCCCAGGATGGCCGCTATTCGCTACCTCTGAGGGGGACGCCAGACACAACACTGTGTTGAGCCGGGGACCCCAGAAACAGCGCGTCCTGCGATGGCACCAAGCAGGGCTTTGCCAAGTTTATCGAGATCCCCAGTTCCGTGAGTAGCCGGACAGTCCCCGCCATGTGCTCGACGGCGGTCTTCCTCGACTTCACTCGGATGAGCCAATCGTCCAGGTAGGGGTAGACGTGAATCCCCTGCAGGCGCATCCGTGCCGCCACCGGCGCCAGACACTTGGTGAAACCGTTAGTCTAGGTACAGTAAAAACCTATAACTTCTTTTGTGATAACCCACAATTATACTAGGTGAGTAAAACCTAAGGAGGTAATATTCCATTACAGGATCAGTAAAACAGATTGGGATAAGCAGTAACTAACTTATTTTAGGATGGCAAACAGCTACCTCAAGGTAGGTAAAACCTGTACACTTTTTAAAGGAGTTATCAGCAACTTAAAGACAGGTAAAAACCTCAGACTGTTTATGGGTCTGTCTAAAACAGACCAGAGAAAGCAAAACCCAGTGTTCCACTTTATGAATGACTCAAGCTAATTCCAGGAAGGTAAAACCTAATGCACACTTATTCTGGATAGGCTAACAGCAAGTCAGGGGAAGCAAGACCCAGTGGGGAAACTCATACGCCTATTATCTGAAATAAATAGCTCGTGAAGCCAGCAGTATTACTTTTGGGAAAGAGGCACAGCCAATTTACAGGTGATTAAAATAACCTTACGTCTACTTTCTATTAGAATGGCGAAACAGTTTCCAAAGAAAGATGTTACATATACTTTTTGGATTAGCAGAACATTACTAAGGTAAGTAATATGTTTTATAACTGTTCACTCTCAGAGTTACAGTTGCCAACCAACTTCTTTGGCAAGTAAGTCATTTTTAAACACTTCTGCTCTTTTCTAGGCAAAAGGCCCAATCCTTTGAAGTCTTTCCCTTATTCTTGGAGCAAGAGTGTTCTCAGTGGCAGAAGGGGGAGCACTAGGGTCTAGTGTCCAACAGGCAGGTCAGGATAGGATAGGTTCTTAAGTAGCAAAAGTCAGAGTTCCTAAGGAAGACGGTTAGAACAAGTAAGTACTTTAGAGTTAGTGGAGGGTCCTGGGGCTTCACAGAAGACAACCTAGGAGGATTCCAGCAGTGGGCCTGGGTAAACTGGATGAGAGACCTCCCAATCACAGTAAACACCCTAAAACTACACAGGAATCACAAGAGACTTAAGATAAGTAAATACCCAAGCCAGCACAGTACCTCAGCACAGATAAAGAATTTGCAGCAGGACGACTTCAGGATCTGCAGCCAAAAACCTGTTGAATTCCTTCATCAAGAAGACAAGACAGGACACTGGAAGGGCTTTTGCAGCAAGGATTACGGGGAAGGCTCTAGGCAAGGGTTTCCTCGCAGCTTGATGTAGATCTGGATTGGGTGCCTTTTTCAGGAGCAATGAAGACGACTGAATATCGCTGGTCGGATTCTCATCGTTTGCACGGTCCAGCACTCTGGTGAGGGAACCTTTCGGACTGGAATCGTGCCCCTGGAGATCCAGCAGGATGGCCACGAAGTTTCAGCAAGATTCAGAATTCTAAAGACCATGCACTGCACAATGGCTCGAGGTCCCAGGGTACTGCAGCCCTACAAGGTCGCAGCACGGCGTGGGATGGCTCAAAATGCAGGTCTTATTGAGTTAAGTGGGCCTCACCAGGCTCTGGGTCGGAGTCGTCGTTTTCAGAGCCCCCAGGTTGATTGGAAGGAAGGACCATAACAGGCTCTGGTTACACAGCAAGCTCTCTGGCCGCTGGAAATCATCTCAGCTGCGGTTTTTTCATCTTCCTCTTCGGTATTTGGTTCCAGTGGTCGACTACCTCATCTTCCAGGATCAGACTTTTATGCAGGAACCCAGCCAAACAAACAGCTGGGCAACATTCAAACTTGGGGGGTTCGCAATCCTTTCAGGACAGCCAGCCTCCCATTTTTAACTGGATTCTCACACTTGGGCTGGGAGACAAAGGGATGCAGAGTTTTGGACTCCTCCCTTGTTTCCTGCCTTCACAGACACTCTGGAGGCTGGTTGGGGAGTACACAGGACTCCCGCCGAAGATAAAAAAATCACACAAAGGACCCCAAAGCTGGACCAATTGTACCAGGCGAGCTATCCCCCTGGCAAAAAGATGATCGCCGGAAAGTATGGAGGTCTATGGAGAGGGCGGTTCTGGGGGAGGATCTTGAAGGGGTCTTGTGGAAGCTGAAGCAGGACAGGCTGCATTGATTGTAGTGCAGTGAAATCCTGGCCTTGGTGGCCCGCACCTGGGATGAGGCTGTGCAGCAGGCCCACTTAACGACGCACCCATCCCCCTATACTCCCCTACTCTCTAACCCGCATTTCACACCGGGTCTCGTTTCTGCTGCCTTCCAAGCTTGGCATCAGGGGGGGATGTAGAATGTTACGGGATATGTATGGAGGGGGACAGCTAAAGCTATTCGAGCAGTGCAAGTCAGAGTTTGGTATGGGTGAAAATGAAAGCTTCCGTTATTGTCAACTTCGGCACTGGCTTAGTCATCCCACCCTTAAGCACGCGGCGACACAACAGTTGACCCCCTTCGAATCATATCTCGGCAAGGAAACCGGGGACAAGCACTTGGTTTCAGCACTATACAGGCACCTGAAGGCAGAAGAGGACCCCCCACTCCGATCATACATGAAAAATTGAGAGTTGGCTTTTGGGGCTCCAATTGGGGAGAGTAATTGGGCGTGGCTGTGGAAGCAGATTCCTAGGTTAACAAAATCCCTTCAATTAAGGGAGATGTGGCTTAAGTTACTTACTCAAAGGCACTTAACTCCTGCCAGACTTCATAGAATGTTCCCTGGAGCCTCCCCTCTTTGTTGGAGGCAGTGCGGAGCAGTGGGTACATGGGCGCATATATGGTGGGAGTGTCTGCAGATTGAGAGTTACTGGGCTGGGATTGGTTTAGCGATAAATCAAGTTCTGGGCTTGGGCCTGGGGAGTACCAAGGACCTTGCGATATTGTACCTGGGGGGTGCACTGGCATCCATTAAATCTAGGGCGGGCCACAAACTTTATGTAATAATGATGATGGCAGGGGCTATGGTGCTAGCTTGCCGATGGCAGGCAAAGGATCCCCCGCAGGACCACGAATAGGTGGCAAAGTTGTGGAGACTGCTGGCAATGTAGTGGCTCACGTATTCTATTCAGGGGAGCATTTAAGATTCAGAAAGGACTGAGCTTCCCTGCTGAAGTATTTGATGGACGGGCTAAGGCAGCGTTGGTGTCCCCCAAAGCATGAGACTCTTGGGGATAATTACAGATGAGCCTGATGAAGCGGACTTCTGAAGGACCTTCTTGCTGGGGTTAACCCAGCCGCTGAATCCAATAAGGGGTGGGGGAATGGGTGTTTCTCAGACGGGGTGGCGATTTGGCTCTGGTCATCTCAAGGTGGGGGGTGGGGTATTTTGGGAGTTTTTGCTGTTCTTTGTTGTCTGTTTTTATATCTTTGTCTGTTTTTATATCTTGAAATGCCAATAAATACTAAAGTGAAAAAAAAAGAATCACACAAAGGAATTTCACGCCCTGGAGGTGAGGGGAAGGAAGAAAGGGCAAGGAACTCTACCATGTTTGTAAATTGGGCACCCATTGGTTCCTTTACCGGGACTGTGGAAACAGCCTGTGGTAAAGGTGCACCAAATTAATAAAAAGGTTCACTGCCACCAGCCATTAAAGATAGGTCTGTCTTTGTAACTTACATTTTCCATTTAAAATGAGAAAGGGGATACTCAGCATCTCCCCAGCAATCCACATAAGGTGGGGAGTGATGGTATCACCTAATTAAATGTAAAAGGGATCCAAAGATTCTTTCTACCCTTAGGAACCATAGTTCTCACAAGGTTAGCCAGAGAAAGTTAAAGGGGAGTCCCTAGGGCAACCCAGCAACAATAGGCACGTATTGGCAAAAAGGTATAAAAGAGGATAACTTTTCGAGATGAGTCTCGTGAAAGCAAGAGAGAGAGACCGACTCAGGAGCATGCAGCTGACTGAAGCCGGGCAGGCAAAAGGAATGCATAAAGCGGCACGAAGCAGGAAAGAAATAGGAGCTAGTAAAGCAATATAGAATGAAAGAAGAGTGACAAGATCAAGAGAAAGCAGGAAAAGCAGAGTGCGCCAACAGTGCAAAGTGAAAGAACTGTTATAAAGAGGGCGCGAGCGACCCAAAACAAGAGAGAAGGGTGCATGCGACCGGCAGAGTGGAAAGTGTGCAAGTGTGCACGGAAAAGCTGAAGAAAGTGCCAGAGGCACAAGAAAGAAGTCAAGAAAACAAGAGGGGCACAAGAAGGGGGTGCAGAAAGCCCCTGAAGGAGAAAGGTTGAGAAGGAAAAGCAGGAAATAAAAGAGGGGTTAAAGCTTGAAGTCGTTGCACTTAGGAGGAGCAAAGAACCTTGGGTTTTTGGAAACGCAATTCCGGTTGACACTGGTTGCATACCGATCGACTTAAAGTTCGTCAAAGGGTGAAGATCTCTTTAAGGACTTCCTGAGCTAGTTCCCCACTCATGGGAGACTATGCTCTGCCTGCTCAGAGCGTCCACCGCCATGTTCTCTTCTGCGGCAAGGTGTACTGCTGTTAGAGATATTCCTTCTTGAATTGCCCAGTACCAGAGCTGCATTGCCTCTCTGCACAGTGGTAGTGACCCTACACCTACTCTCTTGTAGAGGTAGTAAATGGCCACTGTGTTGTCAGTCATTTTCAGGACATTCTTACCCTATACAGGTGGCAGAGAAGTCTTCAGCGCAAGTCTGATTGCCCTCAGCTCCAAAAGATTGATATGCAGTTTGGATTCCGATGGAGACCAATGACCGCTGATTGTCAGATCGTTGGTGTGGACTCCCCAACCCGTGAGTGAGGCATCCGTCACTACTGTTATCTCTGGCCATGGTTGCCAAAAGGGTTCTCCCTCCAGAATGTTGTGCCCGCAGGTCCACCACAGGAGATCCTGTGCAACCTTGCTTGGAACCTGCCGTAGGTCCGACATGTTTCCTGAGAACTGGGACCATTGTGTCCTGAGGGCCCACTGGAGGAATCTCATTCTCCGGTGAGCCTCTGGCACCAGAAAAATACAGGATGCCATGAGGCCGAGCAACTTCAAGAAAATCGAAGGCCGGGAGACGCTGGGCACTTTAAAATTTAGAGACCATCTGTAGAATGCCTTGAGCCCTCACCTCAGGTGGCAAACTTTCCCAAGGATGTATCCAGTACAGCTCCGATGAACTGGGGCTTTTCATATGGGAATTCTTGTAATTGAGGGAGAAGCCCTGACTGTGTAGAGAATGGCAGGTGACGTTGAGATTATCCAGGACTTGTTTGGGAGAATGTGCCCAGATCAGCCAATCGTCAAGGTAGGGGTAGACGTGAATCTCCCCTCTCCTGAGACTCGCTGCCACCAACGCCATCAGTTTAGTGAAAACCCTCGGGCGGAGGTTAGCCCGAATGGCAGAACTCGAAACTGATGATGAGAACCGCCAACGGTGAACCGCAGGTATTTTCTGTGCTTGAGATGGATTGGCACATGGAAGTAAGCATCCTGAAGGTCCAATTACACCATCCAATCCTGGAGCTGGAGGGCCTGAAGGATCTGAGAAAGTGTGATCATCTTGAACTTGTCCTTCCTGAGGAACTTGTTCAAATATCTCAGGTCCAATATGGGTCTCAGTCCTCTGTCCTTCTTAGGTATTAGGAAATATGGAGAGTATCATCCCTTGTTCCTCTCCGCTAAAGGCACCAGTTCTTTAGCGCCTTTCTCTAGCAGGGTCAAAATTTCCTGCACAAGGATCGGATATGGAACCCTCAAAGAGTGCCTCCCCAGTGGATGGTTCTGAGGTCTCTGAATGAAAGGAAGGCCGTAACCATGGGCTATGGTTTCCAATGCCCAAGCATCCGAAGTAATGAGTCACCGTTCTTTCAGATGCTGAGACAGCCTGCCTCCCACTCTTGAATTGTGACTCAAGACCTCAGAGGTTTCGAGGCAGCTGATGCAGTGGCTGTTGGTAAGGATGCCCCTGCTTGAGCAGGCTTTGCACATATGACTTATCCACCACGAGGGAATCTTCTTTGGCCTCTTTGACCAGCCATTCCTCTCGCTCATCCAACTGAGGAATAGTAGCGAAAAGATCTACCCCTCCAAGGCTGTCCACTGGGACGAAAAGGCTGGGGCTGCTTAATAGCGGCACCTAAGGATTTGATTGCTGCTTTTGAGGTCTGCAACTTCTCAAGGCTTTCATCAGCCTTACTGCCAAAAATGTGAGACCCATCAAAAGGCATGTTGAGGAGTCTGGATTGCACATCCGGCACAAATCCAGACTTCCTCAACCACGCAAATCTGCATATTACGGTGCTTGTTGCCATGGCTCTGCTGATGCTGTCAGCAGAATCCAGACCCGATTGAAGAGACTCACAACATTGTTTCCTTGGCATCTCTAACAGTAGCCAAGAAACAGTCTCTTTCCTCCCCCTCAGGAAAGTGCTCTGCCGCCATGGAAATACAGTCCCATAGAGTGAATTAGAATTTTGCAAGGGCACATGTGGAGTTGGCTGCTTTAAGAACAATGCTCCCTGCAGAAAATACTTACCTTGCCCATCCATCTACTCTCTTGTCATCCATATTTGGAGGGATAGTTGGATAAACTGCTTGCTTGGAAGTTGCGGTAGCTGCCTGTACCAGTAGACTCTCTGGAGTTGGCAGTTTAGACAGGTAGTCTGTGTCACTACTGGAAGGTTGGTATTCTTTCATTGGGTTTTTGTTCACTGCTGGATTAGTCTCTGGCGTCTCCCAATTTGCTGCCACCCTTTTTTGGAGAGCGATATGAAATGGTAAAATAGGATCCATTTGCGGCCCCTTATCAAGGATGTCCATCAAATCATCCTGTTCAAAGGGGAGGGGAAGCCTACTGCACCCCATATAGTCTACAACTTTAGACATTAGCTGTCTATATGAAGCATCTGCGTGCGCACCAGCTTCAGGTCTACCAAAATCCAACTCTGGTGAGGTATCTAACCCACTGGCCGTTTGTAAATTATCATAAAGATCCTTCAAAACTAGATTTCCGAAATAAAGCTTTCAGGCACATTGGGTGTATCAAATGGAAGACCAAAAGGCGCATTATTGTCAGATGGCTAATTTTCCTCATAAATTGAGGCGAGGGCTTTGAAATACTCTTCCCTTTGTTAAGGAATCTAGGC
The DNA here is from genome assembly GCF_040938575.1 of Ambystoma mexicanum. NCBI lineage: Eukaryota > Metazoa > Chordata > Amphibia > Caudata > Ambystomatidae > Ambystoma > Ambystoma mexicanum. The sequence continues at coordinate 1,060,185,986 of NC_090922.1, read as the reverse complement.
CTGGTCTATAGGCCTTGTCAGGCATAGGCATTGAAGGCTTAAGAAACTGAACTTGACGCTTAAGGAGTCCATCTTTTTTGGCTTCGACAGCGCTATTGGTTTAGATGCTGGGGTTGGCGTTGACGGTACGACTGGTGTTGAGGGCACAGTCTGTGTCGATGGCATGTGCTGGCGTCTATGGCGTGGCTGATATTGAGACCATAGCTGGCGTCGACAACCTCGACTTATGTTTGGGCTTCCGGCTCGAAGGATCCTTCGATGACTGGTCATCACGTTGAGGCCTCAATGGCTCTTGATGATTTGGCCTTCGTCCCGGGCACGTGGTATTTGGCTTGAGCCCTTTCCTTACCGGCTTCTTTGGAAGGCACGGTAGGAGCATGGCTTCGCAAGGGTTTTTGAAATATTTTCAGATCTAAAGGCTTCCCATTCGGCAGGTGTGGAGCTTTTCATGGGACAAGATATTCTCTAAGGGGAGGTGTCTGACGACAAGGTCGAATAAGGCAACCTGTGGTGCCTCTTCTTCGACTTCCTCCAAGACGATGAGTGATGAAAGCCTCTCCTGGACCTTGATCTTTCAACCTTCTTGCTCCAAGGACAGTCCCCTTTTTCGGCTCGTCGGACGAAGGTTTCGATGGGGATTTATTGGGGTTTTTAACTACTGCCAATTTCCCCTTTCATTCCTTCAGAGCCTTTCATTGTCTGGCACTTGGAGCAGGCCAAGATCTTATGCTCAACCCCCAGACACCAAACACTCTGTGTGGGTCGGTTAACGACATCTTAGAATCACAATCCCAACACATTTTGAACCCGGTCTTCGGGGTAGTAGGTGTCGAGGAAGAAATTGCACGAAGAACAAAGGAAGCACGCTGTAGTTTCTCGAAGCGATAGCCTATATGGAAAAACGGAACTGAAGCCAACGGGCGCTGTTTGTGCTATATATACCTTCAATGACATCCGCGAGACGGAGGCCCTCTAGGGACATCGAGTCAACGGCATCGACGCACAGCACTCTCTGCCGAAATTATTTCCAAAGCAGCTGAAGTTGGATACCGTATATCAAAGACAAGTAATACGTGGGAGGACACAATCCATTTGAAAAGAACAATCCCAGGGGGCAAAAGTGAGAAAAATAACCCAGGTGGGGTTAATGGACAATAGAAAAACAGTCAGGGGGTGGGGGGTGGTGAAGGCGAGAATAAAAACCTATGCAAGGTTACCGAATATAGACGAGAGGCTAACCATGCAAGGGGGTGAAGCTAAACATAACCCACAAGGGTTACTGAATGCCAACAAGAGAGGAGAACATTCTGAGGTTGTGAAAGTGAGGTGAACAACCCATAAGGGGTTACCAAAATTGCAAAGGTGAGAGCAATTTTCTGAGGGGTTGGTTCTGAGCTGGACGAACTGCAAAGTCAACTTACAGAATTAATATAACTACTTGTTTTGAATTAGAATTTGTTTTGTTAGAAGGGTTCATGAGTTCCCTCATGTGGAAGAAGGCAAGGGACTTGGATTTTGAACTATACGAATAGGCCTCGGCCTGAAGCTACAACAAGGAACCCAGAGACATTTGGACTTGAGCAGACAAAGGCCTGAGAGAGATGCACTTTAGGAAGGGGTGAAGCAAACATCAGCACAAGTCAATAAGGGGGAATAGGTACACTTCACCAGGTCAACTATTGTATTCCTTTATTAGTGGTAGGGTCATTTAGCATAGCATAGGTTTGGACGGAGGACAAGGTTTATACTTTTGTAAGACGATCTGACATAGTAGTAGGGTAGGGAGGGAGGGGCATTTCTTCTTTAATGAAGTGAATCGGTTGGACTGATGTCTAGTTGTTAGTCTCCTATGTTTGACCTACCACATCATAAAAATCACTTTATGGGGGAGCAAACTTAACCAAGAATGAAGAGGCTCAAACAGAGCACCCATCAAAAATATAAACACTAAATTTAAATCCTACGCCAGAACACCAAACTGGAGTGGAGGAAACTCATTAGAAAGACCCCTCAGAAACTGCATAACTGTGGGTATCAGAGGAAAGAGCCCTGCTCCAAGGTCCTCCTGAAGACCAAGGACAGTTGAAAATCCAAAACAGAGGATGTGGAGCAAGTAAAAGGGGCTAGATACCTCTCCCGGCACCAAGCTGAAAACGTATGCCACCTGCCGACATAGATGGATTTGGTGGCAGATCATCTAGCAGAAAGGCGCATGCACAGGACGTCAACTGACAAATCCCACTCCTTATACCTTAATCTTTCAGCAGCCAGGCATAAAGCCAGGCTGTGGAGGTTCAGGTGCAGGAGCTCGATGCCCCTGAATGGCAAAGGAGTTCTGTCCCCTGCAGTAGGCGCCAGGGAGGGTAGATGGCCATGTCCATCAACTCTGGGTACCACGTTCTCCAAGCCCAATCCGGAGCGATTAAGATCATCATGTACCCGAACAGGCACAACCTCCCGAGAATCAGCAGCATGACAAGGATCGTTAGGAACACAGACCAGGTCAAAGTGTCCCTCGACTGTTAAGATGTCCCCTCAAAGCTCCCCGGTGTGGAAATCCCCTACATCAGAAGCATTGCACTCCCTGTTCATCCAGGTAGCAAAGCGATTCATCGGAGGAGTATCCCAACAGGAGAAATTCTCCTCCAGAACTCCTTGGCAGAGCTCCCACTCGTGGTTGGTATAGGACTGTCTGCTCAAAGCGTCCGCCAGCACGTCCTCCTTGCCGGCCAAAGGGGGCGCAGTCAGAAATGCACTGTTGCCAGAGCTCAGAACCACAATCCTATTGCTTCTCTGCACAGAAGAAAAGAGCCCTCAACACCCGAGTTAACGTATAGCTACTTAGTTGTCCGTTGGGACCAGCACCATCTTGCCCTTTTTACAGAGGGGAGAAAAGCGCCCAGGGCCAGCCTGACCACCCAGCTCCAGCAAAGTGATGTGCTCTTGGCACTCTGATGGGCACGACAAGCCGATCAACGCAAGGTCCTGAAGAAGGGTGCCCAATCCTTTCAGACAAGCATCCTTGACTAGTGGCACTTGCGGCCAAGGTTGACGAAACCAAACTCTCAGAAAGTTGTCCTTCAGGGATCACTATTGCAGGTATCCAGACACTCTGGGACAAAGTTCTGATATTTGCCCCAAAACTAAAACCAATGAGAACTCAAAAGTCACTGCGATGTACTTATGTGTAATTGGGCCTCTGGCATCACAAGGAGGCCATAAGACCAAACAAGCGCAGAAAAGCAGAGGCTGGAGCCCTTGCTGTTTTTAGAACACTTAAACTGTCTTGTAGATGTCTGCCACTCTGTGCTCAGGTAAGAAGTCCAAGACCACCCCAATAAATCCAAGGTACTGGGACAGCAAAATAGGAGACTTCTTGAAGTTTAGGCGAAGCCCCAAGCTGTGCAGTAGGCTGCACATCCGGTGCAGGTGTGCCGGAGCTAGGTCTGAGGGTGAATGGCATCCCTTCTGAGGTGAGCCGCCACCACTGCTAGCAGCTAGGTGAAGACCATGGGCGCTGAGGAAAGCCTGAACGCTAGGACCTTGAAATGATAACAACCGTACAACAGTTTGAATCTCAGGTACTTCCTGTGCCACCTGTGGATGGCTACATGGAAGTAAGCATCCTGGAGATCCAGGGAGACCAGCCAGTCGTTCAGGTCCAGGGCCTGAAAGATCCGGGCCTGAGTGACCATCTTGAACTTGTCTGTGAGCAAGTACACGTTTAGAAGCTGCAGATCCAGGATGGGATTAGATGTCGGTCCTCCTTCAGCACCAGAAAACAGATTGTATACCAACCCCACCCTCGTTCAGAGCAGGGGACAAGCTATATGGCCCGTTTTGCCAGAAGCAGACAGATCTCCAGATGGTGGCGCAGGGGTAAGGGGGTTGTCTGGAAAGAGAAGAGAAAAAGGAAGGCCTTATTTCTACTGGATGATATGTAAGTCCTAGGCATCAAAAGTGGTATTCATCCATTCCTTGCCAAACTGGATATTCTCCACAGCAGACTGAGGATGGAATTCCACTTCAGTACGGCTTTGCACAGAGGGCACGGTTGAGGCATCTAGGCCTACCTCTGTAGGGACTGTTATGCAAGATTGTATGTAGTAACTCTGTGGGAGACTATACCAGCCTTGTCCTCTTGGCAATAGGAAACCCACCCTTTGGTATAGGCCTGTACTACACAAGTTGGTAGAGTGACTGAGCAGCCAGGCTTATCTCAAGAGGGGTCACTGTGAGCTGTAGGGTTGTAACAGAGATTCACAGTGACAGGTATTCAAATAACACTTATACTCAAGGTTTCTTGATAAAATATTTATTAATTTAACAGTCAGTTTTAAAAATAAGCCTTCTTTAGAAGGGAGCAATTGTCAACAATAAAATACACTTCAAAAATACACTGCTTCAGTTCAGTTATGTAAGTAGATCCCCTTTTGGTATGGCACACAGATACTGCCTTACACCCTAATGTGACTTCATTAGTTAGGACACTGCAGACCTTAATATATCACTTTTCACACTGTTATACTGAAGTGATGGCAAAAAGGAAAAGGTTAGGGAAGGAAACAAAGGTTAACAAGTTTCGCAAACAGGTAAGCACGTTTCAATCCCCCAATGAAATATAGATTAACCCTTTCCCAGCTATACAAGTAAGGCACGTATGACTTTTTGGAGGGACAGTTAAACACAAAGTCAGAGGGTAAGAAGAGTCTTCAGGGAGCCAGGCCAGCCAATGCCAATTGAGCAACGTCTAGGGGAGCTCAGGCACTTCTTGAAGATAGCACAAAAGTCTTGCACAATGTTAAAGAGAGTTGTTGTAGTAAAAGAATCACTGTTGGGCCACAAGCTGGAAGGCTTGTGAGAACGAAAGATGCAAGCAACTTTGCATAGGGCAGCAAATGCAAGTCTCAAGTGAGAGCAAGCAAGCTACACACAAGATGCAAGTACCCCTAATTACACAGTACCTTGAGTCTGAAAAAAAATGTTCTATCTAGCTTCTGTTCCTGTTCTAGACCTGCAGATCCTGTTGTCCCTGAGCCTCAGTCGTGGGGACAAGAGGGAGGACGTCTGGTGACTCCTGCACTACGGTTTGAAGGTCAGCAGCAGCAATGGGCACACTCCAGATCAGCAGCACTTCACGATTTCAGCTACTCGCAAATAGCACCACTGCGGTTCTTGGACACCTTGTGGACTTTCCTTGCTTCTGGGGTCCAGCACTCTGTTCAGGTGGCTCAGACTTGGTTAGTCCTGCTTCGAGGGAGTCCGGAGGATCTTCCTGGAGCTCGGGTCTGGCTTAAAGGCGATGCACTCGTCCAGGTGTTCCTGTCCCCTGGCACTCAGTTCCTGCAGCAGCAAAGAAGCAGCAGCAAAGAAGTACAGCCAGCAGAGAGAGGGGTTACAGGCAAGTTTGTCTTGAGGTTACTCGGTCCCACCAACCCAAGGGGAGAAGTAGTCCTTTCCGGGCTTCTCGAGTTGATTAGCAATTTGGAGCATCAGCACTGCAGGAGGGCTTCACCGGCAAACCAATGCAGCAAGCTTCTCTTCCAGTTTCTTCTTCAGTTGCTTCGTCCAGTGGTCAACTCTGCCTTCCTTGCAAAATACCTCACCTTTTATACAAGTTTCTCCCATTCATTTGCAGCCTAGCTGTCACTCACACAGCAGGGTGGCTGTCCTCCAAGGGCAGCCATCCGGACAATCCCTGTTGGGTACATTCCTGCAACCAATGAGACTAAGCCCAGGGAGTTTCGGGATCCTCCCTCGCTTCCTGACGTGCCAGACACGCTGGAGCCCGAGACGGGTTTCACCAGTGAATCATGCCAAAGACAAGAATAAAGGGATCAAACCTGGTTTGGCGTGCAGAGTAAATCTCAAGAAGGACCTTCCTAACAAGAAATGGTGAAAAAAGAAGACCGGGCCATTTTTACAAAATGGGCACCCATGGGTGCAATACTGCAGCTGAGGATTCAGCCTGCGGTAAAAACGTACAATGGAAGGAAAATTAAACCACTGCCACCAGCCATTAATTGTAGAAAGGGTAAAATAAAAGAACAAGTTACACTCTTACCTGGTAACGTTCTTTCGATGGGATGGTCCGATGATGTATTCCATATCTATGACAGGTAATGTCCACAGCTGTACTGCTTTGGAACATTTTCTGCATCTGCGTCCTGCGTCGATGACGTCGATGCGCCGTCTCCGAGGACCTCCTCCGACAGCTGACGTCACCGGATGTGATAAGTAGGACGCACGACGCCCGTAGCCTCAGTTGTAGTTTTTCCCCCCAGAACGTGTGACACCAGCTTTCTGCCAGTCAGACACACAAGGCCTTGCGGACCGCAAGCTGCAATCGCATAAGAAATTCTGCAGCTGGGAAGTTAGGGAGGGAGCGATATGGAATACATCATCGGACCATCCCATCGAAAGAATGTTACCAGGTAAGAGAGTAACTTGTTCTTCGAGGGGATTGGGTACTCCGACGTATTCCATATCCATGACAGACTCCCAAAGCAGTACCAAGCAATGAGGTGGGAAAAGAATTTAGAACACAAATTTAGCATGCCCAATCAAATTGCGGAATAAAGGACTGCCTTGCCAAAGGCCAGATACTGCCCTCGGATGGAATCGAGGGAGTAGTGACGTATAAAAGTATGTACCGAAGCCCAGGTGGCTGCATCACAGATGTGACGAACAGGAACACCCCTCTGCAGGGCAGTAGACGCAGCCACTCCCCTGGTAGAATGGGCCCGCAAGCCAGCCAGAGGGTCCTTACCCGCCAAGCGGTAACACTCAGAGATAGCTAAAATAATCCAACGATTATTTTTTCGTCACAGCTTGTCCCAAACGCTTTTCAGCGTAACCAATGAAAAGTTGATCGTCCACTCTGACCCGGGACATGCGTGAAATATAAAAGCTCAACGCCCACCTAGGATCAAGCCTATGGAGCCTCTCCTCTTCCTTACCAGAATGTGGAGGAGGATTGAACGCCGGAAGAACAACCTTCTGGCTCAAATGAAATTCCGAAACCACCTTCGGAAGAAAGGAAGGACGAACTCTAAGGACAACCCTGTCCTTATGAAACACAGTGAAGGGTGGCTCTGAAAGTGCCTGTAACTCACTCACTCTGCGAGTGGAAGTAACCGCAACCAAAAACACAGTTTTCAGAGTTAACTGTCTCAAAGGGCAAGAATGCCAAGGCTCAAACGGAGCACCCATAAGAAACTTAAGAACAAGGTTCAAATCCCAACCGGGCACCAGAAAAGGTGACGGAGGGAACACATTAGTGAGCCCTTTCAAAAACTGAGAAATTAAAGGAATCTTAAAATAGGAACATTCTTCAGACGAGCGCTTAAATATGGACAGCACCGCCAGGTAACCTTTAATGGTCCCCACTTGCAAGCCCCTGTGGGCCAAGGAAAGCAAAAAAGACAGAACCATGGGAATGTCACACTCAAAAGGATCCACATTCTTAACTTTGCACCAGTCGCAGAACTTCCGGCAACGGTACAGAGACTTAGTTGCCGGCCGCCTGGCCGAGAGCAACACCTCCATCACGTCTTCAGGGAAGTCCCAATCCTTATACCTCAACCTTTCAGAAGCCAAGCGTGAAGGTTGAGGGATCCGACCTCTGGATGGAGAACCTGACCCCCCCCCTCCCGTGAGAGCAGATCGTCTCGGTAGGGAAGACGACGTGGAGGGCAGATGGACAAGTCGAGAAGGTCCGGGTACCACGTCCTCCAGGCCCACGCCGGAGCAATGAGGATCATCCGGGAACCGAACCTCCGTAAACTCCGCAGTACTTGCGGGATGACGGGGACTGGAGGAAACGCATACAGCAGTGGGAATGACCACTCCACCACGAACGTGTCTCCTAAGGCTCCTTTTGGAGGAAATTCCCGCAAGCAGAACCTTTCGCACTTCCCGTTGACACTGGAGGTGAAGAGATCCACTTGAGGGATCCCCCAAAGGGCAAAGATCTCCAGGAGAATCTCCTGAGCCAGCTCCCACTCGTGAGAGATTGTGCTCTGCCTGCTCAGAGCGTCCGCCATCTCGTTGTCATCTCCGGCCAGATGAACAGCCGAGATCGAAACTTCCTGCTGGATGGCCCAGAGCTCGAGCTGCATCGCCTCCCTGCACAGAGGAAGTGACCCTGCCCTCCCCATTTTTGTTGAGGTAGTGCATGGCCACCGTGTTGTCCGTTAGAATCAGGACACTCTTTCCTCGCACAGTCGGCAGAAAAGCCTTCAGGGCTAGCCTGACAGCCCTCAGCTCCAACAGATTGATATGGAGTCTGGACTCCGACGGAGACCAACGACCGCTGACTGTCAACTCGTTGGCATGAGCACCCCATCCCGTGAGGGATGCGTCCGTCACGATCATCACCTCGGGCCAGGGCAGCCAAAATGGGGCCCCCTTCATCAGATTGCCTTCGACGACCCACCACAGAAGGTCCTGGGCGACCGAGGGCGGCACCTGAACAGGGTCCGACATCCTGCCGGAGGACTGAGACCACTGGAGCTTGAGTGCCCATTGCAAAGATCTCATCCGCAACCTGGCCTCTGGCACCAGAAGAATGCAGGATGCCATGAGGCCGAGCAGTCTCAAGAACTCAGACGCTGGGAGAGTCTGGGCAAGTTGAAACTTGTGCACCATCTGCTGAATGTGAAGAGCCCTCACCTGGGGTGCAAAACACAGCCCCAGGGATGCTCCGATGTACTGGAGCCGCTGTGTTGGCGTCAAATGGGACTTCTTTAAATTGAGGGAGAAGCCCAGCTTGTGAAGGGAGTGGCAGGTGACGGACAGATGATCCAGGACTTGCTCGGGAGAGCTCCCCCTGATCAACCAATCGTCCAGGTAGGGGTAGACGTGAATCCACCCTTTCCTGAGATGCGCTGCCACCACCACCATGAACTTGGTGAAAACCCTCGGGGCGGAGGTCAATCCGAACGGCAGGACCCAAAACTGAAAGTGTGAGTCGCCAACCGCGAACCTCAGGTACTTCTTGTGCTTGGGATGGATCGGCACATGGAAGTAAGCGTCCTTGAAGTCGAGAGACACCAACCAGTCCTGAAGTTGAAGGGCCTGGAGGACTTGAGAGAGAGTAACCATCTTGAACTTGTCCTTCCTGAGGAGTTTGTTCAAACCACGCAAGTCCATGATGGGTCTCAATCCCCCGTCTTTCTTCGAAATCAAAAAATAAGGGGAATACCATCCCTTGTTCCTCTCCACTACAGGCACCAGTTCTATGGCGCCTTTGTCCAGCAGGGCTTGAATTTCCTGCGCAAGGAGCGGATCCGGACTCTTCAAAGAGAGGTTCCCAGGTGGATTGCCGTGAGGCCTCTGCCGAAAAGGAAGACAGTAGCCGTGGGTTATGATCTCCAGAACCCACACATCTGAAGTAATGGCACGCCACTCTACAAGATGCTGCGCCAGCCTTCCCCCAACCGGCAAACCATGGGACCTGGCCTCATGACTGAGTGGTAGCCTCTGCGGCGTTGCCTGAGGGCAAAGAGGCAACTGCCCGAGCGGCCTCGTCACCTCGAGTACCCCGTTTTCCATCTCTGGCACTCTTACGGTGGCCTCTTTGACTGACAGCTCCTCTCGCTTTACTGAAGGACGAGTAATAGTGAAAGGAACCTCCCCTCCATTCTAGTCCCCTAGGACGAAAAGGCGGAGGTTGTCGAACTGCAGCGCCCAACGACTTCGCTGCAGCTTTGGAGGTCTGCAACCTCTCAAAGCTCTCGTCAGCCTTGCTCCCAAAAAGAGGTTTACCGTCAAAGGGCATGTTGAGGAGCTGAGACTGCACATCAGGAGTGAACCCAGACTTCCGCAACCACGCAAACCTGCGTATTACGGTGCTCGCCGCCATGGACCGGCTGACACAATCTGCCATGTCCAAACCCGACTGAACGGCCTCACACATGGCATCCTTGCCAACCTGAACCATAGCAAGGAAACCATCCCGTTCGTCCCCTTGGGGAATATGTTCAGCCGCTAATGCAACACAGTTCCACAGAGTGTTTGTGAAACGAGACGAGTTGGCTGCCTGAAGCGCCATACCCACAGAAGAAAACACTTTCTTTGCCCAGCCATCAAAACGTTAGTCGCCCCTATCCGGAGGGATGGTAGGGTACGACGCCTGCTTTGCCGGGGCCGTAGCCGCCTGCACCACCAAACTCTCCAGAGTGGGGTGCCTGGACAAGTAGCAAGGGTCGCTACTGGCTGGACGGTATTTTCGCGACAAAGACTTGCCCACTGCCAGGAGACTCTCCGCAGCAGTCCAAGCCGCCGCCACCCTTCTCTGCAGAGCCATATGAAACGGCAGTACCGGGTTAGTGGAGGGACCAAGATCAAGGATGTCCGTGAGATGACCCTGAACAAACTCCCCATGGGAAGCCGACCATCCCAAGTACTCGGTGACCCGAGACATAAGGCGCCGGTACGAAGAATCGGCATGAGTGCCAGGCTCCGGCCTACAAAACTCCACCTCCGGAGAGGTGTTGAGTCCACTGGCATCATGCAGTGACTGCCTCAGGTCATCAAACTGGCTATGGCCCGAAAGAAGCTCATCTGGCACTGTAACCGGAACCAAGCCTTCATCAGAGCATTCATCACCCTCTGAAATGTACTCCAGGTGGTGAGAGAAAGACACCTGGGGACCAAAGCTATGCCTGACCTTAGCCAGACCCTTTCTAGGGGCTAACCCCGTACCACGGGGCCCCTCCGACACCACCGCCCCTGAAAGGCGTCGAAGGCGCCGAACGAGTCCGCGCCGGTGTCGAGAGAATCTGCGCCGGTGTCGAGAGAATCTGCGCCGACGTCGAGTGGATCAGCGTCGACGTCAGCTGCAGCGCCGCCAGCATCGACGGCGTCGACACAGGCCTCGAAGCCGGAGCTCCGAGCGTGTCTCTCGACGACCTAGGCGCCGACGACCCCCTCGGAGGCGAAGCCTCGAGAGAGATCGTCGACGACCTCGGCGCCACAGGCGTCGACGTCTTCCTCGAAGACGGCACAGGATCACGCAGTCTCGAGCGCGTCGAGGACCGGGACCTGGAACGGGCATGGCGGGAACGGCTACCCTTGTCTGAGTGGGACCTGTCCCACGAGCCGTGCCGACCACCCGAGCCCGAAGGCATACGGGCGGTGTCTCTCGACCGTTGCCGACCGACCCTACTTTGAGGCACGGACGGACCGGTGCCCTGCGATTCAAGAATCGCCAACATTTTCTTCCAGAAGGAAGCCCATTCCTCCGGTGTCGCTTGCATGGTGGGATAAGCGACCCGCCGACGGGCGGAGTCCTCGGAAGAGGACAGGGAAGGCGACCGATGCCGGCGCTTCCGGGAATGCCTCGAAGAGGCAGAGGAGTGGCGAGACCGACTCCTGTAAGGAGACCCACTGGACTTCCAACGATAACGCGGAGAGTCGCCTCTCGAGTAATCCGTCGAAAGCCCCGTAGACCTCGACTTCCGGGGCTTAAACACCCGACCTACAGACAACGTCTTGCGCTCCCGCAAGGCCTTGGCAGTGAGCGACTGGCAGTCGACACAGTCCGTATCGTGGGCATCCCCGAGGCACCAGAGGCAGGCATCGTGCGAGTCCGTGACTGACATCTTGGACCCACAGTCCCCGCATTTCTTGAAGCCCGGACGCGGGGTGGAAGACGAGGTAGACATCGTTTCATTAACAGGTTTTCACAAAAACCGAACAGGTTCAAAGGAACCGAGAAGAATACAACAAACTCCAAAGAGTCGAGGCGTACCGAGATTCACAAAGCGAACACGTTCGCGGAAAAAAAACAGAACTGAGGCTACGGTCATCGTACGTCCTACTTATCACATCGGGTGACATCGGCCATCGGAGGAGGTCCTTGGGGACGGCTCATCGACGTCATCGACGCAGGACGCAGAACATTTTCCGAAGCAGCACAGCTGTGGACATTACCTGTCATAGATATGGAATATGTCGGAGGACCCAATCCCTTTGAAAATGTTACATGAGGAAGACATGCACTCCAGCACTCAATGTAAGATAGTGTGTGCTGGGTCTACAAAGAGAAAAAGGGAAGGAAAGTCAATTTCACTTTACTACTCTAGTCAAATGGTATGTCCAGGAGCTTCTCTTGAACTTCCGGGGCAAAGTCGACATCCTGAGCCAAGAGAATGCTGGTAGCCATTGTTCTCGCCACAGTCTGCGGTAACCAAACCTCATTGAAGGCTTTGTCAGGAGGCTTCCTTGCTGTCCCTAATCAGAGCCTCAAATCCATCACGCATCTCCCCTTCAGGGATCTGCCTGACTGCTTCTGTTGTGACGGAGCACAGTCCAAAGGAGAATTTGGCGAGGGCACAAGTGTCTTTCACACACCACAGTCCTAGGCTCAAGGACCCGAAAATCTTCCTTCCCCATGAGTGAAGATGGAATTCCAAAATAAGCCCTGGGGAGGATTTTGGGAGGCCACCCTATTATGGTGAACAGGGAAGACGCAGAGAGGTTAGCCAAACACAATCAATGTAGGTAGAAAAATGGCAAAGCTTAGTCTCAGGAAGGTTGACAGGGGTCCAGGGCTACAATAGGCCCACAAACATCAACACAGGAAATTCCAGTTAGACAGGCAAGTATAACATTTAAATTTCTATTAGGCCTTAAGTTGCAAACTAAGTATTTATGAGCGGCGACAGGCGATCTTCCAGCAGCGAATACAGGAGCAGGCCCAGCATAGCTCCCCTCAGAGTCAGATAGCTGAAAATGCCAAAGCAGGTGACGCAAGGTAAACATCTGCAAAGATCCAAGGCTCTGCTCGGGAACTGAGACATCGAGGTAGCCCAAGAGAGCTGGTTGGTCCAAGGACCTTTCCAAAGGCCCAGCAGGCATAGATCCTCGAACAGGGGTGGAGACTGGTTGTCCTCACCGGTCCAGGGGTCGATGCACCAACGAAGAGCTTCTTTGGATCAGGACAGAGGAGCAGGGCTTTGCATGGATAACACTGAGTTGATGCTGGTCAGCTGCAGGGGTCGTCACACAAAGAATTTGGCAGTCAGCAATGAGGTCTAACATAGAACGAACAAACACACAGACTCTCACGCACGTTCACAGAGGAATTAGATTGGATGGACTCTACTTCAGTTCACCAATTACTTATACCATACCTCTGGGTGTATCTCTGTGCTCTTGGCGAGCCCATGCCAGCAGAACAGCCGTTTAGGCCCGGTCTCATGGTCCACAAGGATAATCACCTCCCAGCACACAATGGCCAGGAGCAGGGTTTAAAAAAAGACATCCGTTCCCAAATGGCTATCATATAGGTTTATTGGGCTACTAATGCGGCTACAATACTGGTGTAGCAAAAACTGAATCAAAGATGCAACCAGTCTACTCCACAGCACACTTTTAGGGGGATAGAACCCCTATAACCAAAATGGGGTCATTGCCATATTGGCTATTCTGGGAAGCAAACCAGAAAATGAGTTGCAGTGCCAGAGGGACTTCTACTGAAGTCTCTCGAGCCACAAAAGAAAAGAAAAAACATGGAAGCCAGCAAAACATTTAGGGGACCGATACAGTTGGGGAGCAAGAAGCCCAAATAAAAAATCCTGCCCTACCAAAGGTAATAAACATTGAATGTGTGTCCATTAAAATACAGACATAACTGCCTTCATCAAAACACATTTTTATGCAAAATGTTAGCAATTTTAAAACCGTTTTTACCAGTTTGTATGTCACATTTAAAATCCTGTCGGCTGCAACCGTCATATTCCTATACACCCCCGCCATATAAAATCGATAAAAAAGATGAGAATTTATTAAAAATGCAGCAATATTTACCTTCTTTGCAAAGACCAAAATCGGCTATTTTCACAAATCCTTCAGTATCCAGTAACAAGTTGTCCAACTTTAAATCTCTAGAAATACAAATAGAACAACTTTAGTTAAAAGTGTAATGCATTTGAAATTTTGCTTAATTCTAGAGAAAACAGCAGTACTACAGCTTTTTATTGGCCATTTAGGATAATGTTCCTTCTGACGCATTAGTCCTTCGGCTCACATACTCCTCATCTTGGATATCCATTTTCCAGCATCATCCAGGACTCTTCAACCACCAAAAAGGGACATCAACTGGGCGTGTCAGTAATACTATCCCTAGTGACACGTTTACTGTACCCATGGTCCTTCACGCGTCGAGGTCAGTCAGATTGTGTTGTTTCTGACATGAGGTTGCATGAAGTGTAGCGCGAGTACAGATGTAATAAAGCAGAAAAAAGCGATAGAGCAAGAAACATCTATGCACCTTCGACTCCAGGATGGGAGGAAGGGTAGGCGCATGTCAATCTAAGCAGATACAAGCATCAGAAATACTATTACGGTGAGTAACGTATGCCCTTTGAGGTTTGTCGATCTGCTTAGACACATGCTATGCATACACTCGCAACCAGTTTCTGGCAAAGGAGGTGGGTTGGGAGAAGGTACAGCGGCACATAGATGTTTTAGCACAGCTTGTCCCACCTGTGAATCTGCTTTAGAATGTGTGTCAATGCAGTAGTGCTGAGTAAAGGGTACGTATGGAACTCCAAGTAGCTGCTTTGCAAACAGCGTCTAAGGGGGCCCTTGCAATAAATTCTAAAGTAGCTCCTGTACCCCTGTTAGAGTGAGCTCTTGGTGTGAAAGGTAGGGTCTTCTTTGATAGTGAATAGCACATATGCATGCACTCGGCTATCCATCTGGAGATTGTGTTTTTTGCAATGCGATCACTTTCCCAACCAGGTGCTATGGAAACAAAAAGCTGTTCTGTTTTCCTTAGAGGTTTTGTTTTTTTTACGCAATACAAGACATCCTGCCTTTCATCTCTAATGTATGGAGGGTTCTTTCAGCTGAGTTAGATGGATTTTGGGGAAAAAGTAGGTAGTTCAATGGATTGGTTGACATAGAACCAGGATATGAATTTTGGTGAAAACCTAGGACGTGTTCCAAGGACCACCTTGTGGACTTCAAAGAAAGGGTACTGATAATGCCTGTAGCTCACTAACCAGTCTCATCAAGGTGATAGCTAGGAGAAAGGTGGTTTTGTAGGTTAAGTGTTTCAGGCTGGCTTTGTGCATAGACTCAAAGAGCGGACCGATGAGATTTGAGAGCACAACGTTTCGGGAGGATAGTTCAGGGGCAACGTGCTCGCCTTGGAACCAAGACGATGCGGAGCAACATAGGTTCGATCCCCGGGTCCACGCTTAGAAAACCTCTGGGTATTAAGCGCTTTATAAAAAAAACATTCTAATTATAAGGTCCAAACCTGGTGGAGAGTTCGAAAAGAGAACAAGTGTTTAAAAGTGTACTTGTAAATGATTTGGTTGGTAACAGAGTGAGCAGTTACAAAAGTTCTTTCTTAACATGAACGTAATCTGCCATTCTGAAAAGTATACGTAAGGTTATTTTACTGAACTGTCAATTAGTTGTGCCTCTTCACCAAAAGTAATGCTGTTGGCTTCACTTTGTTATTTCTTTCAGAATATGAGTGTGTACTTTCCCCAAATGGGTTTTGCTGTCCCTGGTCTGTTTTATACAGATTCTAAAACAGTCTTAGGTGTATACCTACCTTTAGGTTCCTAGTAGCTCCTTTAAAAAAGTATATGGGTTTTACTTACCTTGAATAGCTGTGGGCCATCCCAAAATAAGTTAAAGAAGTATTGCTTACCTTAGTCTGTGTTCCACTGACCTGAAATGCAACTGTAATAGTATATTACAACATTAGGTTATCTGCCTACAATAGCTGTGCCCCATTCTTAAAAAGTGTTTTGTAGGTGTAGCTGACCTTGGTATGCCTGAAGCAATTCTAAATTAGTGTGAAGAGTTCTTGCTTACCTCAGTCTGTGTTCCAAACAGCTGAAAAGCAACTGTAATTGTACATTGCACCAAAAGGTCTGTGTTACCTAGTATAACTTATCCTGAATATGGTTATAGGTTTGTACTTTTCCTTGAATTAGTGTTCCACTATTCAGAAAATTATACTTGCAGGTTAGTTTACCAAGTGATTTCTCAACTGAGTGTAACTGCATAACTGCTAGGGTCTACTACCCTTGTATTACTGAAAGTAATCAGAAAGTAACTTATGATTTTATTCCCCATGAATAGGTGCGTCCTATACTAAATGTGTCTGTTAAGGTCCGACTTGCCTAGAAATACTGTTTGTTTTCTAAAAAAAGGTTTATGCTTTGGCCTGTGTACCTTCAAAGCATTGTATTGTGTTTATGATAATTACAAAGTACTTACCACCCCTCTCTCCCCCCACCCTCCCAAGACTGGACTTGGCCTAATTGTATTTATAATAAACCTTTAATTTTCTAATACTTCTGGTTGTAAGAGTTTCTGTTGAACCCTTGGTATACTACAAGTTCGTTGTACCTTACTACAGCCCTCTCTGCTTCCTAAGATGAGTCTGGCTGCTCGGTCTATGCTACCATTTAATCAGGTGGTACAGCCTTATACTACAAGCAGAATCTGCAACCGTCTCAGTTGAATAATTTTGATAAGCCCTTAGTTGGACTTCAGAAAAATTGTCCTAACAACTGGTTGTTCCCCCCCCCAGTCAAAGGGAAGGAGTTGTCCTCTTTGGAGTTCCTCTGTCACATAGAAAACTGGGTCAGGACAGCAATGGTCTCTTCACGGTATTGCAAATGGTCTGCAGGTTTCTCTGGTGGTCTTCTTCAGTTACTTCAGTTTCCAGTGGTAGACTTGCTTTTCACTCCAGGAGCCTCACCTTATATACAGTTACGGCACACACTTCTCTGCAACCTCTCTCAGCAGTTTCCAGGAAGGGGCGTACCCCCAGTGGGAGCTGGTTTCAGGCACTCTGGCAGCCAAAGAACAGGGGGGTGGAAAACGTGTCCTCCACGTCCTACCTGCCCAGACTCTCTGGAGCCTATGCAAGAACACCCAAGGGTTCCCGCCAAAGGCAACACACCCACCCACAAACACAGGTAGAAGAAGGCCGAACAAAGAACAGCTATGCTAAAAATAGTGAGAAAAGAAAGAATCCCCCAAGTTCGTACTTGGGTGCTCCTATTGTGCACTACCGGGGTTATGGATAAAGCCTGCAGCAGAAAAATGACACAATAGGTAGTAGAACACATCCACTGCCACCAGCCATAACTAGGAGTTTGTATATGCAACTATTTATGTGACTAAAAAGTCACAGAAGCAGAGAGGAGGAAGAAACTAAGTATCCCCTTTGGCACTACACAAGGTGTTCTGTGCCAATCTCTCAGAATGTAACGTTTTTGGGGGGATAAGTATCTCTCTATCCTTAAGAAGAACAAGTTACTTTAGGGTAAAGAAAATTATCTCCAAGGAGAACACAAAGGGTCCTCAGCAACACTGCCCATAAGGAGCTGTGTGCTGCAATAGTAAAATACAGATGCCTTAAAGAAATCTGGAGAAAAGTAGACTGCCTAGGACAGGTAAAACAGACCACAGTTCCAAAAGACAGAGCCCATAGGAATCAAGGTGTGGAATAAGGCTCCACTCATTCAGGATTTCTGAAAAAGGTCCATAAATCAATCAAGAAGTGCAGGGGACTCACTAGGAGAGGGGATGAAACACACACACACACACACACACACACACACACACACACACCCCCCCCCCCCCCATACCCCTCCCGGTTTCCTCCACCTGCCAGAGACCGCACTAAGCTACACACTCACACTGAGTCCAAGTAGCTTGTGTAACCTCAAATAAGGTCCTCTGTGCAACACAATCCACAGAGATAAAAGGCCATTATGTCCTGCCAGTGACTGCACTCAGCTACGCACTCTCATAGCTATATCACTCTAGCTTTTTACACTTTGGATTTTTGGTTACATGTGCCTGAAGACAAGCTGGTGGCAGCAATTATATTTGTGCCTTTCTTTTTTGTGCTATTTTTAGTGTTCACATTTACATTTACCCTGTACGGCTACTAAAAGTGGCTAGTGCCCTAAAATGGCCACATCACAAGATTTCCACCTGTACCGTGGCCACATTGTTGAATAACCTTCCTGCTTTGTTTGGTCAGAAAGTCCCATTGGTCATTCGCAGGCTAGTGATGCGTGTGCGCTTGTGTGTGTGTGCGCGTGCGCGCATCTCTCAGGAAGGGGGTAGGACTGTCTGGTCAACTACTGGCTGTTTGAATGGTGCAGATCCTTACCATTGATGGGCTTGGACTTGCTCCCAGGCTGGACTTTGGATAAGAAGACGACTCCTGCAGCCATTTGTTCAGATCAGCGTTGAATCCCACGTAGAAGAACAGACGATTGAAAATCCGAAGACGTCTGTGTTAGGTAAGAATTGGTGTAGTAACACAGACTACACAACACTTATCTGCTTGGTATTAGGTAACCCACCTTTTGGTATAGGTCTGTACTAGACAAGTTGTTAGTGTGACAGAGCAGCCAGGCCCATCTCAAGAGGAGTAAATAGGAGTTTTAGAGCTGTGGCAATGAAAATCGTTTATATACATATCCAATAACACTTGTACTCAAGGTTTCTGTTATAAATAATGTTTTATTTAACATCAATTTTTAAATAAGCATTCTTTAAAAAGGCAATTCATGTAACAATCAAAATACACTTTAAAACTACTTTTCAGAACCAGAGCAAATCAGTGGATAATCTTTGCATATGATTCTTACACAATTCCTACACCCCGAGGTGACTTCATTCACAAGGACAGTAATGGCATACATGTATCACACTGGTTATAGTTGCCAGATTCTGAGTGTTAGGGATAATTCTCAGAAATGTGCCACTTCCTCTCTACCTTAGAGACCCCCAGCAACTTTGCTGGATTTTGAGGAGTTTAATAACCCGGAGAGAGCGAGACCCTTTTCCCCCACTCTCTCGTGTATTTTAATGATATGATATATGATATGGCATTTGTAACGCGCCTATACACAAGTGTTTCAAGGCGCGACGAGGCATGGGGGGGGGGGCAAGGGGAAGACAGACAACGATCCTACTAGGCCAGGTGTCATTCAGATCGCGCAAGTGCAGGGGTGGGGGAAGGGAAAAGTGCAAGGGGAAGGGGAGGGTGGGGGGGGGGAGTGCAGTACAAGGTAAGTAGCGTAAAAAATAATAAATAAGGCCAGCTGGTGGCAAGTGCAAGGTAGATGCAGAACAAGTGCTGGGAAGGGGGAGCTGTAAGGATACAGTGACAGTCCTGCAGTGCAGGGGGTGCCAGGGAGGCAGTGCAAGTGGAGAGTGGCTGGGCCCTGGACCGAGGTCACTGAGAGTGGCCCAGTTGCAGATTCAGAGCAGATTCAGTGAAGAATTAAAGCTGT
Organism: Ambystoma mexicanum; assembly: GCF_040938575.1. NCBI lineage: Eukaryota > Metazoa > Chordata > Amphibia > Caudata > Ambystomatidae > Ambystoma > Ambystoma mexicanum. The sequence goes on along the minus strand of NC_090922.1, from coordinate 1,060,166,688 downwards.
TCAGCAGGGGAGAGGGAGAGAGAAAGCAGAAGCAAAGAGGAAGGTTTTGAGGTGCTTCCGGAACCGGAGGTGGTTCTCCTCAAGTTTCAGGGAGGCAGGAAGGCTGTTCTAGAGGGAGGCCCCTGCTGCAGAGAGAGATCTACCCCCAGCTCGTTGCTTCGAGAAGCGGCTGACCCTGAGGGAGTTGGAGACGGATGAGCGAAGGGCTCGGGAAGGAAGATATTTAGGAAGAGAGAGTTGAAGGTATTTGGGCCCCAGGCCCCAGAAGGCCTTGTGGACAATGCAGAGGGTTTTGAATTTAATCCTCGCAGCCACTGGGAGCCAGTGTAGAGATTTCAGTCCTGGAGAGATACGGTCCCTGGGCTTGAGGCCAAGGACAAGTCTCGCAGTTCTGTTCTGGATGAGTTGCGGAGAGTGGAGGCAGGCAGATTAAGATAGAGGCTGTTACAGTAGTCCAGCTTTGAGAGAACCAGGGCTCGGGAGACAGTGAGCTTCTGGGGGAAGGAGAGGAAGGGAAGAATACCTCTGAGGAGGTGCAGCTGGTAGTGTGACTTCTTAGAGACGTCTGATATATGAGGAGAGAAGGAGAGTGTGGAGTCGAAGATGACCCAGAGGTAGGAGCAGGAAGGGGGCCAAGGGAGGCCGGCCAGAGAGCTGCAGGGAAGGAGGGAGTGGGTGTGCCGATAAGTAGAATCTCAGTCTTACTGGCATTAAGGCAAAGGTCATTGGCGGCACACCATTCCTGGATAGCAGACAGACAGTCAGAGATGAGGGAAGGAGAGGAGGAGGCCGAGGGTAGCCTGAAAATGAGCTGGGTATCGTCCGCATAGCACTGGAAGTTGGGGCAAAGAGCGGCGATGCGGAGGGCAAGGAGTGCCAGATACTGGTTGAAAAGCCAGGGAGAGAGGTTAGATCCCTGGGGAACACCACAGGAGGAGAAAAAGATGTCAGAGAGGAAGGACCCCAGTTGGACCTGAGAGGGTCGATTGGAAAGGAAAGAGGTCAGCCACGCCAGAGCCTGACCAGTGATATCCAGGTTATCACGGAGACGGTTGAGCAGGATGGCATGGTTGACAGTGTCAAAGGCAGAGGAGAGATCGAGTAGAATGAGAACACACGGAGTGTTGGAATCGAGGTTCGAGAGCAGGTCCTCACGGATGTTCAGGAGAGCAGTTTCCGTGCTTCTGGCAGCTCTGAAGCCAGATTGATGGTCATGAAGACTACCAACAGATTCAGCGTGGAGGTTAAGCTGGGAGATGGCCAGTTTCTCCAGGAGCTTGCCCAGGAAGGGAGTAATGGAGATTGGGCGATAGTTGGCCGGACAGGAAGGGTCGGAAGAGGGTTTCTTGAGGAGGGGGTGCACAAGGGAGTGCTTGAGGGGGGAAGGGAAGACTCCAGAGGCGAAGGAGTGGTTGCAAAAATCAGCCAGGGCGTCGATGTGGTCCTTGATGGTTTTGGAAGAACAGGGTGAACCTGTTTAGACAAGACTTTCATAGATCGGACTTGTCTGGAAACCTTGTCAGCAGAAAAAAGTGGAAAGGCAGAGAAGGAGGGAGGAGGGGTGGCTGCAGAAGGGCCAGAGGAAGAGCCGGGAGGAGAGGGAGGGAGGTGAAAGGAGGAGAGCGAGGACAGGATGTCCTGAGTTTTTGAGATGAAGTGAGAGGCCAGTGCAGTGCAGAGGGCCTGGGAGGGGACAGGAGAGGTAGAGACTGCAGCAGGGTTGGCCAGCTCCTTGCAGATTTTAAAGAGTTTGGCCAAGTTGTTTGATGCCTCAGAGATGCGGGCTTGGATAAGGGCTCTCTTCTTGGTGAGAACCGAGAGCCGGTATTGCCTTTGGAGCAGGCGGCAGGCCAGTTTGTCAGAGGATGAACATGAAGCACGCCATTTCCTCTCTGCCACCCTGCACTTGCGTTTTAGGGTGACGAGATCCGAGTCATACCAGGAGTTACATTTGGCTTTGGGCTTCAGGCGGATTCTCATGACTGGGGCAAGGATATCAAGAGTATTAGATATAGCAGAGTGGAGCATGGAGAGGGCTGTGTCAGGGTGGGAGTCAGCCGAAGGGGGAGGCGGGGCGAGCAGGTAGCAGCAAAAGCCTCAACTGACACGAGCTTCATGGGTCGGATGAGCGAGAAGGTGGGTGGTAGTGAAGAGGGTGGCTTTGCCTGTGGGGTAGGGAGGGTGATGTGGGAGGATAGGAGAAAGTGATCACTCCAGGAGAGAGGAGTGGAGAGAGGGACGGAGAGGGGAAGGTCAGAGGAGATCAGAGCACCAAAAGTGTGCCCTGCAGAGTGAGTAGGCCCAGACGAGAGAATAGAGAGTGCGAGAGAGTCGCAGAGGTCACGAAAGAGACAAGTGGGGGGACAGGAGGCATCGAGGTGGATGTTGAAGTCACCAAGAAAGAGAAGGTGAGTGGTTGAGGACAGGAGTGAGGAGGAGAGGTCAGCCCACTCAGAGAGGAAGGAGAGGAATGTGATTTTGAACTCTTTCTTTTGGTTGTGGAGTCTGACAAACTCCATAGGCATCATCCTTTTACATTGTGTCACCCAGCATCTTCAGTGCAGTGGCACAGTGAAGTCTTTCAGATTTCCCAAGGTTTAAATACCTTCTCTCGGCTAAACTACGGTTTCCAAGAGCAGTAAAGTGAAATTGACTTGACTTACATTGTAACGTTCTAGACCCAGCACACACTATCTTACAATGGGGTGCTGGAGGGTTACTTAGTATGCCCTTTGTCTAGCTTCTCCTGTAACATTTTTATGTTAGCCTTACCATGATGAATGGCTGGTGGCAGTGGTTTACTTTTAACTACTGTGGTTTGCACTTAGCGCGGGCTGCGTTCACAGCTGCAGTAAAGCACCCAAGGGTGCAATTTTTGTCAAAATGGCCCCGTCTTTTTTTGCCTTCAGTGCAGTTTCAGAGAAATCCTTTACATTTCTCATAAGGTTTAATAACGTTTTCTTGCGTGAACTACTGTTGCTAAGAATAGTAAAGTGAAATTGACTTCACTTACCTTTGCCCTTTGTAGGTCCAGCACAACCCATCTTATGTGAAGTGCTGGGGGGGTTACCAAGTAGCCCCTTTTCCGGCATTCCCATGTACCATTTTTTGTTATCCTCACTACTTTAAATGGCTAGTGGCAGTGGGTTAATTTTCCTACCATTGTGCTTTTCTACCGCAGGCTGAACCCTCAGCTGCAGTATAGCATCCGGTATACCGTCATTTCATCGCCGCATTTTTCATCGCAGGGTTTTTTGCCGCGATTTTTTTTACGAAAAAAAAAACATTTTGGGGGGGGGGATTTTAAAAAAAATGGGTTTGGGTGTTCGGGATGATAAAAAAAGAATGGGAGTTAGGGGGGTAACCCCCCCCAAAAAAAGAAAAAAAAATGTGATGTTTTTTCTAAAAAAAAAAATCACGGCAAAAATCCCCGCGATTAAAAGTGCGGCGATGAAATCACGTAGAACCATAGCATCCATGGGAGACCATTGTATCAAAATGGCCCCACCTTTTTTTCACCATTTTCTGTTTGTGAGGTCTTGCTCTGTACGTTGAGCCAGGTTTGAGCCCTTTGTTCGTTTTGCCTTTGGGGTGGCTTCATGTTGTCAAGTAGCCAAGTAACACTTACACTCAGTTATAAATAGTTATTTATTTGACATCAGTTTTTAAATAAGCATTCTTTAAAGAGGGCATTATATGTCCAACAATGAAATATACTTTTGCAGAATCAACACAAAGCTAGTAGATACTCTTTAGAGACGCTTTTTACACACTTCCTACACCCGGGGGTGACTTCATCCACAAGGACAGTAATGGCATTTATATATCGGTAGCATACTTTGCAGATTCTGAGGTTTGTAGAAAGGAAAGGGTAAAAGGAAGGAAAAAGGTTACAGTTTCTCTGTGACACAGCACTGAGGGTGCTGTGGGGGCACCATACAAAAAATAGATGCCTATGGAGTTTGTCAGACTCCGAAAACAGTAACACAATCCAAATCAAGTGAAAACACATGAGGGACTTGGGTGGCGAAGTGGATGATGAATTGTGGGCATGGATATGCAAAGGAACATCACAAGTGTCCATAGTGGCGCAATATAAACTACACGGCAGCAAGTTATTTCATAGGTGGCAATATCACCCTCAAAGATTGTCAAAAATGTTTCAGTCAACGAGCCCTCTGTGCTGGCGTCAATGTGGGGAGAGAGCTAATTATTGGCACATGTGGTGGGAATGCCCCCGGGTCCAAGTGTATTGGAACGAGGTCCTCGGTTGGATCAAGCAGGTTGATGGGGTTTCCCGAGAAGTTACACCTCTCTTGATACCGTTTGGCTTGGAGGAATCTGACTGTGAGATGCGAAGAATGAGTGGAATTGTGATTCCCCTTGCTGCTCGCCGCTCGGGCTTGCCTGGTAATTAAGTGGAAAGCGGGGCTGGTCCCAAGCAAGAGGGAGTGACTAGGGGTTGCAACAAAAATGTATAAGATGGAAAAAATCACGGCAGCTCTCCAAGGTAGAGCGGCACAAAAAGTTGATGTGGATTGATTTTGTGAATTAGTATATACCCAGCAGTGCACGAGGGTCAACAGAGGGCTAATGACGAACAAACTGCTAGTAAATGCAACTGCTAAATGTTTAATTGATTGATGAATGATATGCGTATACCCGAGAAGCTCTGGAGATAGGACATTCTCTGCAACACATCTGCTTAGTCTGGAATACCTAATGAGTAATTAAGATAAATTGACCTCATACAACATTGAGAGACTCAAATATACCTGGACTATGAGAGGAAACTATTCTAGGGGGGCGGGGGGAGGAACAGATGTTCGGTTATTGTTTAAGGCTACAGTACGTTTGGAAGAGGGAGGGGTCGACAGGGGATTGTGGTTGATAACATGGTCCAAATGATGCCCGTTTGTTAATATTGTGTTCCATAAACTCTAATAAAATCAAGTTTAAAAAAGAAAACACATGAGGGAGTGAGAAAAAGGTCTCACTCTAGGGTTAAAATTAAAAAGTCCTAAAGTCCAGCAAAAGAGCTGGGGGTCTCTAAAAATAAAGGTAATTAGCACAGAAATTAGAATTCTCCTTAACAGTCTGATCAGCTCTCCATTGGGCTACTTCGCCAGAACAATCGTCATTTTGCGTTTGGTGGTCGCCCGCTTGTGGTATAAGTTGCATTCCTATTGAATTGTCAGCCTCCCAGTCTCAAGGGCTCCTGTCCTGGAAGGACTTCGACAATTGCAATTGGAAGGACGCCTGCCAACGTCTGTGCGCGGTGGACGTTGCTGGAACTTGCCTTCCCCCTGTCCTCTGAAGTGTCCCAAAAAGTGCTGCATTGGTGCTTTCTGCATTTCTGTATTGCCAAGGATTACACATTGCTCCTGGACCCAACCGGAAGGATCCTTGCACCCGCAGCTCCTGAGCACCTCTCACCAGAAGCAACAGCGGGGAATCCAACCTCCAGCAACCCCCAGTCAGCTGGGAAAATCAGAGTCTGGGGGTTAAGTAAACGCAAAGCATTAGTTTCCCCCCTGTCTTCCACATGATAACATTGAGAACAAGTCTCTGTATACTTCCATTCCACTGCTTTTTAATTGCCAGCCTTGAGTAGTAAAACCTGAAAGCTAAGAATGCATTTACATTGCTCAGATACATTCTGGAGAGAAGCATTGTGACTTTAGGGCACAAGTCCCCAATCTTCTGAGGGATTGGACAGCTGAACCTAGGGAATATCACTTTTGCCTTGATCCCACCTTTTTGTATCACTTCACTTTCCTCTTTTGTTGATGTAAGTGATTCATGCATTTTAAGAAACTATGGTGACTGTATATATCTTTATTATTGAGTGTTGTGCAATATCACCTGCTTGTTTTATTTTTGTGTGTGTGTTTTTAAGGCCTAGAGTAAATCATTCCTGTCTAAATTGACTTGTGTCCACTCATTGTGGACTCTGACTCCGGTCTCACTCTCCCGAGAATATTCTCGAGTGCTCACCATTGCTACCTTGATTGAGTTTGGCTAACCTCTCAGAGTTCCCCTGCTCACTATTGCTAGGGTGGCCTAAAATCTGTCCACCATGCCAGTTTCTAGAAACCCATCTGAACACCTGCCTCATCAAAGAGTTCTCCAATTTTCATCATGAACGCTAACATAGGAAGCCAAGCATATTATTTAGGTGCTTCTGGCACCGTGGACAAAGGGTGCAGATGCACAGTTCGGCCGAAGGACATGGCCCCTTGCAGGTTCTCTATTGAAGTACCCGTGCGCTGTGGATCCTCATGGAACCGCCGAAGCCTATACTATCAGTGGCGTGGGCTTGGCAAAGATGTCAAGCAACATAAGCCAAAATACCTCCCTTTCCACCAGGATGGAGGATTAGGTTAGGAACATTATCTGTGGTGCTGTATCCTTAGAATTCTCTGGAGTGGCGACCGCTCGAAATGCCTAGAGGAACTGCCGAGTGAGCGAGACGTCTTGGGGTTTTTTTTTTTTCTTCAGATTATGGAAATATTTCCAGTACATAGCTCAGTGTACGGTTACCTGGAACAGGCCAGTTTGAAGAATTCTTTAAGAAAAAAATTAACTAGCTTTACAGCATATTCCCAAAGCACCTTAGGGAGCATCGACTGACATGACCCACAGTCGTGCATTTTGTGCTCCCTCCCTCCCCTCAAGACAGACAAATCCTGTGGGGGTCGGAAATGGGCATCTGGTGGAAGTTGGGGCAAGGTTTGAAACCCAAGGCCTTTGTGGTATTCGGCATGATGCAAAACCAACAAATCTATCAAAGCGATGTTCCTAAAGTGAAAACTGTCTGTGTAAAAATGGAAAAGAGGTCACAGTGCCTGAATTTATACTGGCCCCAAAGTCATGTCCGGTGCAGGACGTGCAGTGGCGTGGAGCGTAGCTGCATTGCACCCCTTGGTGGTAGACAAGTTTCTAAAAAGCAGTTACACTGAAAGATATGAATCATAGATGAGGAATCCTTGCGAGGAAAGGTATTCATTAGTAGGAGGCATTCAGATGCCAAATGTTCAAGATCCTTGCCAATGCTCAGCAGCCAGGGCATGTTAGAGCAGTTTTTCTGACGTTCTACCCAACTTCATCAAAACCATTCAACAGAGTACAAGACTCCACTCTTAGTATAAGGCTGTACCACCCGAGTTCGTGGCAGCATAGACAGAGCAGCCAGGCTAATTTTAGGAGAGGAAAGAGGGCTGCAGACTGGTACCAAGAATCTATAACAGACAAATGAATCAATAGAAACACTGACAACCAGCAGTATTATAAAATATAAAGTTTTATTTTAAATACAATTAGGCCAAGTTAAGTATTGGGGTAAATACTGGTTAAAGTCAAACACATTAACAAAAAAAAACATAATGCTTGAAGGTACATTGACCAAAGCATATAACCTTATTTGGAACAACGAACAGTAGTTCTAGGGAAGTCAAAACTTTTTTTTTAAAAACACATTCAGTATAGGACATACCCATTCTTGTGGAGTAAAAATGATAAGTTCCTCACCGTAGTGACTAACGTACTCTTAGTCCATAGTCCCCTTTCCCCCATACTGTATGGGCGTCCCTTCCAAGGGACGGGAGACAGAACCTTATTCACCAGAAAAAACCTTCCCTTTAAATTTAGAGGGGTGCGGCCCAGGGAGCATGTGCTGCCCTGACTCCGCCCTCCGGCCCCACAACTCAGTCCCCATTGACGCGTCGAAAATAGATTTAACATTGCCCAATGACACCAGTATTATTAGGGGGGAGGTTGGTGGGATGTATGGAAGAAAGGGGACTATGGAATAAGAGTATGTTAGTCACTACAGTGAGTAACTTATAATTACTCTTACGTCCCTTCCCCTTTCCTCTATACTGTATGGGCAATTACAACTGATTGTAGCTCCAGGGTGGAGAGGAGACCCTCCTTAAGCAAATAGGTTCCTGAGAAACACCTTTGCGAAAACCGCATCAGATCTAGAGCCGGCATCCAAACAGTAATGCTTGCAGAAAGCCGAGGGAGAGGCCCAAGTGGCCGCCCTGCTTATGACTTGCCAAGGGACATGGCGCTGGAATGCGATGGCCGTTGCCTTGGCCCTGACTGAGCGGGCATGCATGTTGGCCAGGAGCGGCTTTTGCTGGCCCTCGTACGCTTCTTTGATGGCAGAGACCATCCAGCAGGATATGGAAGCCTTAGAGGCCTGATAGCCTGGTCTTGAGCCTCCGAAAGTGACAAAGAGGGCGTCCGATTTGCAGAAGCACTTGGTCCTGTCCAAGTAGAATTTCAGGGCACGCCTGACATGCAGGGAGTGCAGCAATCTTTGTGCTTCGTCCTTGGGATCGGGAAAAAACATAGCAAGGACTATTTCCTCGTTCAAGTGGAAAGCAGACTGAACCTTGGGCAGAAATGCCGGGTGTATCGGCAGGACTACTTTGTCCTTGTGAAAGGTAGTATATGGTGGTGAGGTGACCAGCGCCTGGATCTCGCTGACTCTACGAGCCGAGGTGAGGCTGGCTAGTAAGGCCGTCTTGATGGAGACCAGCCTGATGTCCACGGACGCCATTGGCTCGAACGGCATGTGCGCCAGGGCACCCAAGACTATGTTAAGGTCCCACACAGGGGCGGTCTCTTGACGGGCGGGTAGAGCCTTGCAAGTCCAGTCAGATGTTTGACGATAGGATTGGAGGAGAAGATGCCGTCCTCTGTGTTCCTGTAAGCCCCAATGGCTGCAAGGTATGTGCGGCAGGTGTCCACCTGCATGCCCGAGTGGGCGAGGTGCGCCGAAAAGGTCGTCCAAAGTGCACGCCAGGGGGTCGATTCCCTTGGAGTCTGCCCAGTGGCAGAATCTGGTCCATTTGCTTTTGTACTGGGTCCTGGTAGCCTTGCTCCTGGCGCCTGGTATGATCTCCAGATTGGCCTGTGAGAGGCTGAGATGCCGAAGCGTTACCTGCTCAGGTACCACGCTGTGAGGGCTAGTTTGCCTGGCGCAGGGTGGATGACTCTGCCCCCCTGCTGTGCCAGAAGATGTACTGGGCCTGTCGGGAGGTGAATCGGGGGCACTTCTGAGAGACTGAGCAGCTCCGAAAACCATGGCCTGGCCGGCCACCATGGAGCTAGTAGAATGATGAGGAGTTGGCGAGACTACTTGATTTTGCAAATTAATTTGTGAATCAGGGGCGTGGGCGGAAAGGCGTACGCTTTCATGCCGGTCCACTGCAGGTGAAATGCGTCGCCAAGAGAGCTGGGCCCTGACGTTGCCAGGATGCAAACTGGGGACACTTCTTGTTGTGCCAGGTGGCAAAGGGATCCACCTGGGGGTGACCCCACTGTTGATCTCCTGAATAACGAGGTAGTTTAGCTGCCACTCTTAATTGTCCGCTCCCAGACTGCTGAGCCTGTCCTCTTCCAGGGTGGATTCTCCCGGGATGTGGACTGCCGTGAGGTAAATGTCGTTTTCCAGGGCCCACTCCCACATGGTGATTGCCGGTCTGCACAGAGGAGGGGATCTGATGCCTCCCTGCTTGTTGACGTAGTACATGCTGGTCGAGTTGTCTGTCTGGATAAGGACAACCTTGCCCCTAAGAAGTGGTAAGAATGCCTGAGCTCCAGCCAGATGGCGTTCAGCTCTAGCCAATTGATGTGGTATTTCTGCTCCTGTTGAGTCCAGGTGCTGTGGACCGTGAAATCGTCCAGGGTGGCTCCCCAGCCCTCGAGCGAGGAATCAGTGGTGATGGTGGCCTGTGGAGTGGGTGGCCAGAAGGGTTTGCCCTTCCATAGGCTGCAGTCTCTGAACCACCAAGTCAGGTCCGGGTGGAGAGATGGAGAAAAGCTGATCATCTCAGATTGATAGCCCCGCTCCTGGTTCCACAAGGCCGCGAAGTGCAGCTGAATCCTCCTCATCCTTAGTCTTGTGCACGCGACGGCTAAAAGGACCGTTGCCAGTAGACCCAGGAAATGTGGGTACCACCATGCCAAGGTCACTTCTCTGCTGAGGAAGTGGGCGGTGGCCCTCTTGATGGGCAAGATTTTGTCCTCTGATGGAAATACCTTCTCGGAGCACGTGTCTCAGATGAGGCCCAAGAATGTCAGTCTGCGTAGGGTGCAGCTGTGACTTATTGAGATTGAGCGAGAAGCCCAGATCGTGCAGTGTGTTCACAAGGGCATGGGAAGAGTGGTGAACCACTTCCGGAGATGTAGCCCCGACGAGCCAGTCATCGAGGTATGGGTAGATGTGGAGGCCCTGAGCTCCGAGGAGGGCGGCCACCGCATTCATGAGCCTGGTAAATACCAAGGGGGACGAGTTGAGGTCAAAAGGAAGGACCTTGTATTGGAAATGATAGCCCATGATCCTGAACTTTAGGAAAGAACGATGGGGCTGCCAAATCGGGACGTGTAGGTACACGTCCTTCAGATTCAGTAAGCACAGCCTGTCTCCCTTGTCCAATGTCTCCGCTATAAAAGCTGGCATAACCATCTTGAATTTTTGCTGGGGTAAGGAGAGGTTGAGGGTGGAAAGGTCCAGCACAACTCTCAGGCCCGCCTAGTGGTTCTTCTGAATGGCGAAAATCCTGGAGTAAAAGCCAAAACCTTGCTGGGAGGCTAGGAGTGTTGCTGAGATTGAGTGTACAATTTGGGCATGGTCTTTGTAAGGATGGATAAAGAATTGGCTGTTTGAGAGCTGTTCTTTTTGTCATCTGTGGAGGAGTGGAACAGGCACCTCCCACCCCCCTCGAATGGTAGGTATAGGATGCGTTCCTGGACGTCTGGGTTGAATTTTGTTGCCCGGAGCCAGGCTGTCCTTCTCATGTCTGTGGCAATGCAGATGGCCTGGCCAGAGGTGTCAATATGTGCAACCATGAGATCATGCGCCACCAGCTTAGCCAGAAGGAAGTCCGCAATTTCCCGCCATAATCTTTGGTTGGCAGCAGCCAGCATGGCATCTCCGTTGGCCTGACGAAGATGCAAGAGTGCGTTTGAAATAGAGTTTCTTACCGTACGTCTCAAAGATCTTTTCCTCCTTGCCTAGCAGCTCCGCAAATGGAGGAGGCTGAGGACGACCGAGTCTTGAGAGTATAGTGATGCTGCAGCGATCACCGAGGAGTGTGGCTGAGGATGGGCTGAGAGCAAGAGTGTATTCCCCCCCCTCCATCTGCCTGTACTTGGTGTCCAGGCGTCGATTGACCGGCTTGGCCGAGTGGGGTTTGAGCCAGACCTTCTTGGCCAGGGAGACTACATCGGTTTGCAGCGGAATCCCAGTCTTGGCAGAGGGGTGTCGCATGAGGACATCAGCCAGGACACCCTCTGCCGGCTGCTCGACCTCAGGCTGGGGCAGGCCAGATATTCTGCCAGCCTAGCAAGATGTTCGTGAAAGGCCCTGGCTGAGGATGGCATGTCAGGATCCTCCCCCTCATCCGTATCCTGTGGGTCTGGGGGATCCTGTGGAGGAGAAGTAGTTGGTGCTGTAGGCTGGGGTACTGGGACCGCGGCCCAGGGGCTGAGGAAGCAGCCGAGGCTGGTACAGAGCCACCTGAGGAGTCGGCTGGGGAGCCGGAGGAGGTGGCAGCGCCTGGGGCGTCGGCGGAGGCATCTGTGGTGCCACTAGCATTGCGTGAAGAAGTTCCCCAATGGCATCTTTGATGATAACCCCCATCTGAGGTGACTTCATGAGGCTGAGGAACTTCTCGAAGAGCCCTTCCTCGCTGGCCAAACAGGTGGCAGGGGGTGCTGACGGGGAAGCAGGGAGCTGCTTGAGCCGCTGCGTACCCTGTCCACAAGGACGCAAAGGAAAGCTGCCCTGCGCAAATGAGGGGTAGACTGTAGGCCACATACCTGGTTGAGGTCAGTCCAACCTTGACACTCATTCTTTGCCGAATTCCTGGATGGCATCGGACGGGTGGTCTCTTTATGGCGCGGCAGTCATTTTGGTGAGCTGCCTGCCATGTGCCTGCGACGTGTTGCTCGGCCACCTGGGCCTCCTCCAAGACTTGTGTGTGTGGATCACAAGGCCTACCCTGCTGCTTGGGCCTAGGCCCTTGACCCAGGGGGTCGGTAGAGCTGCGTTAATGCACCCCTTCGGACGTATTGCTGGTATTAGGGCGAACCCCCTCGGCCATGGTGCCGGTACAAGGGCGGAGTCCCTCGGGTGAAGACCCGGTAAAAGAACCTTCCGGTCCCTCAACACTGCCACCGGGAGGATCCCTCGACCCGAAGGCTGGTAGCTGTAGCAGCCTCGGTGCACGTGCTGGTAGAAGGACCCGACTGGTCCCTCCCGTGCAGGAGTCCCTGGGAAGGAGTCTCCCTTGCAGGTTGCAATGGACAATATCGGCCCTACCTTGGGCCTGGTTCAATGCTTCATGAAGTTCTTGAGATCCTCTGGAGGCGACCTCTGGAAGAGCTCCCTCCACCTGTCTAGTCTGTTCTTCCGCACTTTCGAGGACAGCGAGTCACACGCTGAACAAGATTGCCAACCGTGGTCTGGGCCAAGGCAACGTAGGCAGATGGCGTGGGGGCCTGAAGTTGGGAAGAGCCCGTTGTAGGATGGACACCTTCTGAACTCTGTAGAAGTCGACATGCGCTGGGGAGGAGCAGACGCCTGAGGACCGAGTACCTGAATGATAAAAAGCCAAAAAAGAAGACAAAGAAGAAGTTTCCGCGCATGGAATTACATGGCTGAAGCCAAACCTAGAAGCGCTGGTGAATTCAGCCCGTTCCCGTCGACGTGGAAAAGGGGACTGAGGTGTGGCGCCGGAGGGTGGAGTCAGGGCAGCACATGCTCCCTGGGCCGCACCCCCATGCGCGTCTAAATTTAAAGGGGAAGAAGGTTTTTTCTGGTGTAAAAGGTTCTGTCTCCCATCCCTTGGAAGGGACGCCCATACAGTATGGAGTAAAGGGGTAAGTAAGAGTACCAATGGTTACTTTCAGATTACATTCAGTAATACAAGGGTAGTAGTCCCTAACAGTTGCACCGTGATGTTATGGAAGAAATTACTGTCAGTCAACTGGACAAATATTTTTTGTGAATAGTGGAACACTTATTCTAGGTACAGTAAACTATGTTTGTGGTAACAGTTTTACTAGGTGAGTAAAATCAAAGGATGTAATATTCAATTACAGGTGCTTTTGAGATCAGTGAAAAACAGACTGAGATAAGCAGTAACTTTTGTAACTTATTTTTGGACCGCACACAGCTAACTCAAGGTAAATAAAACCCATATACGTTTTGAAGGAGCCATCAACAACTTGGGGGAGGTATAAATCTAAAACTGTTTTTGTGTCCGTTTAAAACAGAACAGGGAAAGCAAAACACAGTGTTACTCTTTATAAATGACTCAAGGCTATTCTAGGTAGTTAAAACCTAATGAAGACTTATTCTGGACACGTGAACAGCAAGTAAGGGGAAGCAAGACACAGTTGGGAAACTTGCACACTGTTTTTGAAAGAAATAGTTAAGTGAAGCCAACAGCATTACTTTTGAGGAAGAGGCACAACCAATTCATAGGTGACTAAAATAACCGTATATCTACTTTTCAGAATGGCAGAACATTTATAAGGTAAATAAACCAACCTTGTATATACTTTCCAGAAAGGTTAGAACATACTTTCTTATAATGTGAAGAGAGTTTGAATCCTCTAATGAAATCTAGGAAAGCCTTTCCCAGCAGTAAAAGTGTTAAACAAATTACAGCCTATGAGGGGACAAGCAATGCCAAAGTCAATAGATGTAGAAGGGTGCAATTAAGGAGCCAGGACAGCCAAAGTCAATTGGACTACGTCAATAGTTCTGATGCACTTCTTCTTGGACAACAAAGTCAGATAGTTCGAGAGACTCACTGAAGGAACACAAGAGTTGAGATCAACTCAAAAAAGGTAAGCCAGTGCACTTCTCAAGTGAGAAAGCACGATTTATGGCAATAAGGTATATACCCTAAGCCCCCCCCCAAAGCACCTCTGGTTTGAAGAAAGTTTTCCAGCTGGATTCCTCCTTGCTACAGCCAAGCAAACCCTTGTTCCTGTGCCTCAGTCATAGGGACAAGAGGGAGGACTGCTGGCAGGCTTATGCAGCAGTACTCGGGCGAGGGCTTTGTCAGCTACAGATTTTCTTAGATACAGCGGCTCTTTGTGGTTTCAGTGCCTTTCAAACAGTACTGATGAAGAACCAATATCGCTGGTCGTAGTCTTGTCGTTACAAAGCTCCAGCAATCTGGTGAGGGGACTTTTCAGACTTGAATCCTGTCTCTGGAGTTCCAGCAGGATGTCCACAAAGATTCAGCGCAGTTCGGAATTCGGAAGACTGTGCACCACCAGATGGCTCGAGGTCCCAGGGTATTGGGGTGTTGCAGCCCCGCAAGTTTGCAGCACGACGTTGGATGGCTCAAAAATGCAGGTCCTCCTATTACTCTAATGGGTCTCAACCAGGCTCTGGGTCGTCCCCAGGTCGATTGGAAGGATGGGCTACAGCAGGCTCAGGTTACACAGCAGGCTCTCCGGTCGCTGGAAATAGTCTCAGATGCTTTTCCTTCATCATCCTCTTCGGTTTTGGTTCCAGTGTTCGACTTGTCATCAGGTTCCAGGTTCGGAGTATTTAACAGGAACTAAAGCACAGCTTCTGCATTCTCTCCCTGTATTTTACATGGGGGTGGTCTGGTTGTCCAAGAAGGACAGCCAGCCCCCCCCCACTGGGATTTGTCCCCATTCAGGCAAGGAGGAAGACAAAGAGCTGTGGAGTTTTTGACTCCTCTCTCGCTTCCTGCCTTCACAGACAGACTGTAGCCTGGGCGGGGAATCCATGGGACTCCCACCTAAGATAAAAATCACAAAAGGAATTTCTTGCCCTGGATGTCAGGAGAAGGAAGGACAACAAAAAAAAAAAGTTAAACAAAAATAAAACATAAAAAAGGGACCCTGTGGTGCCAGTTTTGACCCACGTTAGAGGGGGGGGAACTAACGCTGCAAAGATATCAGAGACACAGCGGAACACTTCTATGTGTGCCACCGCCAAGGTAAGTGGGAAGTTAAAAGTTACTTACTGTAGTGACTAAGGTAGTCTTTAGTCCCCTTTCCTCCATACTGTATGGGCGTCCCTTCTTAGGGACAGGAGACGGAATCTTTTTCACCAGAAAAACCGTCTTGCCCTTTAAATTTACAGGCGCGCTGAGGTGTGGCCCTGGGAGCATGCGCTACCCTGACTCCGTCCACCGGGGCCACTCCTCTGTCCCCATTGACGCGGCGACATCATTGCCTAATGACACCAGTATTATTATGGGGTGGATGGTGGGACCTATGGAGGAAATGGGACTACGGACTAAGAGTATGTTAGTCACTATGGTGAGTAACTTGTAATTACTCTTACGTCCCATGCCATTTCCTCCATACTGTATGGGCGATTACAACTGAATGTAGCCCCAGGGTAGAGAGGAGACCCTCCTTAATCAAACAAGTTCTTTAAAACCGCCTGTCCGAAGACCGTGTTTGACTTAGAGCTGGCGTCCAAACAGTAATGCTTACAGAAAGCATTAGTGGTGGCCCAGGTAGCTGCCCTGCTTATGACCTGCCACAGAACCTGTTGCTGGAATGCGATGGCCGTGGCCCTGGCATCGACGGCATGGGCGTCCATGTTGACTGGCAGCAGCTCATAGGCCTCCTTTATGGCCGCAACCATCCACCTTGCTATGGAGGTCTTGGATGCCCGATAACCGGGTCTGGAGCCCCCAAAAGGTTACAGAAAGTGCATCCGACTTGCGGAAGCCCTTGGTCCTAATCCAGATAGAATTAATTTCAGAGCGTGTCTGATGTCCAGGCACTGCAAGACTCACTGAGCCTCGTCCTTGAGATCAGCAAAGGACGTAGGTAGGACTATTTTCTCGTTTAGATGGAACGTGGAGGATACCTTAGGAAGGACCGTCAGGTGAGTCTGCAGGACCACCTTCTCCCTGTGGAAAGTGGTATAGGGTTCTGAAGCCACCAGGGCCTGGATCTTGCTGACTCTGCAAGACCTACTAGCAGAGCTGTCTTGATGGTGACCAGCCTGATGTCCGCGGAAAGCCATTGGCGTCAAGAGTTTCTGCGCCAGGGCGCTCAACACCACATTGAGGTCCCACACAAGGTGTGGCTTTTTGATGGGCTGGTAAAGCCTGGACCGGCCCGCCAGATGGTACCCGACTATGGGGTTGGAAGAGAAGACGTTCTCCTCCGAATTTCTGTAGGCCCCTACGGCTGCGAGATAGGTACGACATGTGTCCACCTGTACGCCTGAGTGGGCACCGTGTGCCGAGAAAGAGAGCACATCGTCCAGTGTGCATGTCAGGGGGTTGATTTCCTTAGAATCTGCCCAGTGACAGAACCTGCTCAATTTACTCCTGTATTGACTCCTATTGGCCTTGCTCCTACCACCCTGGATGATCGCCAGGTTAGCCCGGGATAGGTTCAGGTGCTTGAGGGCGATCTGCTTAGTAACCACGCTGCGAGGGCTAGCTTCTGGGGAGCGGGGTGGAGAAGTCTGCTCCCCCCGCCCCCCCCCCCCCTCTGCTGGGACAGGAGAGGTCCAGGGCCCAGCGGAAGGTGAAAGGGTGGTCAGTGCGAGAGGCTGAGCAATTCAGAGAACCAGGGTCTCGCCGGCCACCAAGGCACTATCACTATGATGCTGAGGTGACAAGCCTCCATCTAGTGGAGTACCCTGGGGATCAGGGGTGTGGGCGGAAAAGCATAGGCTGTCGTGCCCTCCCATTGAATCTGCATGGCATCACCCAGGGAGCCGGGCCCAAGTCCCTGCCAAGACGCAAACTGATGGCACTTCCTGTTCCTCCACGAGGCAAAAAGATCGACCTGAGGATGGACCCATGTGTTGAAAACCACCTCCAGCACCTGGTCGCTCAATTGCCACTCGTGATTGTCAGCTTCCAGCGTGCTGAGTCTGTCCGCCTCCAAGTTGGCCTCCCCTGGAGGTGGACGGCCCGGAGGTAGATGTTTTCCAGGGTTTATTCCCACATGCTGACCGCTAGGTTGCACAGCGAAGGGCACCTAGTACCCCCCTGCTTGTTGATATAGTACATGCTAGTGGAGTTGTCGGTCTGTATCAGGACGGTCCTGCCCTCGATGAGAGGAAGGAAGGCCCTGAGGGCTAGCCAAATGGCTCCGAGCTCAAACCAGTTGATACACGACTCCTGCCGGGTCCAGACTCCATGGATGCTGTGGCTGTCCAAAGTGGCGCCCCAGCCCTCTAGGAAGGAGTCCGTAGTAATGGTGACTTGTGGAGTCGGCTGTCGGAATGGCCTGCCCGTCTGCAGATTGCAGTCCTTGGACCACCACCTGAGGTCCACGTGGAGAGAGGGTGGTATGCTGTCCAGTGCCGCTTGGGAGCCCCACTCCTGATTCCATGAGGCTGCGAGTGCAGCTGCAGTCTAGTCATCCGGAGACTCGTGTGGCAAGGCCAATAGGACCGCAGCCATTATATAACCAAATAGCTGCTGGTACCACCAAGCCGAAGTCACGGGTCTGGTAAAGAAGTGCGTTGTGGCCCTCTTGATGGCCGTAATCTTGTCCTCTGAGGGAAACACCTTCTCTGAGCTTGTATCCCAGATGAGGCCCAGGAAGGTGAGGCGCTACGTGGGCTGCAGCTGAGACTTCTTGAGGTTGATGGTAAACCCCAGGTCGTGGAGTGTACGCATAAGAGCGGAAGAGGTGTGGACCACCCCCTCCGGCGATCTCGCCCCGACGAGCCATTTGTGCGGGTAGACATGGTGGCCCTGGACCCTGAGGAGGGCTGCCACTGCATTCATGAGACTGGTAAACACCATGGAGGCTGTAACGCTCACCTGGTCTCCACAGGGACGTCACTCAGCCTGTTCTGACCTCTTACGACCTCAAACCCTTCCCTGGAGTCTACTCGACTGGAGACTGGGCCTGAAACACAGGATTGGTAGAGTTTAACTCACTATTGGCTCTGTGTGCTTGAACCCCTTCTTCCCTGGGGTCCAACCCCACTCTTTGATCCACAGCTCACCTTGTTTTCTTGGAAAGTGTGCTCTCCATCCTCCTTTCAGCGCAGGGGCGCGTTGATTGATGCGGGCTCGTTGCTGCCTAGTTACTTCACTGGCAAGAGTCCAACAGGCAAGTATAATGAGTCGTTTGAACAGTTCTCTAACTTTGTTCCTTTCCTTCCTTAGATGATGGCAGGTGTCCAGGGATGCAACGTGCTGCTGAGATGAGTAGCGCTGAAGGTGAGTGAGAGCTGAGTGAGAGCGCGATGCAACCCTTTCGTATTTGTATTGAACTGAGTTCTTTTTCTGTGTCTTTTAGGTGCCGCAACATTTTTCAGCGTGGATGACGGTTATGAAGAAGAAATGCAGTGAGTAAGCGTGGTATGCAGCGCCTCTAGATGTTTCCACGCTAACCTGGAGTGTCTTTTCCCTCTTGCAGATGGATGAGACAGAGCGGCTGGGATTCAGGTAAGCGTTTGAAGCTTGTACAGTCTTTAAAAAATAGGCGAAGAATTGCTGAATGCTTACTAATGCCTTTTTTCTGTTCTTTTGCCTTTTCCTTAGGAAGGGGCGTGCTGGGATGGGAATGACACCACCGAAGATGCCCACAGAACAGAAGGAGCGATGAATGATGGGCAGAAGCACCGCAAGGTAAGGCTGTTCGTAATGGTGTTCTTGCAGGAGCTAAGCGCAGAAGAAAGATGAAGGCCTACTGGAGACCGATCCGAACACGGTGAGTGTCATGCTGCAGGTGCAGAAAACACAAAGCATGTTTCACAGCCTGGGCGTGGCTTAAATAGTCTCTGGGTATCCCAGGTGTCTCTGGGCTGAACCACACCCAAAAGACTAGACTGCACATGCAGTTCTGGGAACCGAAATATGTGGGGGCATCCATCTTGTCCCCATCAATGCACCACAAGTCCAATCCCCAATGTTATCCTATGGGAGTGAGTGAGTCTGGTGCCACAAGCGCCAAGTCTGACTCCAAGTGGGTCTTTGGAGTGATGGAGAGGCCCTTGAGATCGTGGCATGGCTCCAGCCTGACATCTTGGAGGGCTCGGGACATGAGGGGCAGGAATCATGACAGAGGCTGAGTTGAGGCCAAAGGGTAGCACCTTGTACTGGAAATGACAGCCCATGATCCCGAAGCGTAGGAAGGAGCGATGGGGCTGCAAAATCAGGGCGTGTAGGTAAGCGTCCTTCAGATCCAGGGAGCACATTCAATCTCCCTTGTCTAGTGTCTCTGCGATGAGGGCTGGGGTAACCATCTTGAATTTTTGAAGAGGGAGGGAGAGGTTGAGTGTGGCGAGGTCCTACACAACTCTTAGGCCAGCCTGGTTCTTTTTTGTGTGGCGAAAATCCTGGAATAGAGGCCTAATCCTCTCTGTGAGGCTGCTACCTCTTTCACTGGATGGCTCTCAACAAGCGACCAGATCACTGCCAACAGAGTTGCCATCCCAATCTGTGGGAGGGGAGGAAGGAGGAGAGGGAGGTATAGGTAGGCGGTAACCCGTGGATACTACTGAGAGGATCCATGTGTCCGCAAGGTTCTGGCGCTAAAAATGCACAAGAGGCTAGCCTGCCCCCTACTGGAGACACGTGGACCTGTAGGGACGCGTCATGCCTTTTTCCTCTCCGAGGCTGCTTGTAACGCTCACCTGGTTCCCACGGGGGCGCTGGTCTAGTCTGGATTGCTGTGGCCTCTTCTAGCGTGATGCGCAGGACCCGGAACACCGATTGGACAGGACCTCCAAAATAGTGCTTGCCTGGCCCGTAGGAATATCCTTCTGCAGATGAGAAAGGGGATTAACAGTCTGCAGAATAGTATGCTAGCTCCCCCCTTTCCCACTACGTTCCTCTCTAACGTCCTCCAAACCCCGGTTTAAGCTCACCTTATGGTTTGGAAGGATGAACTCTCCATCCTGCTTCTGGTGCAGGGGCGCGCGTTCGTCCAGTTACTTCAGTGGTTTTCAGAATGGCGCTGGCAAAATCCACTTGACTTTCCTGAGCGACGCGCCGCAAGTATGAAAGTTCAAAGTTCAAGTGAGGTCCCCTTTATGTTGTCTTTCTAACCTGTGATCTGTCCTTTATTTCAGGTGCAGAATGAAGGCGATGCGTCGAGGGGTTAAACTGCCGAGGTGAGTAGTGATGAGGGCGATCCCTCTAAATGTCCTTATCATTCCCCAGAAATGTCTCTTGTCCTTTCCCCATAGGGGCCGGGGTACGGTACCTACCAACGGGTGGCGCCGACCCAAAATGTGGAAGAAAAGCCGGTAAGTATTATGACTGTTAATCAGGCTTTCCTTCTGTGTTCCTTCTGCTCACCCTTTGTTTCTTCCTCTCTCCCCTAGGTGCAGAAATGTGGCATCCGATGCTGACAGCCGCGATGGAGCCGGGAGATGTCTTGAGGACAGGTGAGTGAAGCGTGGCGCTGCAGCGAGCAACGCAATGCTTTTAAATGGAAGTCTTTCTTCAGGGATGCTGGCGAGAAGATTCCGGATGCAGGTAAGAAGTTGTTTTCACCTTTCTCTTCTCTTCCTTCCTTGCAGGTCTTCCAGGTTCGAGGCGGGCGTGGCTGGAGTCCAGGAGCAGGAGCAGACACGGTGAGCGTTAAGCTGCAGGAAGCAGAACAATGCGAAGCATGAGCTGCTGTCTGGGCGTGGCTTAAATAGCCTCCAAAGAAGTCCCAGGTATGTATCCTTCCCTGGCCACGCCCGAGTGAATAAATAGTCCCTATGAAAAAAAAGTCCCTTTCAGGTCTCAGGGAGGCCTGAAGCGTGCAGCATGGTCTGCATCAGGTAAGTGCACAAAACACCTCCCTTTATGAGCCTGGCGCCTATGGCGCCAGGACTGATGTCCAACATGAGCCTGGCACCAAAGGCGCCAGGGCTGAGTCCAAAGAGCCCCTATAAGGGGCCGCTGGGCTTTTACCCGAGGGCATGATGCCTGCTTCCGGGGGTGCTGGGCCTGGCCTGGTGCTCCGGGGGTAGGCATCATGACAGCACTCCCCCCCCCAAGGCCCCTCCCAAGGTCGTTCCTTCTGGAGGTTTCGGTTTGTTTGGGAAATTCCGATGGAACCTTTTTACCAGCCGAGTTGCATGTACGTGATCACTGGGTTCCCAAGACCTTTCCTGAGGCCCGTACCCTTTCCAATCAATTACATAGAAAAGTTTTGATTTTGAGATCTTAGAATCCAAAATGTTCTTCACCTCGAATTCAGGCTCCCCATCTATCTGAATCGGTTCTGGTGGCTTTGTTAATCTGGTTCCTGGGTGCACTGGTTTCAAAAGTGACACATGAAAAACGGGGTGAATCCGCATGTTAGCTGGTAGATCGAGCTTGACTGCCACTGGGTTGATTATAGCTTTGATCGAGTAAGGGCCTAAATACCTTGGATTAAAAGTTCGAGGCCCCTTGAGTGATAGGTGTTTGGTAGCCAACCATACTTGATCCCCCATTTGGTATGGAGGCGCCTCTCTTCGATGCAGATCCTCATTCTTTTTGTATTTCCCTTTCGCATGTTGCAAATGTGCAATTGCATCCTTGAAGGCTTGAGTAATCGTAGAATGCAAATGGTCCACTGCGGGCATTTCAAGGCTCAGAGGTGAGTCCAAGTCTGAAGTACGAGGGTGATGTCCATATAGGGTATAAAAGGGGCTCTGACCAGTTCCAGAGTGTATCGAGTTATTGTATGCATATTCAGCCACCCATAAAATGTCCTTCCAATTACCCTCCGATTGGTGCAACATACATCGTAGATATTGTTCAAGGGTCTGGTTCGTTCTCTCCGTCTGACCATCGGTCTGTGGGTGGTGGCTGGTCGAGAGTCTTACGTCGATTTGTGCCAGTTGACAACACTTTTTCCAAAAATGTGAAATAAACTGGCTTCCCCAATCGGAGACTAGTATGGACGGGAATCCAGGCAAACGGATGATATTTTCGAGGAATTCCTTGGCAAGAACAAAGGCTGAAGGTAATCCTTTCAACGGAATAAAGTGGGCCATTTTGGAAAATAAATCCACCACGACCAGAATAGTATTGTAACCATTACAAGAGGGCAGGTCCGTGATAAAATCTAGTGACAGGGTGTGCCAAGGTGCTGGTGGAATGTCTAAGGGCTGAAGAAGACCGGCGGGTCTTGTCTTTTGACCTTTGTTTTGGGCACAAACTCCACAGGACATCACAATAGATTTAATATCCTTTCGCCAGGAAGGCCACCAGAATTGTCGTTTAACCTTTTCCTCTGTTTTGGCAATGCCAGGATGTCCTTCCATCAGGGTATCATGATGACGGGAAATAACCAGTTCTTGCAATTCCTTTTCTGGCAAAAATAAGCGTCCTTGGAAGTAAGGTAAGCCATCCTTGACTGAAAAGTTAGACCTCCTTTTGATCCAATCCTGCAAGGCTGAAGAGTCCAGGAATTGTTTCACTCGTGCTTGAATGTCTTCAAGGGTTTGTAAAGTGGTTATCCCCAAAATTCTTTGTTCGGGAATTATCGGCACAGGTTCTGAGTTTGTGTCTATTTCTTCCATTCCAATTCGGGATAGAGCGTCCGCCTTACCATTCTTATAGCCGGGGCGGTAGGTGATTACAAAATCGAACTCGGCAAAGAACAAAGCCCATCGGAGCTGTCGAGCCTTGGCAGTTTTTAAATATTGTAAATTTCAGTGATCAGTGATCACAGTGATGGTATGCCGGGCGCCGAGGAGATAATGCCGCCAAGCCTTAAAGGCGGACTTAATGGCTAATAGTTCCTTATCGGTGATCGCATTTATCTCCGGCGGCGAGAACTTTCTGGACCAAAATGCTACGGGGTGCAGTTGGTTGGTTTCAGGGTCTCTCTGAGACAGGACAGCTCCCATGGCTAAGCTGGACGCGTCGGTTTCGACTATATATGGGAGATCGGGACGCGGGTGCTTCAAAATAGGTGCGGACGTGAACTTAGCTTTCAACTCCTGGAAGGCCTGTTCGGCTTCCTCGGTCCATTCAAAACGTTTATTTTTTCGCAAGAGTGCAGTGATGGGTTGCACCACACGTGAAAACTCCGGGATAAACCTGTGATAAAAGTTGGAAAAACCAAGCATGCTTTGGACACCTTTCACCGAACTAGGTGATGGCCATTTGAGGATGGCATCCACTTTCCGTGAATCCATTCGGACCCCTTTAGGTGTCAGGATGAATCCGAGAAACTCAACCTCGGTGGTATGGAAAACACATTTTTCCAGCTTGGCAAACAGTTTGTGCTGGCGCAGTTTCTCTAGGACGGCCCTGACATGCTTTCTGTGATCAGATTCCGAAGAGGAGTACACAAGAATGTCATCGATATACACGACAACACAGACATCGATGAGTTCCCGAAGGACATCGTTCATGAAGAATTGGAAGGCTGCAGGCGCGTTGCACAACCCGAAAGGCATCACCTGGTATTCGAATAGTCCATATTTTGTACGGAAGGCCGTTTTCCATTCGTCGCCTTCTTTTACTCGTACCAGATGATAAGCCCCCCGGAGATCTAACTTGGTGTATACGCAAGCGTCCTTCACCTGGTCAAGGAGTTCAGGGATCAGAGGCAGAGGGTAACGATTTTTAACAGTTATCTGGTTCAATGCGCGGTAATCGATACAAGTTCTAAGGTCGCCTTCTTTTTTAGGCACGAAGAACAAAGCTGAGGATGCCGGGGACTTTGACGGGCGAATGAAACCATTGGCGAGGTATTGATCTAAATATTGTCTCAAATGCAGATTCTCTGGTTCAGTAAGGGCGTAAATCCTGCTACAAGGGGGTTGTGCACCGGGCACCAGATCGATTTGGCAATCGTACGATCTGTGGGGAGGTAACGTGTTGGCCTGTTCCTTTTGGAAGACGTCCTGAAAGTCTTGGTACTCTGGAGGTAGTTGCACGGGGACAGAGGTTACTGATGCTAGATTAATCTTTGGATTTTCTGGGTAGCAGGTTTGTGCACAATCCGGGAAGGTTATTCTCTTCGCTCGCCAATCAATTCGAGGATTATGTGTCTCTAACCAAGGGATTCCGAGAATAAGCTGAAACTGTGGAGCCTTGATTACATCAAACACAACTGCCTCCCGATGGCCATCCGGACCTACAAGTGTCACCTCAGCTGTGAAATGTGTTACCGGTCCAGAGGCAATTTCGGTTCCATCTACTGTGGTGATGACATCTTCGTTGGTTTTAGGACGCAGAGGGAGGGTTATCCTAGAGACCAATTCTCGATCCACATAGTTTCCTATAGCCCCGCTATCAATGTATGCCTTTATAGCATGCAACCGTTTAGGCTGTTCCGGATCTACGAGGACCATTGGCACAATGAAATGCGAGGTCTGAGAGTTAGTTTTCAAGCTCGGCAAGCGGACCCCTACGCTTGCCGGGCGTGGTCGTTTCCCGATGCAGAGTTTCCATGGATTTTATCAGCGGCTCCTACCACCTTCTTGGGCGGCTTAACCGGGCAATCTCGTAGAAAGTGTCCAGAGGACCCACATAAAGGCATAATTGCATCTGTCGTCTTCTTCTGTTCTTTTTGAGTTAGGGGTCCTTTAACCCCTCCGATTTGTATACGCTCTGAGCCATCAGCCCCCTTGGGGTTAGCGTGGGTCTTGGCCAACACCCGGGTTTCAAACTTGGACCGATCTGCTTTTCTGTTTTGCAGCCTGTGATCCAATTGGACCACTAAGTCTATATATTCAGTGCATTCTTGGGGCGGATTTACAACTTGTGCCAGGACATCTTTAAGTTCTCCGCGTAGACCTCGATAGAATAACGTGATTCTTTTATCCTCTGGCCAACCAGTTTCCATAATTAGTCTATTGAAGGTTGCAATGTAGGATAGAAGGTCTTGATTGCCCTGTCGCAGAGATAGAAGTTCGTCATCCAGAGCCTGTCCCTGGGAGTGTCGAGCAAATAACCTTTCCATGCTTGTTTGAAATCCTTGAAAATCACGAAGAATCGGGTCATCTTCAGTTACCAGTGGGACTGACCAATCGGCAGCACAGCCGCTGAGATATGACAACACAAAGGCTACCTTGGTCTGATCATTAGGGAAGGCCCCAGGTCTGCATAGGAAGTGCAAACGACACTGATTCATGAATACGGCGAATCGTTTGGGGTCCCCAGCAAAGCGTTCAGGTGGGGCCAGCGGCATGTTTCCAGGTAGATTAATCTGCACCGGGTTACTGGAAACCACAGGAGCGGGGTTCCCCCCGGAACCGGGTAAAGGAGTTTGTCCAGCTTGACCTTGCAAAAGCTGTCTAGTCAGGTCATCAGCTCTATCCTTTATTACAATCACTTCCCTCCTGAGGGCACTAGTCTCTTGACGAGCGGCGTGTACTTCGGCCCGTAATTCCCCCAGTAATTGGGCCAACTGGTCAGTTTCGTAAGTTTCCATAGCGCCTGGATGGGAATTTGTAGGAAGGCTTTGCGTTCTGTAACGCTCACCTGGTTCCCACGGGGGCGCTGGTCTAGTCTGGATTGCTGTGGCCTCTTATAGAGTGATGCGCAGGACCCGGAACACCGATTGGACAGGACCTCCAAATCGTGCTTGCCTGGCCCGTAGGAATATCCTTCTGCAGATCAGAAAGGTGATTAACAGTCTGCAGAATAGTGTGCTAGCTCCCCCCTTACCCCCTTCGTTCCTCTCTAACTTCCTCCAAACCCCGGTTTAAGCTCACCTTATGGTTTGGAAGGATGAACTCTCCATCCTGCTTCTGGTGCAGGGGCGCGCGTTCGTCCAGTTACTTCACTGGTTTTCAGAATGGCGCTGGCAAAATCCACTTGACTTTCCTGAGCGATGCGCCGTAAGTATGAAAGTTCAAAGTTCAAGTGAGGTCCCCTTTATGTTGTCTTTCTAACCTGTGATCTGTCCTTTATTTCAGGTGCAGAATGAAGGCGATGCGTCGAGGGGTTAAACTGCCGAGGTGAGTAGTGATGAGGGCGATCCCTCTAAATGTCCTTATCATTCCCCAGAAATGTCTCTTGTCCTTTCCCCATAGGGGCCAGGGTACGGTACCTACCAACGGGCGGCGCCGACCCGAAATGTGGAAGAAAAGCCGGTAAGTATTATGGCTGTTAATCAGGCTTTCCTTCTGTGTTCCTTCTGCTCACCCTTTGTTTCTTCCTCTCTCCCCTAGGTGCAGAAATGTGGCGTCCGATGCTGACAGCCGCGATGGAGCCGGG
This sequence comes from Ambystoma mexicanum, assembly GCF_040938575.1. Lineage (NCBI taxonomy): Eukaryota > Metazoa > Chordata > Amphibia > Caudata > Ambystomatidae > Ambystoma > Ambystoma mexicanum. Next base: position 1,060,140,520 of record NC_090922.1, on the reverse strand, counting down.
AGATGTCTTGAGGACAGGTGAGTGAAGCGTGGCGCTGCAGCGAGCAACGCAATGCTTTTAAATGGAAGTCTTTCTTCAGGGATGCTGGCGAGAAGATTCCGGATGCAGGTAAGAAGTTTGAAATAGTCCGTGGTTTTCACCTTTCTCTTCTCTTCCTTCCTTGCAGGTCTTCCAGGTTTGAGGCGGGCGTGGCTGGAGTCCAGGAGCAGGAGCAGACACGGTGAGCGCTAAGCTGCAGGAAGCAGAACAATGCGAAGCATGAGCTGCTGTCTGGGCATGGCTTAAATAGCCTCCAAAGAAGTCCCAGGTATGTATCCTTCCCCAACTAGGTATGTATCCTTCCCTGGCCACGCCCGAGTGAAAAAATAGTCCCTATGAAAAAATAGTCCCTTTCAGGTCTCAGGGAGGCCTGAGGAGTGCAGCATGGTCTGCATCAGGTAAGTGCACAAAACACCTCCCTTTATGAGCCTGGCACCTATGGCGCCAGGACTGATGTCCAACATGAGCCTGGCGCCAAAGGCGCCAGGACTGAGTCCAAAGAGCCCCTATAAGGGGCCGCTGGGCTTTTACCCGAGGGCATGATGCCTGCTTCCGGGGGTGCTGGGCATGGCCTGGTGCTCCGGGGGTAGGCATCATGACACTGCTGCGGAGGAGCGGGACTGCGCCGTTGCAGACTCGGCGAGCGGACAGGTTGTCTCGACCTCCGTTCCTGGAATCCCCTGAACCCGCCAAACGCCCGCCCCTTATCAGAGCTTTGATGCTACTGGGTGTACGCCTTGGGCGTGACTTTGGTAAGAATAGTTAAAGACTTTGCGGTTTGCAAGCTGTTCTTATCCCATTCCTCGACTGAGGTAGACTGGAAGAGGCCACTACCCTCGAAAGGAAGGTCCAATATGCGATCCTGGACGTCGGGGTTGAACTTAATAGCCCGAAGCAAGGCCGTCCTTCTCATGTCCGTGGCGATGCAGATGGCCTGGTAGGAGGTGTCGATGTGGACCATTGTGGACTCCATGATGTCCTGCGCTAGCAGCTTGGCTTCTCCTAGACCCGCCTTAAAGCATGCCTGGCTTTGCAGGCGTTCCGGAAGGAAGTCCGATATTTCCCGCCACAGTCTCTGTTTAGCTGCTGTAAGCATGGCATCTGCGTTGGCTTGATGCAGGGAGGCGTGGAGTACAGCGTTTTCCCATACGCCTCCAAGATCATCTCCTCCTTGCCTAGCACCGCCGAGGAAGAGGTGGTCGAGGATGACTGGGGCTTAGAGTAGAGTGACGCTGCAGTGATCACCGATGAGTGGCTGGGGGTGCATTGAGGGCAAGAGTGTATCCCCCTCCATTTGTCTATTCTTGGCATCGAGGCGCCGATTGACTGACTGGGACGAGTGTGGCTTGAGCCAACCCTCCTTGGCCAGAGCAACGACATCCTTCTGCATCTGGACACCCGTCTTGGTAGGGGGTCTCAGGGAGAGGACCTCTGGCAGGAAACCCTCCTCGGGCTACTCTCCATCGGGATGAGGAAGGCCCAGATATTCTGCCTAACCTGTCGTGAAAGGCCTTCACTGAAGACGGCATGTCAGGGTCCTCATGCTCATCTGTATTAACCTGGGTGTCAGGCTGGAACACTGCGGGAGGAGGGTTGTTGGGTGCCACGGGCTGCGGTGGGTAGACCGGAGGGTGCTGCAGAGGCTGGCTCCGAACCGGCTGCACTGGGGGCGGATTTGAAGGAGCCGGCAGCGGGGGCAGTGCTGGGGACTGTGGTGCCGGAGCCATGGGAGGACTGACTATGGGCACCAGTGGAGTGACCGGAGAGAGCAAGGCCTTGACTGCATCCCTTCAGATGGCCTCCATCTGGGGTGCTCGCATCAGCCCCAAAAACCTTTCAAAGAACCTGTCCTCGGAGGCAGAAGAGGAGGCAGGGGATACTGACGGAGTGGCTGGGGGCTGCTGGGGCCGGAGCGCACACAGTCTGGGTTGCAGGGGGAACCTGCCCTGCACTACTGATGGATAGACTGTAGGCTACATACCTGGTTGACACCAGTCCCACCTTGACACTCGTTCACCCGCCTGCTCTGTTCCTAGGAGTGGCATCGGACGAGCGGTCATGTTGTCTGGCGCGGCAGCCATTTTGTTGGGCTGCGTGCCAAGTGCCAGAGTCGTGGTGCAAGGCCTTTGGACACTGCCTCGCCCAAGACTCTTGGGTGTTGGAGCATGAGGCCTATCCCGCACCTCAGGTCTAGGCCTGGAAGGCGTATCGCTCTCGGCATTGTCGCCGGCAGTGCTGCATGCAGGCGCCCCCTCGGACATGGATCTGGTACTGCGGTGTAGCCCTCTGGTGTAGACCCGGTAGAAGAACCTTGCGGTCCTTCAGCACCGTTACCGGTAGGGTCCAGAGACGCCTCCGCCGTAAGGTCGGTGGCTGGGTTAGCCTCGGTGCATGTGGTGGTAACAGAACCCGAGAAATTCCTCGGGAAGGAGTCGCCCTTACGGAGTGCCATGGAAAATAACATCCCACACTTGTGCCTCGATCTCTGCTGGACAAACTTATTCAAGTCCTCTGGAGGCGACGCCACCTGGGAAACTGACATGTCCTTCAGGCTCTCAGTACTGGGAAACCTTGTTTCCCTTCCCTTAGTTGTGTTACTGCTTTTGGTTACTTGTGTATCGCTTGTGGTAACTTTTTATCATTGTACAAAGAAGTAGTTTACACTGCAGTACTAGAGGGTACATTTTTGTTTTGCCCTAGACCAACACGGGGGGGGGGGGGCGGGGTAGATATATATATATATATATATATACATACATACACACACACTCTAACCTGGCTTTTAGGATAAGAGGACCCCTGAACCCATTCTTCAGAGATCCTGGAAAAATTTGAAGGAGTCAATTATCTAGTCCAGCTGTGAGACCCACGAAGAAACCTGAGAAACGACTGAAGGAGGCCTGGCAACCAATTTCTGCTGCTGTCCTGGAGGAGCCCCTTCTTGCTTGTAATTTTTAGCAGTCCTGCCAAAGAGCTGCAACCCTTGGAGTGGAGGGACCATCCATTCCTGACATCTGCTCGGTGCCCTGCCAAAGGATGCCTTTGGAAGTGCCCTGGAACCGTCCTGTGGTGGACCAGCATCGATTTTGGGTTACTGTGTTGCTGGCGTCACTGTTTGGAGTTTCGGCATGAAACTTGGGGATCTTCAGCTGGCCCTAGAAGACCAAGCCCTGTGAAATTCCAGCATCCTAGCTTTGAGGGGACCAGAGATAGGAGGGGAAAGTCTGAACGCAGCTGATGTGTTCTTTTGGGTCGCCGTGCTGCTGTGACCACTGCCCGAAATCACTTACCTGACCCGAGTCCAGTCCTGAGAGGGGCCCTACATCGAGTTTCACCCCATTCTTCATTCGAGAGTCCTTGCAACAGTGAAAGACACCAACCAGAGATCAGCTTGAACCTGCAACCCCAGCGAATCGAGGACTGCAACTTTGGCAGGAAAGCAACCTCAGACCCTCTTCCTTTGTCCTGCCAAGTCTGGGGAAGACTCGGAGTACAGGGGGTAAGTTGCAGATCATCTAACCTACCCCTATACTCCCATTATAGGTCAATGGGCTTATAATAAATCTTTATTCTAACACTTTTAGCTCTGCCATTGCTTGCTTGCACAAGACCTCTGAAAGTTGGGGCTTATTTTGGTAGTTTGTTTGACTTGTACCCCCAACCCTAAGAACCTTCACTGAAATCCAGAGACACTACCTGCATATTTTTCCTGCTTCATAACTTCTGTGGAACTCTTACCTGAACTATTGCGCAAAACGCCCCAGACAACTTAGGGCTGGACAATTTTAGTTAGGTATCATCTTTGTGGACCTTGAGTGCATATCAATCGAACCTTTCCTTTGCAGGAGTTTCTGAAATGTATTATGCCCTATAATAAGTGACTGTATATATGTATCTAGTGTTTATTATTCTTGTTTGATAACTCTACTTGCTAGTAGTCATTTTCCATAGTGTTTTGGCCATAAATAAATAACTATTCTTGTACATCCTGTCTAAGTGTAATTTGTGATTCTCATTGTGGACCCTTTACAAGCTCACCATCTCTGAAGATATTAGCCTAGACAGCCTGTCACTGCTACCTGAACTGGTTTGGCTACAGCTCCCCAGAGTTGTCCCTGTCAAAATATAGGTTGGCCTTCTATACATCTGTCCACCAGGGCAGAGTATAGAAAATCGGTCCTAACACTATGGTCACTGCGCCACGCCATAATGGGAGTCAGCAAAAGGAAAGTAGACATTATGGGCAGTGCAGTGATCACGCAGATCCTCCAGTTTAATTGGTATGTTCTTTGCCTTTTTTGTCCATTTTCCTTGAGCAGTGAGGTGCCGACAACGTGCTCTCCACCCTGCCAAGGATGAGTAGTGTAGTGATTTGTGTCGGCAGAGAAATGAAAGGTCTTCCCCTTTGCTCATATTACCTTCTGACCACCAAAGATGACTTCTGTTTACTATTTGAAAGAATACAACTAGATCGTCCAACTGGCCTGCTTTTTGTGACCATTGCTCCATGCGTGATCGCTGTATTTGCATTTTGAAAGGTGCATGGGTTATTATGAACATGCATGATGCCCTCATGCCTAGGAGCCTCATAACTCTTGACTGTTAGCATCTGACCCACCATGAATGGAAGAATGAGTGAATGTAAAGGCTGCACTCTTTCCAGTGTTGGGTATAAGTGAGTGTTTAGGACTGTCCCTAGGAACATCTTTATTCTGTGTGTAATAAGGCTGGACTTTTCTAGTTGATTGAGAAGCCTAGACTCCGTAGCAGGTTTACAGTGTTGAGTGCGAGCTTGACACTTCTGTGCATTACTTCCTGTTATTAAACAGTTCTCTACATAGGGATAACACTGGGATTGCCTCATGGTGTAGATGTGCTGCGACCTCTGCAAGCACCTTTGTGAAAACATGAGGCGCTGACGCAATTTCAAAGGGTAAAACTATGAATTGGTAATTTTTAGTATCTTGAATCAGAGGTATTTCCGATGGCCTTGGAACATCAAATCCAATGTTGTCATGATGATAATTCCCTCCTTTATTTATTTTTAAACTTTTATTTTTGTTGGCAGAGGTTTACAACAAACACACATGCCAGAACAGAAGAAAAAAAAAAATCAGTATACACAGAGGACGTAATACAACAATTGCCAGAATAGTACAGCAGCAAGTAGGGGACATTCAATTACGGTGAACCATGGCATTCAAGCACCTCTCACTGTGGGACCGGGGACGAACCGCTCCCAGATGTGGTCTTCTCTTGTCTGTTGAGATAGCTGTTGAATGCGGACCATATGTTCTTGGGGCGAGAGTTGGCAGGGAGCATACTAAGGTACTCTTCCTCGCAATTCTGGGACCACGTGAGCAGGTTAAGCCACTTCTGAAAGGTCGGGGGAGAGGGGCTCTTCCAGCTTTGAAGTACACATTTCTTGGCTACCATGCAGCTTATATTCAGAAATGTTGTCATGGGTCTAGTATCGTCAGATTTCCAAATCCCAAACAAAGCTACCAGTGGATCAGGATTCACTACAGCACCTGTGATATCAGCGAGTGTCCCCAGAATTATCCGTTTATGGCATGTCCAGAACATATGCAGATGATCCGCACTCTCCGCCCAGCAGCGGGTGCAGGAATGTGTGGTGGTGTGGGCAAACTTAGAGATTTTGAGAGGGGTGTAATACAATCTGTTTAGTAATTTATACTGCATAGCGCGGTAGCTGAAATTGAGGGACACTTCATTGTTATGCAAGCACATCTTTTCCCATAACTGGTCAGAGACCTCAAGGCCCAGTTCATCCGCCCATTCGCTGCGTGCCCTGGAGGGCCGGGCAGGGGTGCCCACCAATAACATTTTGTATAATGCGGAGAAGAGACCGCGGGCACCACTCGAGTTGGCGATGGATCGAATCTCTGGGGTGTCGGAGGGCCCGTCAGGAAAGGTGGGCCACTTGCCGCGGAATGCAGCTCGGAGTTTATAATATTGCAGCATCTCAAGTGCAGACCCAGAGTGGCCTAGCCTCCATGTCTGTGGGTCTATAAATCTACCGTCGGGATAGAAGTCTGTTAGTGCCTGGTAGCCCAGCGTCTCCCAGTGCTGAGCCAGGGCTGTATCGTGTTTAGGCTCCAGGCTGGGGAACCTCCAATCAGGAGCCATTTATAATAGGGGCAGGGTTCCGCTGTCATGTTCAGCAGGCAATCCCAGGCACGCAGGGTAGTTCCGACTGGATCAAGGGGGGAGTCGGGTACATAATGCTGATGTAATATGAGGGTCATTATATTAGTTGCATTTGCCGCCAGGATCTCCAGCTTGACATGTGGGCGGGAGAGAGAGCTAGGATACCAGTAAGTGGCGTATTGGGTCTGTGCAGCTATCCAATATAATGTTAAGTCAGGGGCAGTGAATCCACCCCCTCTCATATGGGAGCGTCATATCTGCCCATTTTTTGCCGACTGCACCAGAGTGCCATAGGAAGTGTGCGCATGACTTGTGTAGTCTCGTGAAGTATGCCCCCCCCCCCCTGGGCCAGATGGGTATGTTCAGGGCTAAAGTCGAGGGTACACGCTGGTGGACGGAGTCGCCCCACTTTTTTCAGAGGGTGGACTTAGTCCCCCAGCTAAAATGAGAAACATTGAACTCTCCCTTGAATTTATTAATTAAAGCCATCCTTGTGGATAGAACTTCAGTCGTCAGGTTTGCCAGCTGGACACTTCACCACTGCACTATATAACCTTATGGAAAATAAACAACTAAAGGTGAGATGTCCTATTTCGGTACTGCATGTTCCAAGGAAAGCATTTGTATTGGTTCTTGGAATTTAAATCATGCACACCTTTTCACGTTTTCAAAAACACTATTAGAAGAAAATATTATCTCTTGGTTTTGTGTGTGTGTGTATTTTATGAAAGGCAAATGACATTCATCCTGTGCACTTTGGGTGGCTATGCAAAGCGAATGTAAAGAAATGTGCATATTTCACCTTGATATGCTAATTCCTGGTGATGTTACATCCCATTGCGTTTGTTGACGAGTCCCCCCACTTTTATTTTTAGGACTTGACCCCTGGGTATGTTACTAAAGATGTAGAGCAGTTTGGGGAGCAAAACCATCTTAACGAGGGAGTTTCCTGGCGAATGACAGTGGGAGAGAGTGCCACCGTGCCATTTTCGACTCGGCCGACTGTGCTGCGGCCAGGTAGTGGTCTGCTAGAAGGGTAGTCTTGGAAAGGGACATCTGGACTCCCAGATACCTGATCCCGCCAAGGGACCAGCAGAGTGGGTATTCGGTGACTGGCTGACGAGTAGCATTTGTAAGCGGAAAGACCTCGGACTTAGAGTAGTTAATTGTGAACCCCGAAAGGGTGCCTATACGTGTAATGTCACATAATACGGGATCAAGATGGGTGGCGGGGTCTCTAATGTATAATAATACGTCATCCGTGTAGAGGGATATAATCTCAGGGGTGTCTTTCAATCATATCCCCCTATGGGAGTGACGTGCTCTAATATGGTCCGCCATTGGCTCTATCGTTAGCGCAAAGAGGATCGGGGAGAATGAGAAAGTGAAAAGTGTGAACAACGTGGATGACAAGGAATTGACCCGGAACCTAGACACCAGAGAGGTGTATAGCAGTTTAATGTAGCCAATCATATTGGGCCCAATGCCCATTGTCTCTAACACAAGGAACAAGTTACTTACCTGTAACTGTTGTTCTCCAGCATGGGTCTGGCATGGATTCACATGCTCATGAATATTCCCCGTCGTCAGGCTGGGAATCCCCGGTAAAGAAAAAATCAGTATCAGTTTCGTTTCTGATCGGTCTTTCTTAGTAGTAACCAATCACTGATCTCTGGGTCATACTGCCCCCAGCCAATGATTGCCCCCTCCCCAAGCCCCGCCTCTGGCAGCCATCCTCAGATTTGGTAACATGTGAAGTGGCAGTATGACCAAGTGAAGAGCCTCAGAGGGGTAGGCGGGAGGGTTCGCTTGTGAATCCATGCCAGACCCATGCTGGAGAACAACAGTTACAGGTAAGTAACTTGTTCCTTCTCCAGCATGGGGTCTGGCATGGATTCACATGCTCATGAATAAAGAATACATAGCAGTATACACATGCACAACCACGGGAGGTGGCAAAGGCGCAACATTAAGCATTACATCCAAAACTCAACATTAAGCACTTCTTACCTCCTCACCAGGCTCACCTTAGGCGAACAGGTTGCGCAGCACTGCTTGGCTGACCCTGGACTCCTCCCTGGAGTCCCGATCGACTCAGTAGAATCTTTTGAAGGTGTGTGTCGACCTCCACGTAGCAGCCCTGCAGATGTCCAGTAGGGCACACCAGACAGGAACGCCGTAGTAGCAGCGATCGCTCTGGTCGAATGGGCTCTCGGACGGCCGGGCAGTGGTCAGTTTGCCAAACGGTGACAGTGCATAATGCAGCCGGAGAGCCATCTGGAAATGGAAGTCTTCGAGAGAGCCTTCCCTTGATTCACAGGTCCAAAGTTCACAAACAGCTGTGATGTCTTCCGAAAACTCTTTGTGCGGTCCACGTAGAACTTCAGCGCTCTAGCTACATCCAGCGAGTGCAAAGTCCTCTCGGCCGGAGACGAAGGCGACGGGAAGAAAACTGGCAACACCAAGGGCTTGTTGAGGTGGAAGTCCGATGGCACCTTGGGCATAAAGGAGGGGTGCGTCCTGAGCACCACCCTCGTGTCGTGAAAAGTCAAGTATGGAGGCTTGCCAGATTGTGCCTGAATCTCTCCCACTCGTCGTGCAGAGGTGATGGCCACGAGGAACGCTGTCTTCCACGACAGGAACTTCAAAGGCACCGAATGCTTAGGCTCGAATGGGGCTCCCATGAGTCTGGTCAGCACCACATTAAGTTCCCATGCCGGGGCAGGGGCCTTCACCGGCGGGAATGATCAGAATAGTCCCTTCATAAATTCCTTTACCAGGCGATGAGACCACAAGGACGCCCGTCCCGTAGTCCTGGTATATCGGGAGATGGCAGCCAGATGTATTTTTATGGAGGCGTGAGCCAGTCCAGATTTGGCCAGCGACAGTAAGTACGGCAGCACTTGAGGGGCCGTAATCCGCAGAGGGTTAATCTTCTGTGCATGGCACCAGACAGAGAACCTCTTCCATTTATGACCGTAACACTTGAGAGTTGAGGACGCCCTGGCCTTTGCAAGAACCTCTCTGCAATCAGCCGGGATATCGTACCCTCCAAACTCTAGTGCTGCAGGAGCCAGGCCTGCAAGTTCAGCGACTGCGGGTCGTGGTGTAGAATGGCGCCTCCTTCTCTGGAGAGAAGATCCGCGTCTGCCAGCAGCCTGACTGGTGGGGACGTTGACAAGTCCAGAAGGCCTGGGAACCAGACCTGCCTCGGCCACGCCGGTGCGACGAGTATCATCCTGCACCTGGACCTCTTGAGCTGGTTGATGAGGCGGAGCAGCAACGGCAATGGAGGGAACGCGTATAGAAACAGGCCGCCCCAAGGGAACGCAAAAGCATCGCCCATGCTCCTCGGCTGTGGGAACCTGCTGGTGAACCTCTGGCACTTGGAGTTCATCGCCGTCGTGAACCTGTTGATCTGGGGTTTGCCCCATCGTTGGAAGAGTCGATCCACTTGATCCTGGCGCAGTTCCCACTCGTGGCACGAGCGTAGCTCCCTGCTGAGTGAGCGGCGATGGTGTTTTTTTATTCCTGCCAGGTGGAAGGGAACCAGAAACATCCCCTGGGCGACGGCCCAGTGCCACAGATCCTGGGCCTCCTTGGATAGGGCTGTGGATCTTGTGCGCCCCTGCTTCCGTATGTAGAACATCGTGGTGGTGTTGTCGGTGAAGATCCTCACCACTTTGTCCTTGAGGGACGGGAGGAACGACTTGAGCGCCCAGAACACTGCACGTAGCTCCAAGATATTGATGTGAAGAGACCTCTCCTCCGGGAGCTAAAGGCCTCTTGCGTGGAGATCTCCGGTGTGGGCACCCCAACCCTCCAGAGAGGCGTCCGTAGTCACTGTCTCCTGAAACACCAAGGTTTGAAAGTCTGTGCCCGTCGTGAGGTGAGCCCGGGTGCCCCACCATAGGATCGCCCGACGGAACTCCTCGTCGAGGGGGATCCTTTCCTCGAAGCAGCCGCATCCGAAGTCTGCAAAGGGGTACAAGGTAGATGCATGAGGACATCATCCCGAGAAGGGACTTGATGGACCTCACCCTGGCCACGTCCGAGGCTAACAGTCGCCGTACCTTGCCCAGGATGGGTTTGGTCCTCTCCTCTGAAGGGGAGACCAATTGCTCCATTGTATCGAGCTTCGCCCCCACAAACAGTGCTACTTGCGACGGAACCAGGTGGGATTTGGGGTAGAACCCCAGTTCCGTGAGCACCCGGACGGTCCTCGCCGTATGATCGATGGCGAGTTCCCTTGACGTTGCCCGGATTAGCCAGTTGTCCAGGTAGGGGTAGACGTGGATCCCCTGCAGGCGCAGCCGCGCCGCCACTGGTGCCAGGCACTTGGTGAAAACCCTGGGTGCCGACTTTAATCCGAACGGTAGGGCTCTGAATTGGTAGTGGCGTCCTTGAACCACGAACCAGAGGAACTTCCTGTGCCTTCTTAGAATGGGGATGTGGAAGTAAGCATCCTCCAGGTCCAGCGACGATAGGAAGTCGCCTTCCTCCAGCTGCCCCAGCACGTGCTGGAGGGTGACCATCCTGAATTTCTGTGCCTTGATGTACTTGTTTAAGCGGCGCAGGTCCAGGATGGGGCGCAAACCGCCTGTCTTCTTCCTGACGAGGAAGTACCTTGAGTACACTCCGGAGCCCCGGAGCCTTCTGGGGACAAGCTCGATGGCACCTTTCTTGAGCATCGCCCTTACCTCCAACAGCAGTTGAGGGACGTGATTTTCCTTCCTGGCCACGGGAGGAATGAGGGGGCACTTCTTTTGGAATTCCAGTGAGTGCCCGTTGGCCAGCGTGTCCAACACCCACCGGTCGGTGGAGATGGACTCCCACACGGCTACGAACTTCGTCAGCCGGCGTCCCACCGGGGTGCTTTGGTGGGGGCTCGACAACACGGTCGGGTCAGTCTTGCTTGGAGGCGGCCTTGCCGCCTTGGCGACGACGGCGGGAACCCCCTTGTTTGCCACGACCTCTGTAGGCCTCCTGGGAAGAGGAGCGGGCTGCCTGGCGGTAGGTGGAGGAGCCACCGCTGGATCCTTTGGAGGCACCCTGTCTGCCTCCAGAGCTCCGAAAGGGCCATTGCTGCTGAAGCACCCCAAGGGCCCGGGCCGTCTCCGAGTCGGTCTTGATGGCCTGTAGAGACTCATCCACCGCCTTACCAAAGAGGTTGTTGCCGTCGAACGGCATGTCCAACACTCTGGTCTGGACGTCCTGGCGAAAGTCTGTCGCCTTGAGCCATCCTCATCGTCGGAGGCAAACTCTGTTGCCCAGTTGGCGAAATCCGGTATCGGCAATATCCGTTGCCACCGTAATGGCGTGATCCGACGCCACCTCGCCCTCCTGCAGAATTTCTAGGGCCTCCGCCCTTTTGTCATCAGGCAGGAAATCTAGCAGGGGAGCTATCTTGAACCAGAGCTCCCTGTCGTGGCGGGCCATGATCGCTAAGGCATTGGCTGCCTTAATCGTCGTCGCCGCTGACGAGATGACTCGTCGTCCCATAGAGTCCAACTTCTTACCCTCGCTGTCCGGCGGGGAGGTGGAAGTTGAAGCCACCGCACCCGCTGCCTTCTTCTTAGCTGCTGCCGAGACAACCGAGTCCGGCGTGGGCTGGGCCGAGGCACAAGGGGGCAGCATCGGGGACTCGGTACTTCTTCTCGTACCTGTCCCTCTTGGCGGGTGTCGTGGCAGGGTTCTTGAGGACAGCAAGGCCCTCGTCCCAGATGTCGTCGAGTAAAGGCACCGCAAGGACCGTCTTCCTCTTAGCCTCTCGTCACTGGTACAGAACCCCCTCCTTTTTCTGTTCTTCAGGGCAGAGCTGGAAGAGCTTGGATGCCCTGGTTATGGCGTGGAAAGAGCCAACCTCGTCGGCTGGGGACGCCCGCGGGGGGTGACGACGGGATGTCCGCTGTGTCATCGCCACCGTCATCGTCCGTCGCCGTATCCTCTCCCGGCGAAGGGGATGAGGGGTCCACCGGTCTCGCAGGCACGAAGGGCGGAGCGGGGTGGACTCTCCTCCTCTTGTTCGACGGGCCTGGTTCTGGCTCCTCCATCGGGGTGCGTGGTAATCTCGTCCTTACCTCGGTACACAAGGATTGGATTGCCAACAAAATGGCCGCCGAGTTATTCTGGGGCTCGGGCAATGGCTGCGACGGACGGGATGGCCGCTCCAGTGGGCCCCGTTCGTCGTCCTCGTCGCTATCATCGATCACGTCAGCAGGGACCGCCCCCTGGGATCGAACCTTCTCGAACCTCTCGTTTAGGTTTATGAACCTCTTGTTGAGGCCTATGGACCTTTCGTTGAGGCCCCTCTCGGTCTCCACCAGTTCCTCCTCAGAGGCTGATTCCGAGTCTGTAACGGCCACCGCCTCCCCGCCCCCTCTTTTTCAGCCGGGGGCTTCACGGGGGTCTTAGTGATGGGCTGGAAAGAGGCTTCCCTCCGCGGCGGCAGGGATACTCTGGGCCCAGAGGCCGTTTCCATTGGTGTAGTCTCAGCCGGCTCTGCCAGGGTCGCAGAGACCACTTCGGTAGAGGCCTTAGCCAGGTGGATCAAGGCCCTCACCACCTTAGGTGTGTCCTGGGCCTTCGCCTTTGGGGGAGGGTCAACGCCTCGCTCCCCCTTTGAGATCGACCGGGTCCGCTCCAGCGGCCTACCCGGGTTCTCGGACTTCCTCTTCCCCGACCCAGAGCGCTGGCTCGTGGTCAAACGTGCTGGGGAAGTAGCGCCCTGCTTGGCAATCGAAGAGCCCGACCTTTCGGCGCTACCAGAGCCCGCAGACTCGCAGTGCTTTGCCTTCTGTTGGCCCCCCCGTCGCCGGGGCACCCTCAAAGTACTTAGAAGTCCGCTCAGACTACTTCTTCGCCTTCTCACTTGCTGTGCCCTTCTCCAGCCAGGTGGCAAGGCGGGAACGACGATCTTGTTTGGTCCGTTCCGAAAGGTTCTTGCAGAACGCACAGTCCTTCTCCACGTGCGTCTTGTCCCCATGGAGGCAGTAGAGACATCGCAAATGCTCGTCGTCCTTGAAAACGTTATATAATCCGCATCCAGGGCAGTTCCTGAACAGCTTGGATCCGGGCGTCGAGCTCCCTTTGTCCTGGGCCATGTCTTGAGGTAGGCCGCAGATCTTCCGGAATCCTCCAAGAAGTGTAAACTCGACGAAAACTTCACCCTTGAGGGGCGTAGAAGAATTCCGAAACGGGTCCCCGCTATTGGAAGTAGAAACAGTGGAGCTTGAGGCTCGATTAAACCAAAAAAATGAGAAATTCTCCTGAAAAAACGTGAAAACGCAGTAAAAAACTCGAGAGCTAAACACGAGGACTCCCAACACTTGAGCGTGCGGTAAAAATCTGAGGATGGCTGCTAGAGGCGGGGCTTGGGGAGGGGGCAGTCATTGGCTGGGGGCAGTATGACCCAGAGATCAGTGATTGGTTACTACTAAGAAAGACAGATCAGAAACGAAACTAATACTGATTTTTTCTTTACCGAGGATTCCCAGCCTGACGACAGGGAATATTCATGAGCATGTGAATCAATGCCAGACCCCATGCTGGAGAAGCCACATATATTTCCATGAGGCCATGTCAAATGCTTTTTGAGCGTCGAGTGTGACCGCTATGGCATCCGAGACCTGGACAATTCTGGCCATCACATTAAGTAGCATTAAATAGCCGCAGAAAGTTGTGAGAAGTGGATATCCCTGGCACAAATCCCGCTTCATCCTCATGGACCAGGTATGTCATAATCGGGAGGAAGCGGTTCGCTATCACCTTAGTGAAGATCTTGGTGTCTATGTTCATAAGAGAGAGGGGCCTATACGACCCGCATTCATCACTGGGTTTGTCGGGCTTAAGCAACACTGTTATGATGGCTTCGTGCAGGAAGGGAGGAAGGACTGCTACACGGAGCGACTCGTCCCATACCTCCATTAGTTTAGGGGCTAGTATGGCTAAATATTCCTGATAAAATTCGGATGTAAGCCCGTTAGGGCCCGGGCTTTACCCTTAGGGAGGTCTGAGATGGCTCTGACTATCTCATCCAGTATGATAGGAGAATCTAGCTGGTCCTTGGTCGAGGGAGAGATACATGTCGTAGGGATCTGATCAAGGAGATTTCTCATATGTTGTTCACTATGTTCCGGGGGTGGGGAATATAGTTTTGTGTACAACTCGGTGAAGACATCTAGTATCTGCTGGTCCAACCATCGTGAAACGCCTTGTTCATCTTTGACAGAGGCAATCTGGGTTTGGCCCCATTCCCTTCTTGTCAGATTTGCTAGTGTTTTCCCTGGTCTATCGCCTTCCCCATACTTCGAGCAGCCTGTGGGTGGCTCAAGTATCAGACTTCTCTCATGGCATGTGTGTGAAACGTCTGGAGTTCCTCACTAATTAGTGTGAGTTTGGCAGGGTCATCTGCTGTCGAGCAATCCCGTTCCAACTCTCTCAGCCTGGATTCAGAGCGACTGAGGTCTGCCCTTATCCTTTTCAGCACTCCTGTCTCCCTAGATATAGACATCCCTCTGATATATGCTTTGAAGGTGTCCCACTGGACCCCTACGGTAGTAGCCTGAGATATATTGCACTCAAAAAAGGTCTCTATATCCGCTGAATATGTCAGCCTTGAACACAATGTGCATGAGGGCAGTGGACTTGAAGCGCCATGTGCTAAAGGTCGGGACGGGTGCTCCGAGTTCCAATAAGGTAATTGGGGCATGGTCAGATAGCGAGCGGCTCAGTATCTGTGCCCCATCCACCCTACCCATTATTTCACTGAACATCAAGAATAGATCAATTCTGGAGGAACTATCGTGGACAGAATAATAATAGGTATATTCGCGTGATTGAGGATGCAGTACCCTCCAAGTGTCCCGGATGTCAAGTGTGGAGCTGTGTGTATGTAATCTGCGTGCTGCACTCGACAAAGGCCTGAGTGCAGTCCCTGTCCTATCCAAGCCAGGGTCTAGTATCAAGTTCATGTCACCTCCCCAAATGATCGGAATTCCCACGTAGCTCAGCAGTATCGCGGCAATGGTATCTACAAAATCTGGGGTGTCTACATTGGGTCCGTAAGTGTTTACAAGAAGGTACTCCCTGTTTACCATTGTGCAGTATAATACGACATACCTGCCTTCGGGATCCAAGTAGCTCTTATGGAGTATGAATTTAATTGATTTATTAATCAAAGTCAACACGCTTCTGGCCTGTGTGGAATAGATTGTGTGGTACCTATTAGGTCCCCATGATGGTGCTATGCTCATTGCTAGGCAACCCTTAGAGTGTGTTTCCTGCAGCATCAGTAGCTTAATCTGAAGGCAGAGACGCAACCATAGTAGGCGGTAAACACCTCAAACATTAATAAGACAAGGGCGGACTAAGCCCCACAACCACCAGCAACACAGGCCTAACTGGAAGGACCAGACACCAATGCACCCATACATCATGGCATACCTATGCCCTTCACATATCTGCCTTGAAAAAGACCTGTAAGGTCGAAACACGTGTCGGCACAACTTGATACTCCACCAATTGGAAAATTCAATTGAATAAAACCTAAAAATGAAACTATGACCTTTGTGGACCTCAAATTCTTCATGCACCAGAGTTAGAAACGATAGAGGATACCTCTATTTTCAAATCGTCACGCGCCGAACAAGTGGAAACTAAAAAACTAACTTCTCATACATACAACAGGCACCACGAGCATGGGCCTTTAAGTTTCCGCCAACTGGCTGCTAGTGCACCTTAAGAACAGACACAGTAGGTGCAGCAACCCACGGTTCCTGGTGCTCCTAACAATCAGTATCTTACTACCGTGTCTTTGGACATACGCCTTATTTTGCGGGCCTTGGTGTAGTTACTCAGTCGCCTGACATTCCAGAACATCATGGTGGTAGGCATTTCACTTGTCTAGGGTACATCCCAGCTCGTTTGTCATAGCGTGTGTTTACTGTTTGTGTAGTTACCCTTGAGTCGCTTTGACATAGTGTAATGTGCTGGTCTGCCTCTGCCGTTTGCACTATAACTTCCCCAAACAATACCTCCCCCATCCCTCGCCACACAATTATAGCTGGCGGCATCCTTGTCGACCCCCCCCCACAATCATCAACAAATTCCCCAAAACAGGTGTCAGTCGGCCAATCCCAACGTGGACCAGCCGCGCTACTAGCCCAACGGGGGCTCACACCAAACAGGAATGCCAACTTAATTATTGCAACCGCAGTGGGGTGCGCCGTTGCCGTGTTGCCAACCAAAAACAGATGAGCAATAGTGAAGTACCATAAAAGGTATGTATATTCGGTAATGAAGGTCAGTAGGACATAGTTTTCCCTCACAAGGGCATGTGGGCCAGGGGACGGAATTAATGCAGCTGTGATTCTGGACCAGCGATCCCGATCATCCTAGTAGGAGAAGACAAGATGCACCGGAACATAAGTTAGTGTCACCTCATGGCTGGTATTGCTGAAGCCAGGAGGCGCCCGCATTGACCCAATTGGCATAGTGAGCCCAGTGTCGGAGAGCCATGTAAGCCCATGGGGAGGGGGGCTAACATATTATATGCTGAGAAATTCTAGTTGCCCGGTCGTTCGGAATATCAAAAGCAGTATAGGTGCAGGTCAGTCGTCGTCCATATCCATGTGGTCTGCAGCAGGATTGTTGAGCGGTATCTGTGCCTCTGAATTTTACCACCTCATCAGAAACCATGAAGAAGTAAAGTTTCCCCTTAAAAGTGAACTTCAGCCGTGCTGGGAACAATATTGCATAGGGGATGTTCTGTTCTCACAGCATCTTCTTGATCCCGAGGAACTGGCGCCTTTCTTGCTGAACCCCTACTGAAAAGTTGGGGAAAATCATGATCGTTTGGGAGCCAAGGCGCAGTTCCCCTTTCTCGCGTGATATGCGGAGGATAAGGTCTCTGTCTCTATAGTTGAGTATTCTGGAAAGGACAGGCCTAGGGAAAACCCCGGGCGTGGTGATGGGGCACGATGGGTGCGCTCAACAGTGAAGAAAGGGGACAGATCGGGGTTGTCAAGCAGCTCTTTTAGTAGGTTTTCGACCGCTGGTTCCATGCAGCCCTTAAGTGCATTCTCAGGAACGTCAATTATGCATATGTTGTTTCTATGCGATCTTAATTCCAGGTCGTCGCATTTAGCCTCAACAAGTTTCATATCACGGCTAAGGGAACCAACCGTGTCTTGCAGAATGTGCAGGCTGTCTTCATTGGCACTAATTCTAGATTCCGCTTCAGTGATCCTGGTACCAGCAGGATCAATTCGGGATTTAAGTGAGGCGACATTGGCATTTATGTCATCTAGTTTCTCGTGAAAAGAAGCAAAGTTCTTGGCCATCGATTCCATCATTGCCGCTAGATCAGGTACCGGGGCAGTCGGGGAGGAGGCAGGCTCTTCTTGGTTAGATGATGTTTGGCCAAGCTCCGATCAAGGCGTCGGCTTAGCAAATATGTCCATGGCTCCCGTTTTGTTGGCCTCCCCGGGATCTGTTAGACATGTCAAGGCAAGGGGGTGTGTGATATAGGCAGATGGTTGGTGCCCAGGTGCTACGGCTGCACAGACGGAGGCCGAGGGGCACCAGGGAGCCACAGCAAAGGTAGAAGACGTGCCGCATTGGGGGGCAGGGGCACCACAGTAGACAGTCGGGGTCGGCACGTTAATTGCGAGTCACCCAGCTAGAAGGATGAGCGCCCCAATGTGATGACACAGTCGGGCTGAAGATCCCACTACGAGCCAAAACTAGCGTGGGTAAGGGATGACCCAGTAGGTGAGTAAGTGTCCCCCTCTCCCCAACTGGGCCCTAGTGTGGTCCGTGACAGGAGTGCTTCCGAGAGTGGATCACATTGACGCGAGGCAGGACCCTCGAGGGTGGGTCACGTTCAGTATTGCTGGGCCCACGAGACAGTTATGTTCATGTGTTTCTGCCACTGTGGCGAGGCGGTTGCCGCCCCGGGTCCCAAAGGGCCAGGCAATGGAGTGTTCCGGGGGCGGGCGCTGAGCAGAGATGTGTCAACACGACCAGGGGGCCCAAGGACACAGTCAGGAAGTGATCAGGCATTGGCCCGGGGCCCCAGCACCCACCTCTCCGCCTCAAGGGCGGCTGTGCCCGCTCTTCTCCCGCAGTTCAGTGTAAGGCAAACGGAGCAGCAGGTAGGGCCCAGCTGGGACGATGATCGGACCCCGGTGCAGCTCCCAGCAGCACAGCCCCTCCGGGGGCAGGCGCGTATCACTGTGGGGCCGGAGGGCTCCGAGGCCTCCCACACAGCAGCCCGCCGGATGCTCTCTCGCCCAACCACGGGCAAACAGCAGATTGTATCAGGGCCGCACGCGGAACAGACCACCAGCCCGGCGGTAGCTCAACCCGAGCCCAGCCGCGACTGGGCGTGGAGTCCCCCCCCCCCGGCTCAGAGGCCCCTTCAGCACAGCTCACACGACCGTGGAGGGCCTGGACAGGCGGCCGCATAGGACGTTGGGAGGCCGGAGGTAGGTCCGACAGGGTCGCAGCCACAGTTGGTATGCAGCGGCAGCAGGCAGCTGCAGCGCCACGGGCCCCCGCCCGCGGAGATAGTCGAGAAGCAGCAGCGGGCAGGCACGCTGCAAAGCCACACGAGCCCGGCCGCCAGCAGGGCCTCACCAACAGGCAAAGTGGCAGACGGTCACAGAGTGGGTTCCTGGCACAAACTCTGAGTGGGCCCACAGCAAGGTGTCAGTCATCCACTGTAGCAATGATGGTAGGGAGATTACGATATACACGCCGATAATGCCGGATGGAAGTTGGCATTTTACGGAGCTCTCAAACTAAGCAGCCATTACGTAGGCTGCTCAACAGCGCCCCCGACTATTCCTCTTTTTAAGAGTTATGACCACCTGCAAAATTGTCATCCATACTGGTTTGCGGGTCTTCAATCTAGCATTGGGTACCAGAAAATAAACAGTATATTCCTAGGTTTACCCGTTTCTTTGGTACTTCTTCTATTGCTCCCTTTAGGATGAGCATGTGGATTTCATCCAGCAGGACCTTTAGATGTTCTTAGGATATTTTGCTCCATCTGGGTTGATGGTCGCCTCTGGAGCCCTGCCGTCCATCATGTGCTCGCCCTCTGCGGAGGTGTTGCATGGCCGAATACCACGCTAGGTCCCAGTGAGTGTAGCTCCCTGGAAACTAGAGGTACCTTGTTGCATTTCTGAACTACCTGATGTTTGGCTGTATGTCTGGGCTTCAAAGGCCCGCCTGCCTCCAAAAGGTTCCATATGTTGTTAAGTTTTACCTGAAATTGGGTTTAGGCCTTTGAAATTATTTTGCTCTTTTTTTAGCCTTCTCTAATGCCTCATATACAGGTGTTCCAAACAGACCGTTAAATTACAACTGGTTTGGCCATTCAATTTACTTCAGTTGCATATTTTAAACCCGGGCCCCTAAACCAGGCATGTCTAAATTATGCTTCAGTCTGCAATAATTATTCCTGCTGTTTCTGCAGTGTCTAGTATAAGTTTTAAATATGTTTTATAACTGCACTGGTTGATTTTTTTCCTTCAGCTACCATTTTAAGCATTGATGATTTGGTGGGGTCAGTAACCTGATCGATGAGCTGTTCAATTCCATCCCATTGGTCTCTGATCTTGCCATGAGTGGTAGCGTTGATAATTCTAACCTTGTGAGATGCGGCAGTGTCAATTCTCCTTCTGAAAGCAACGTTTTTGCTTTCCTTATCAAGCGGTTACTCGCTGGTTGCTAAGGGTGCTCCATTCCTTTTTCTTGCTGTACTTACTACCAATAAGGCTCCCCTCTGCTGACTGCTTTTATACAACTACTCGTTTGCATTGGGCTAATCAAGCATGGAGCAATTCCTTCCAGCACACTAAGCAATGGTATAGACTGAAACGGACATCCTTTCTTTGAGGAACTCCTCAAAGTTTATCTCCTCTTGGAGTTCAGACGTTTATTAAATCTTGTTGCTGCTCTCTTTAAGAGATCTGCATGCAACACTTGGTCCTCTATAGGAAAGCATGAGGTAGATGATACTGCTATGTCTGCAGATGGAACAGTACAGGCCTCTGGATCTATTTCGGTTTTCCTCTTCATCCTGGATCCTCAACTAGCATGTTCTCCTCCTCAATTGCCTGCTTTGCATGGGCTCGTTTTATTTTGGGCCTATAGGTAGTTAAATAGTAAAGTTAAAAGAATGTGTTTGTACATTTTCAAAGATATATTTGTAAAGGTTTTATGAAACAAAAAGTAAAACAAAACATTTTTTTAAATTTTTTTTATTTATTAAATGGGGCCTCTTTTGACTGTTGTGAGCCATGATCTGCCTTTCTCTTTTTTGGGAATGTATAGTAAAAAGGTTTCCATCTTTCCTATAAGGGAGTTAAAGGCACAAGTTACTTACCTTTAACTGTTGTTCTCCGGCATGGGTCTGGCATGGATTCACATGCTCATGAATATTCCCCGTCGTCAGGCTGGGAATCCTCGGTAAAGAAAAATCAGTATCAGTTTAGTTTCTGATCTGTCTTTCGTAGTAGTAACCAATCACTGATCTCTGCGTGATACTGACCACAGCCAATGACTGCCCTCTCCGTAAGCCCCGCCTCTGGCAGCCATCTTCAGATTTGGTAGCACGTGAAGTGGCAGTATGACCAAGTGAAGAGCCGCAGAGGGGTAGGCGGGAGGGTTTGCATGTGAATCCATGCCAGACCCATGCCGGAGAACAACAGTTACAGGTAAGTAACTTGTTCCTTCTCCAGCATGGGGTCTGGCATGGATTCACATGCTCATGAATAAAAGAATACATAGCAGTACACACATGCACAACCACGGGAGGTGGCAAAGGCTCAACATTAAGCATTATATCCAAAACTCAACATTAAGCAATTCTTACCTCCTCACCAGGCTCACCTTAGGCGAACAGGTTGCGCAGCACTGCTTGGCCGACCCTGGACTCCTCCCTGGAATCCCGATCGACGCAGTAGAATTTCGTGAAGGTGTGCGTTGACCTCCACGTAGCAGCCCTGCAGATGTCCAGCAAGGGCACACCAGATAGGAACGCCGTGGTAGCTGCGATCGCTCTGGTGGAATGGGCTCTCGGACGGCCAGGCAGCGGTCGGTTTGCCAACCGATGACAGTACATGATACAGCCGGAGAGCCATCTGGAAATGGAGGCCTTCGAGAGAGCCTTCCCCTGATTGACAGGTCCAAAGTTCACAAAAAGTTGTGACGTCTTCCGAAAACACTTTGTGCGGTCCACGTAGAACTTCAGCGCTCTAGCCACATCCAGCGAGTGCAAAGTCCTTTCAGCCGGCGACGAAGGCGACCGGAAGAAAACAGGCAACACCAAGGGTTCGTTGAGGTGGAAGTCCGACGGCACCTTGGGCATGAAGGAGGGGTGCGTCCTGAGCACTACCCTCGTGTCGTGAAAAGTCAAGTACGGGGGCTTTCAGGAAAGGGCCTGGATCTCTCCCACCCGTCGTGCGGAGGTGATGGCCACAAGAAACGCTGTTTTCCACGACAAGAACTTCAACGGAGCCGAGTGCAGAGGCTCGAACGGAGGTCCCATGAGCTTGGTCAGCACCACGTTGAGCTCCCACGCCGGAGCCGGAGCCTTCACCGGCGGGAACGATTTGAACAGTCCCTTCATGAATTCTTTCACCAGACGATGAGACCACAAAGACGTCCGTCCCGTGGTTCTGGTGTATCGGGAAATCGCAGCAAGATTAATCTTGATGGACGCATGCGCCAGTCCAGCCTTGGCCAGCGTCAGTAGGTATGGCAGTACTTGGGGAGCCGTAATCCGTAGAGGGTTAATCTTCTGTGCGTGGCACCAGACAGAGAACCTCTTCCATTTGTGTCCATAGCATGTGAGATTTGAGGACGCCCTGGCCTTTGCAAGAACCTCTCTGCAGTCGGCCGGTATGTCGTAGCCTCCAAACTTCAACGCTGCAGGAGCCAGGCCTGCAAGTTCAGCGACTTCGGGTCGTGATGGAGGATGGCACCTCCTTCCCTGGAGAGAAGATCCGCGTCCACTGGCAGCTTGATTGACGGGGACGCTGACAAGTCCAGAAGGTCCGGGAACCATATCTGCCTCGGCCACGCAGGTGCGACGAGGATCATCCTGCACCGTGACCTCTTGAGCTGGTTAATGAGCCGGATCAGCAACGGCAATGGAGGGAACGCGTATAGAAACAGGCCCTCCCAGGGGAACGAGAAAGCATCGCCCATGCTCCTCGGCTGGGGAAACCTGCTGGCGAACCTCCGGCACTTGGAGTTCGTCACCGTCGCGAACAGATCGATCTGGGGTGTGCCCCACCATCGGAAGAGGCGGTCCACTAGATCCTGTCGTAGTTCCCACTCGTGGCACGAGCGCAGCTCTCTGCTGAGCGAGTCGGCGATGGTGTTTTTTATTCCTGCCAGATGAAACGGCACCAGAAACATCCCTTGGGCGACGGCCCAATGCTACAGATCCTGCGCCTCCTTGGACAGGGCTGGGGATCTGGTACCGCCCTGCTTCCTGATGTAGAACATGGTGGTGGTGTTGTCGGTGAAGATCCTCACCCCCTTGCCCTTGAGGGACGGAAGAAAGGACCTGAGGGCCCAAAACACTGCACGGAGCTCCAGGACGTTGATATGGAGGGACTTCTCCGTCGGAAGCCAAAGGCCTCTCGCGTGCAGATTTTCGGTGTGCGATCCCCACCCTTCCAGGGAGGCATCCGTGGTCACTGTCTTCTGGTGGCCGGGGGTCTGGAAGTCCATGCCCGCCGTGAGATGCGCACGGGTGCCCCACCACCGGATCGCTCGTTGGAAACTCTCGTCGAGTGTGATCCTCTCCTCGAAGCTGCCCGTCGTCTGGATCCAGCGCGCATCCAGGAACTCCTGCAACGGGCGCATCCGGAGCCTGCACAGGCGGATGAGATAAATGCAAGAAGACATCATTCCGAGGAGGGACTTGATGGACCTCACCCTGGCCGCGTCCGCAACCAGCATCCGCTGCACCTTGCCCAAGATGGCCCTCGTCCTTTCCTCCGACGGAGAGGCCAGAAGCGACACTGTGTCGAGCTTCGCCCCCAGAAACAGTGCGTCTTGCGCGGGCACCAGGTGGGACTTGGCGTAGTTTATGGAGAATCCCAGGTCCGTGAGTAGTTGGACGGTCCTTGCCGTGTGCTCCACGGCGAGCTCCTTCGTCTTCGCTCGGATGAGCCAGTCGTCCAGGTAGGGGTAGACGTGGATCCCCTCTAGGCGCAGCCGCGCCGCCACCAGTGCGAGGCACTTGGTGAACACCCTGGGTGCCGAACTCAATCCGAAGGGAAGGGCTCTGAACTGGTAGTGATGCCTTTGGACCACGAATCTGAGAAACTTTCGGTGTCCCTTTAGGATGGGGATATGGAAGTAGGCATCCTCCAAATCCAACAACGACAGGAAATCGCCCTCCTCCAGTTGATCCAGGACGTGTTGGAGGGTGACCATCCTGAACTTCTGTGCCTTGATGAATTTGTTCAGTCGTCGTAGGTCCAGGATGGGACGCCATCCTCCCGTCTTCTTCTTCACGAGGAAGTATCTTGAGTAAACTCCGGAGCCCCGAAGCCTCTTTGGGATGAGCTCGATGGCGCCCTTCCTGAGCATCGCCCTTACCTCCAAGAGAAGTTGAGGGACGTGATGTTCCTTCCTGGCCACAGGGGGGACACGCGGGCACCTCTTTAGAAACTCGAGCGCGTGACCCTGAGCCAGGGCGTACAGCACCCAACGGTCGGTGGAGATGGACTCCCACACGCTGACGAAGCTCGCCAGCCGGCCTCTCACCGGGGTGCTTCGATGGGGGCCCGACCCCACGGCCGGTCCAGTCCTGCTTCGACGAGGCTTTGCTGCCTTGTCCTCCTTGGCGACGACGGCGGGGTCCGCCCGACTTGCCTCGTCCCCTGTAGGCTTCCTGTGACGACGAACGGGCCGCTTGACGAAAGGTGGAAAATCCGCCGCTGGAACCTTTGGAGGCACCCTGTTTGCCTCCGCCGCTCCGAAAGGGCGGCCGTCGTTGCTGGAGAACACCAAGAGCCCGGGCCGTCTCCGTGTCCGCCTTGATGGCTTGTAGGGAATCGTCCACTGTTTTCCCAAACAGGTTGTTCCCGTCGAACGGCATGTCCAAGACTCTGGTCTGCACGTCCTGACGGAAGTCAGTAGCCTTGAGCCATCCACGCCGCCTAAGGCACAAGCCGTTGCCCAACTGGCGAAATCCAGTGTCCGCGATGTCCGTCGCTATCGTAATGGCGTGGTCCAACGCCACTTCTCCTTCCTGCAAGATCTCTAGGGCCTCCGCCCTCTTGCCATCTGATAGGAAGTCCAGCAGGGGGGCGAGTTTGTACCACAACTCCCTGTCGTAGCGGGCTACGATAGCCACGGCGTTGGCAGCCTTAATCGTCGTCGCTGCTGATGAGATGACTCTGCGTCCCATCGTGTCCAATTTCTTTCCCTCTCCGTCCGGCGGGGAGGTTGACGTAGAGGCCACGCCACCCCCGCTTTCTTCCTGGCCGCCGCGGAGACGACCGAGTCCGGGGTCGGCTGTGCCCAAAGGCACAAGAGGGCCGCGTCCGGGACCCGGTACTTCTTCTCGTACCAATCCCTTCTAGCCAGCGTTGTGGATGGGTTCTTGAGGAGGGCGAGACCCTCATCCCAGATATCGTCCAGCAGAGGTACAGCGAGGACCGTCTTCCTCTTGGTCTCGCGCCGTTGATAAAGGAAACCTTCCTTCTTCTCTTCCGGGAAGAGCTGGAAAAGCTCGGATGCCCTGGCGATCATGGCGTGAAACGATCTAATCTCGTCGGGCGGGGAAGCCCGGGTGGGAGGTGACGACGGGAGATCCTCATCGTAAACCTCGTCGTCAGTACCCGTCGCGGCCGTGTCAGTCCCTGTATCATCCCCACGTGTCGTGGACGGGGAGGAGGGCTGAGCAGGGCGCAAAGGTTGAAAAGGCGGTGGAGGATGAATCCTCCTTCTCTTAAGAGGAGGGCTCCCAGAAGGGCCTGGCTCCGGGTCCCCCGTCGGGAGCGGTTCCTCCGTTGTTGGTAACGGCAGTCTCGTCCTTATCTCCGAGCATAAGGACTGTATAGCCAACAAAATGGCCGCCGAGTTGTCTTGCGGCACTGGTTGAGGGGGTCCTGACGGGCGATCAGGAGCCCCGTCGGCACCCTCGACCTTTTCGTCGTCTCCCACGTCGGGGTCCCTCCCGACAGGATGGTCTTCTTCCACGCCAGCGCCGCGGCCTAAGACTTCGATCAGCTCCTCCTCAGAGGTTGAGGCCGAATCCACGACGACCTCCTGCCCCCCCTTTTTCTTCTCCGTCGGAGGTTTCACTGGGGTCCTGTCGATGGGCATGAAAGAGGACTCCCTCCACGGTGGCAGGGAGATTCTGGGCCCCGAGGTCGCCACCACTGGTGTAGCCTCCACAGGCTGAGCCAGGGCCGCCGCAACTGTCTCGATAGAGGCCTTGGCCGGATGGATCAAGGCTTTCACCACCTTAGGTGCGCTCACCGCCTTCTCCTTGGGGGGAGGGTCACCACCTCGCTCCCCCTCCGATGGGGCCTT
The DNA here is from genome assembly GCF_040938575.1 of Ambystoma mexicanum. Taxonomy (NCBI): domain Eukaryota; kingdom Metazoa; phylum Chordata; class Amphibia; order Caudata; family Ambystomatidae; genus Ambystoma; species Ambystoma mexicanum. The sequence goes on along the minus strand of NC_090922.1, from coordinate 1,060,114,738 downwards.
CGAGCACGACCGGGGTCTCTCCAGGAGCTTCGCCGGGTGCTCGGCCTTCCTCTTACCCGAGCCAGAGCGTTGGCTCGTGGTTGATGGCGCCGGGGAGGATGCGCCCTGCCTGGCGCCCGTAGAGCCCGACCGTTCGGCGCTCCCGGTGCCCGCGGACTCGCGGTGCTTGGCCTTCTGTTGGACCCCCGTCGCCGGGGCGCCCTCAAAGGTCTTAGAAGACCGCTCGGACGACTTCTTCTTCTTCTCGCCTGACGGGCTCTTTCCTTCCAGCCAGTTGGCGAGACGCTGATGGCGGTCCTTCATGGTCCGCTCCAACATATTGCTGCAAAACGCACAGTCCTTCTCCACGTGCGTCTTGTCTTCATGCAGGCAGTAAAGGCAAAGGGAGTGTTCGTCCTCCTTAAAGACATTCTGAAGCTGGCATCCAGGGCAGACCCTGAACAGCTTTCCGGGCGTCGAGCTTCCCTTCTCCTGGGCCATGCTCGAGAAGGGCCTGAGAAACTTCTGGAGTCCTCCAAAAGCGTGGCTCGACGAAATCTTCACCCTTGAGGGGCGTAGAAGAATCCGACACGGGTTCCCGTTGATCAGATAAAGAAACGGTGGAGCTTGAGGCTCTTTTGACCGAAAAAGAGAAAATTTTCCTAAGAAAAAGCGTGAAAAAAGCACTAACGCTCGAGAGCAATAGCACGAGGATCCCAACACTTGAACGTGCAGTAAAAATCTGAAGATGGCTGCCAGAGGCGGGGCTTAGGGAGAGGGCAGTCATTGGCTGTGGTCAGTATGGCGCAGAGATCAGTGATTGGTTACTACTACGAAAGACAGATCAGAAACGAAACTGATACTGATTTTTCTTTACCAAGGATTCCCAGCCTGACGGGGAATATTCATGAGCATGTGAATCCATGCCAGACCCCATGCTGGAGAACTTGTCTTCAGTTGAAGGGGTTCCATGGTTTGGGGATGGTGGGGGGGTAGTCTGACGGTAATCTATGAACAAATCATACTCTAATTCCGACACTGAAGAAAGGGTACTACGTTTCTTCTGCATAGGAGATGAAAGTGTACCTTTTCCTTCTACAGAAGACGTTCCTTTTCATTTTGTACGAGTGTGGAAACGGTCTTTTGCGATTCCGTCACCAAAACATTTTCAGACTTGGAGGTCTGTTCATGTGTTTTCGTTTTGGTGCGGTCATCGTATGCTCCGACTACCTTTTGCGTTTCTGGGCCCCCCCTCACTATTCCGTTGGTGTCCTAGATTTAGGTGCCAAAACGTAATGTGTAACCAAACTGTCGGAAGAAAGTTTTGTTCGGTTCTCGTCCATTCTACTTTAGGGCTATGGGTCTTGTGCAGCCTTTTGGACACAAGGGGTTGTCTCCACAGCACAATGTGACGTAGGCACTACAGAGCTGGGGGCTGGCTGCAAGGAAACTTTGTGCTTCCTCCACATCTTGCCCTTCAGGTCGCTCTTGAAAATGATACCAGTTCCCTGTGTCCCGAGAGCTTCCGCAGTATTGGCAGATTCAGCCAACTTCTTTTCAACCTGCATAGCATATGCTGCCAGTTAGGAAAGATTTTCTTTTTGCAACTTTCCCTCGATAGTTTCCAATTGAACCCCATTCTGTTTGCTCGGTTTTTTATCATGTCCTGATTTTTTGAAGGTTAGAAAATCCTTGCGCTTCACTTCTTTTGCCTTTGCTCATTTGTTATGGGGCGACTGATCAGGTTTTCAGACTATCAGTACTGGGAAACATTGCTTCCCTTTTAAATTCTTGTATTTTTATTTTGCCCACATCATCTTACAATGCAGTGCAATGGGGATACATTTGTGTCATCCTAACTTTTTACTCATGGAATTTTTGGTTACGCTCATTTAAGCCTAAAGACAAGGTGGTGGCAGCAGTAGGATTTTTACAGTTTTTGCATTATTTTTGGTGTGCACATTCGTCTTTAGTGCGTATGGCAAATAAACATGGCCAGTGCCCTAAAACGGCCATGCCACAAGATCTTCGCTTGGTCTTTAGCCATATTATAGTTTGTCCTTCCTCCGAGCTTTCTCAGGTCAGGAAATTGCTTATGAGGTCATGCACTTGCCCAGGAAAGCTGCTGTTTTCTCAAACTAGGGAGCCTTTGTGTATGGTCTACAAAGTGGGCTGGGACTGTCTAGTCCCCATCCCAGTCCACATCACTGGTGCCTGAAAGCCTGCTACTGGGGCAGATATGCAAGCAGTAGTTGTCCCGGATTGGACAACTACTGACTGCATCAATGGTGCAGACCCTTACCATTGGTGGGCTTGGACTTGCTTTCAGCTCAGATTTTGGATAAGAGGAAGGCACCAGCAGCCATTCTGAAGATCTACGTTCGAGCCAAGAATCCTCTGAGGAAGAGCAGCGAGTTGAGGACCTGTGGACAACTGCTTAAGTAGGCCAGCCTCCACTCCAGCAACTGGCCCGGTGAAGACCTACTTCTCAGCATGATCTGCAAAGACCCTAGTCGGTGCTTCAGCGCTTGGACTAGGAGGACCAACTAGTAGCAATGCCTTTGACAATCCAGCTCCTCTGAGCCTTCAGAAGTGTCCCTGGACTGACCAGCTCCCTCGTGGGCTACCTAGCCAAAAACATTGCCGTTCCGTGTTCAAGCCCAGAACTTTGGTGGTCACCAGCTTGTGCCACAAGTTGCCTTCTCCACAAATTCCATCTTCCTATCTTCAAGGGAACCTGTCCTGGAGCTGCTGTATGCAAACTGCAATCATCGCTGGAACTCTCCTTCCTCCATCCCGTGATGTGTCCTGAAGAGGTCTGTATTGTCTAAACCTGCATTTCTTCATTGAAAGGGATTGCATCTTGCAGTTGCACCAGACCGGAAGAATCATCGAACCTGCAACCCCTGGGCACCTCTCACTGGAATAAAAAACAGAAAGCCGCAGTCCCAATGACCCATCGTGATCCATAGGGAAAGCATGGTCAGGGGTTAAGTAATTATAACTGTGCCAGTCTCCTCCATAGGATAACATTGGGAACAAGTCCCTTTGTCTCTGAATTCCCTCTTAATGATGTGTATTTATATAGAGTTTACACCTAAGCGCTTTACAAAGAACAAACATAATCACCCAACTGGTGTTGGTACTCATTTATCGACCTAGGAAGGATGAAAGGATAAGTTGGCCTTGCTGGGATTCAAACCTGCGACCTGCAGATATCACACAGATCGTGGCAGCAAGCAATAAACCCGCTGAGCTATCTTAACGGCCTTACTCACCTTTGGGCTTCAAACCTCGGTCAGGTATCCTGCACCTGGGTAAGCCTTGGGTCTGGAAAAGAGGAGAGCTTACCTGTCTTCTGGTAAATTGTTGTTGAACTTTTAAATAGTTTTAAAAACTATACTGAATCACCACAAGTCCATTGCATCCTGTTGGAGAGCGCATACTTGTGAACAATCTTGTGTTGGAACCTGTGACATTTGGGCACTAGGCTCGATACAACTTGGGGTTGGACTTCTAAAGTACAGGGAATTAAAGATTGTGAGTGGTTCTCATAGTTTGAACTGCATCTGCATTACTTACCTGTTTTACATAGAAAACCATTTGATGATGTATAATCGCATAGATTTATATTATAGGGTGTTGTATGATAATGCTACCTGAAAATTCATCTTTCAGAGTGTTACAAAGACCTAAATAAACAACTATTTTGATAACAGTCTGCTTGGACAGTTTTTCGAAAGTCCAACTAAGGCTTCATAAAAGCAGATCTGAGGCAGTACAAAAACTGCACACTTAAGAAATTGTAGCATACATACGGTCCTAAGAAACACTGAAATGCTGTGTATTGTAAAAATAAATGGTTTATTTAATTAAAAGTAGGCCAAGGTAAATCTTGGGTAAGTACCATAAATTAAAGTTACTAACTTTAGTGACGAAAGTACTCATGGTCCATAGGCCCTTTTCCTCCATCCTTGTGGGCGTCACCAAACATGGGGACGGAACCGGAACCTTTGGCAGCGAAACATTGAGTTTCCCCTTTAAAGTTTTACAGCGCGCAGGGGTGTGGCCTCGGGCGTGGGAATGCCACGCCGAGGCACCGCCCTTCCGGCACCTCATCCAAGTCCCCTTTTTAACACATCGGATGCTAGAAACCTGGCTATACTGAATTTAGTAGCACTTGGCAACAACAGGGGAAAGTGGGTGGGACGTATGGAGGGAAGGGGACTATGGACTAGGAGTACTCTAGTCACTACAGTGAGTAACTAATTACTCCTACTTCCCAACTCCTTTACTCTATCCTTGTGGGTGATTCCACCGAACAAGACCATAGGGTTGAGCTGTGACAACCTGCCTAATATCTAGGACGAAGCAAAAAGGTTCTTCAGAACCACCTGACCAAACTCTGCCTTGCGCCTGGAGCTGGTAGCCAGGGAATAGTGCCTACAGAAGGCCGACTGAGTGGCCCAAGTAGCTGCCTTGCTGATAACATCCCGAGAAGCATGTCTCCAAAACACGACGTTAGTGGCCTTAGCCCCGACTGCATGGACATGAATACCCCTCCTCCCCTGGGACTAGTTGGCAGTGAAAGCCTCTGAAATGGCCTGAACATCCAATGAGCGATGGAAGCTTGGAAGCCTGAGCGCCAGGAAAGCGCCCCCAAAAGTGAAAAACCATGCATCAGACCTTCCTGAAGAATTTCGTCCGATAGAGGTAAAACATGAGGACCCCCTTGAGCTCCAAGGAATGTAGTGCCTTTTAGGTCTCAGATGGCAGGTTCAGGAACACCACCAGCAGGCAGATCTCCTGATTGAGATGGAACGGAGAGACCACCTTGGGCAAGAACTTTGGGTGAGTGTACAAGATGTACTTGTCGTTGTGAAACATGGTGAAGGCTTGCACGAAGACAACACCTACAGCTCACTGACCCGCCACGCAGAGGTGAGAGCTTCTAGTACGACCGTCTTTAGCGTTACCAGCCGGAGGTCCACCCAGGACATCAGCTTCAATGGCTTGTGCTGCAAAGCCGCCAGAACCACATTGAGGTCCCAGACCACATGCAGCCTATGCACCGTCAGGAAAAGCCTAGGCAACCCCTTGAGGTGGGCCTTAACCACCGAGTTGGCGCCCAAACACATGCTCAGGGGAATTCTTGTAAGATTGGATGGCCGCCAAAAAAGTGCAGTATCCACCTCCAGCCCTGAACGAGCTAGGTGCACTGAGGCGGCCAGTACGTCATCCAGAGGACAGGTGACAAGATCCACACCTTTGTCACAAGCGCAATGGCAGAATCTAGCCCACTTACTTTCGTACTGGGTCAGAGTAGAGGGCCTCCTGGCCTGTTTAATGATGTCCAAATTCTCATCTGAAAATCGAGCATCCGAAAGCCTTAGTTGGCCAGTAACCAGGCTGGCAGTGCCAGCCTGGCCGGGTGTTATGGAGAATTCTCATTTCTGTGCTAATTCCCTTCAACCTTAGAGACCCCCCCACCCCCAGCTCTTTTGCTTGACTTCAGGACTTTTAACCCTGGAGTGGGTGAGCCCTTTTTTTCACTCTCTCATGTGTTTTGACCTGATTTGGATTGCATGTTTTCTTTGTTTTTGGAGTCTGACAAACTCCATAGGCATCTACTTTTTGTATGGTGACACAAAGCGCCTAGAGTGCAGTGTCCCACAGAAGTCCTTTGGATTTCTCACAAGGTTTAAATACCTTTTCTTGGGTCAACTACTGTCCCAAGAATAGTAAAGTGAAATTGACTTTACTTACCTTTTCTCTTTGAAGGTCCAGCACACACCATCTTATGTGGAGTGCCGAGGGGTCACTTAGTAGCCCCTTATCCTACCTACTCATGTAACATTCTTTATGTTACCATCACTACTTTAATTGGCTGGTGGCAGTGGTTTAATTCCCCTACCATTATGCTTTTCTACCGTAGGCTGAATCCTCAGCTGCAGTATAGCACCCATGGGTGACCATTTTGTCAAAATGGCCCCAGTATTCTTTTTTCGACATTTTCGGTTTGTGAGGTCTTTCTTGGGTTGTACTCTGCGCACCAAGCCAGGTTTGAGGCCTTGCCTTTGGCGGTTTTCAGTGTGTCTGGAAGGGCTGGAAGTGAGGCTGGTCCCGAAACTCCCCTGCCCATTGTCTCTAGGAATGCCTGAATGCACCCAGTCCGGATAGGCTGGCTGGCCTGTCAGTACAGCCACCCTGCTGTTTGAGTGCCCTTGCTGCATCCTCCTGAACCTTTGAATTGCCTGGTGAAGCCCTGCTGCTGTGCTGAAATTCCTTTTTCTGATCGACAAGAGAAGCTCCGTAAGGGACGACTAACCCAGAGACAAACTCCACTGGACCACTTTCCCCGAATGGCTGTACTTCTTTGCTGCTGCAGGAACCAAGTGCCAGGGTTCTAGAAAACCGTAGTAGAGTGCAATGTCTGCAATCTGGCCAGACACTCCAGGAGTCTCTCCAGGATCCTCCAGAAGCAGGATGACCCAAGCTTGAGTCCCCTCACCAGAGTGCAGGACTCAGGAGTGAAGAAAGCCCAACCGGTATCTAAAACCTGTGGTGGTGCTGTTTACTGCGTGCTGAAACCGTGAAGTGCCGCTGATCCGAAAAGAGCCCGTAGCTGCTGCCGATCTCCAAATTGCTGCCGCAGGAGGAGTCCTGATGTCCTCCCTCTTCTCCCCCACTACTGAGGCTCAGGAACCCAGGATCTGCATCGCTGTAACAGGACCAAAGTCAGCTGGATCACTCTTCTTCAAACCAGAGGTACTGTTCAGACTCGAGGTATTTATCTCAGTGCCTTGTGCTTTGCTCTTCTCATTTGAGACTTGTATTAGCTACTTTGTGTTAGAGTTGATTTCAGCTCTACCCTCCACAAGTGTAACAGCGTGTGATCCTACAAGTGATTTTTTAGCAAAACTCTCTAACTTTGTGCAAGACATTTATTATCTAGGAAGTGCCTCAGCTCCATAGACTGTTTCAATTGACTTTGGCTGTCCTGACTGCCTGCACACTCTTCTAATCCATTGACTGATATTTTCTGTCCCTCAGAGGTGATAACTTGGTTTTAAACTATTATTGCTGGGAAAGGTTTTGTCTAGACTTCATTGGAAGATTTAAGTATACTCACATGCCCCGAGAACCTGTTTAACCTTTTCCCTTCATTTAACCTTTCCTTTCTGCAAACCTCAGAATCTACAAAGAGTACTAGTGATATATACATGCCATTACTGTCCTAGTGAATGAAGTCACATCCGGGTGTAGGAAGTGTGTAAAAAGCATCTCTAAAGAGTATATACTAGCTTTGTGTTGATTCTGAACAAGCATGTTTAAAGTATATTTGATTGTTACATATACTGTCCTTTTTAAAGAATGCTTATTTAAAAACGGATGTTAAATAAATAACTATTTATAACTGAAACCTTCAGTGTGTTACTTGGCTACTTGTATTTGTGAATTTCATTGCTACAGCTCACATTTACCCCTCTTGAGATACGCCTGGCTGCTCAGTCACACTACCAACTTGCGTAGTACAGAAACAAAACAGCCTACCTTGGAAACAGAACAGCCTACCTTGGAAACAGAACAGCCTACCTTGGAAACAGAACAGCCTACCTTGGAAACAGAACAGCCTACCTTGGAAACAGAACAGCCTACCTTGGAAACAGAACAGCCTACCTTGGAAACAGAACAGCCTACCTTCCAATCATCCGTGTACATTTAATAACAACCCAAACAGGTTACCCAAATCCCTGACCCATAAGTCATCCACCTTAGCCACCACACCTCAACCCCAAACCCCAGTATACACTCTCCCAAGCCCAGTGTGCCAACACAGGCTACACAGATCTACCCCCCACACCCAGTATACAGACTTCTTCTCCAAACACTCACCTGAAAGGTGCGCTACTAAATGTGTGCTCCCTAGGTGCACACGCCATCGACGTACATGACCTCATCTATGAACACCAACTAGGCTTCTTAGCAATGACTGAAATCTGGATCCACCCAGCCTCAGGTCCCTTACTGACTCTAGCCATCCCACCAGATTACTCAATTTTCAGAACCGATTGCCAAGACGCTACAGGAGGAGGAGAAGCATTATTGCCAAAACCTCTTTATCATATCTGTTTCTCAGTATCTGAATTGTAGACGGATACGAGCTTCTAGCCCTTAAACTATCTACTGGCCCTAAAACAACTATAAACTTCCTTATAGTCTATAAAAGACACAGTTCTTCAAATCAGCCAGATATAGATATCCCCTTACTCATTACCCCTCTCCTCAAACCAAAGACAAAATGTATACCATTAGGAGACATCAACTTGGGCTTCAATGATTCCCATGATCATAAAGCCACTGCCTTCCACACTGCCCTACAAGATATGCAGTTCTCCCAAATTGTCAACGCACCCACTCATATAAAAAAGCAGAATCTTAGATTGGATATTAACCCGGAATATTAGAGTATCCCTTGAAGAGATCCTCAAAATCTCCTGGTCAGACCACTTTCTAGTGCGCTTCAATTTATCAACCACTAAAGCCCAAAAATCTCCATCGCCTCCACCCATTCCTATCTTGGTAAGAAATTCACGCAAGCTCACACCAGAAAACATGACTCCTCAAACTACTCAATGCTCAGCCCAAAATGAATTCCAATCCTGACAGCGTATCCCTTTTCTACCACTCCTGCCTCAAAACCGCGATAGACTAAGTAGCTCCACGTAAGTCTGAACTACCCAGATCTAAACGAAGCAACTCCTGGTTCAATGACGAACTTATTGAACTCGGAAGAAACAAAAAAGAGCACAAGAGCATATATATAGAAAAAACCCATCCAATGAAGCTAAAAAAAAAACTCCAGTTAAGCTTGCAAAAATACAAACGTGCAGTTATTACCCACAAAGCCAGTACCTTCAATTTACGCATCACCAATGCAGCGTCCAACAGTAAAGAACTATTCTCAATCCTTAGAATTGAAAACACCCTCTCCTCCTCCTAACCCAGTTATCGCTAGTAAGGCTTAGTGTACCACAATACAGAATGCCCTAGCCACTAAACTTAAGTCCCTCCAAGATAAAATCGTAATCAAAAGAAAACTACTGGTCCATACTACTGAGACCGCTCTGATTGTCCCGACTAATAACAAAGAAGCAGCTACCCAGTTCAGCTTCACTCCAGTCACCTAAGATCAAGTACTCCAAACTATTGCCTCCCTCGAACCTTCAAATTGCAAAGGAGACAGCTTTCCCGCCGAACTAGTTAAGGCTTGTGCTCCTACTCTAGCCCCTATTATCACCAAATTCCTAAACACATCATTCAGTACCAACTCCATTCCTTCAGACATCCAAGAAGCCTGGGTCACGCCCCTTCTGAAAAAAACCACTCTGGACCCCACTACTCCCACCAACTACAAACCCATTACCACAGTCCCCTTCGCCCTCAAAATAATTGACAAAATTGCATACACTTAAGTACAAACACACTTAGAAAACAATCACCTATTAGGTGATGGACAATCTGACTCCCCCCCCCCAACACAGTACAGAGACAGCACTACACTTCACCTAAAAAACCAGATGGATGCCATTAGAGATTCAGGGAACCTATGCATCCTTTTACTCGACCTGTCCGCTGCGTTCCATCTAGTGGACCATGACAAACTATGCCTAGCATTATCAAAAAACGTTCACTTCTCACACAACACAACAACTTACATTAAATCCTTTTTATCTGAATGTACGTCCAGAGTAGCCATTGGCGAGGAGGCGGCTGATCCCATAACAGTTCCCATTGGTGTACCACAAGGATCGTGCCTTTCCCACACTATCTATAAGGCTTATACGAAACTTCTTTTTGCTGCATTAGATGCTATGGGAGGAATCTATACGAATTTCGCGGAAGATACACAGATACCCATCCCAATCACTGGTAACAAAGAACAGGACACTGCTCACATAAATAAAATCTACTCTCTCATCCAAAATTGGAGCAAAACAAACAGCCTTTGTCTCAAAGGCTAAAAGACCAAGATCCTCATCGTAGTTTCCACAGCCCGACTAAAAAAGCTAAATCAGGACTTTACCTTTATCGTCATAGATGGTACTCCCATCTCTAACCAAGTCAAAACCCTAGGGGTATACCTAGACTCAAGCCTCACCATGAGCAAACATATCAACTCTCTCGCCTCTTCCACCGCCTACACATCTAAACTCATTGCCCTTATTGCCCTTAGTCGACAATTTCTCGCCTCACAGAACTGTATCACATTAGCAAGAGCCGATTATTCGGTCCAAGTTAGACTATTTCAATATACTCTTGCTAGGCACCACTAAAATAAAATGTTAAATATTGCAATATAAAGCATTAAGAGCAGCACTTGGAATTAAAAAAAAGGGATCACATATCACAGACCAGGACAGAGGTTCACTGGTTACCTATACAAGCCAAAATACTACACAAAACACTTACCACCACTCAAATGCATCACCCAAAAAACCCCTACCAACATCAACTAATGTCTCACTCGAAAAAATATCAACCAGATCTCTCAGATCTAACTCTAGTACTCACTTACTCATCCCCCCCACCCCCGTATTCAAAAATACAAGCCCAGGTGGGTCCAGCTTCTCTGGAGCAGCTCCCAGAATCTGGAACTCACTCCTCTCCAACATAAGCAATGAGCCTTCCCACACCCGCTTTAAGAAACTACTGAAAAAACCTGGCTATTCAACAAATTCTAACCTGTCTCTCAAGCCTTGTCTACAATCATATGTTCCTGAAAATTATCTGCAAGTCTACAGTGTTGTCAACCGATTTCGTTTTCTAACCACTATGCCATTGTCCTTTTTTCTAACTTGAAAGCTTTTGGCCTATAACCAGAAAAGCATTATTGTAATCTTGTAACCTATGCCGTGACACCCCTGGGTTTGGGCGTGTAATCAAATGCAAAAAAAAAAAAGGGGGGTTAACAAGGAGTCTGTGTCTAACTCCTGCTCGTAGGTGTTGAACCCCAAGCAGCTCAATGGGTCCGATTCTGCATTGCTGTCCCTGGGAAAGTGGACAACTGAAATCCAAATTCGCTCCTTTCAGGGCCCATTCCCAGATAGCTACTGCCTCCATGCAGAGGAAGGGGGAAGGAAGTGGGGGGTTTGGGAGAGGGAACTGGTGCCACCCTGCTTGTTCAGGTAGAACAATGTAGTTGATTTGTCCATCCTGACCAGACCAGTCCCTGATGAGAGCCACCAAAAAGGCCTTGAGGGCCAGGCCTACTGCCCTTAGTTCAGGAAAATTGATGTGAAGAAGCGCTTCTGCCCTGGACCATGCACCATGGATCGTGTAGCCCTCCAGAGTAGCCCCCCACCCACCCCAGCCCAAAATAGAGGAGTCCATTGTCACCACCACGGTAGGCTCTGGTCAGAGGAAGGGGGCACCAACTGAAACATTGTCGTCCATCAGCCACCAAAGAAGATCGGAAAGGAGGAGCGGGGTTATTGGAATCCTGTCCGACTGAGACCACGTCTTCTGATCACAATTGGCCGTCAGGTGGAGCTGGAGGCGCCTCAACTTGAGGCAAGCATGCTGCACAGTGAACATGCACAAGGCCATAAGCCCCAGAAGGTGCTGGAACCACCATGCTGAGGTGGTCAAGTTGGCCAGAAAATGCCCAATCGCATTGCAAAGGGAAAGGAGCCTCTTGGGCGTGGGGAACATAGGGGGGGGTTAGCTGCGACTTCCTCTGGTTGAGGGAGAATCCGAGCTGATGAATATCCACCAATCTCTTGCAGGAGTGCATCACCCCCTCGGGTGACCCTGACCTCACCAGCCACTCGCCCAGATAGGGATATAGGAGATGGCGCTCCAGGACGTAGGACACTGATAGATGGGCACATGAAGATATGCATCCTAGAGGTCTAGGGAACACATCCAGTCCCATGCACACAGATACTCTGCTATGTGTCTGTGTAATTTTGAAGCGTTTTAGCGGTAAAGACAGATTGAGAAGAGACAGGTCCAGGACTACCCTCAGGTCAGCCTGGTTGATGTTGCGTAACGCAAAATCCTGGAGTAGAAACCGAAGCCCCTGACTGATTAAATACCAGGTTCCACCACCTGCATCTCCAAGAACAAAAGGGCCTCTCGTAAAAGAGCCAGAGACCCAATCTGATGAAGAGGAGGAGAGGATGGTAGAGGAAAAGGAAGAGGAAGACTGAAGCCTGTAGAGACCAAGGGTACTTGAAAAGATGCTTCCAGCAGTCCTGGAAAAGAGCCAACCGGTCCCCCACTGGAGAGCTGTGTTCCCCGAACTAAACGTCAGTTTCTTGGTATCAGAGGTGGGGGAAGTGGAGGGGGAGCAGGAAAGCTCATGCAAAGTCCTCCGCTGCTTCCTCCGGTTATTGCTGGGCGACTTGCCATGCCTCAGCGTACCACGGTACCAGAACCCCTTGAAGTGTGAAAGCGCAGGGTTTGAATTCGGTCCTGATATGATAGGTTATTTATAACGCGCTTAATACCCAGAGGTTTCTAAGCACGGACCCGGGGATCGAACCTGTGGTGCTCCGTCTTGCTTCCAAGGTGAGCATGTTGCCCCTGAGCTATCCTGCCCCGAGACTGAGGGAAGGATTTCTGGCCAGGCTTTGTCAGGATGGCCATTGAATTGGGGGTTTGAATGGAGGTTTTCATCTTTGTCAACTCGTCATCAGTTGATGAATGAAAGGGGTGCACGCTCTCAAAGGGTAGATCTAGGATCTGCTCTGGTTCGTCAGATGAAAACTTAATGGCACACATCCACGCCGCCCTTCTCATCAACACCCAGCCCTCTGCCGGCTGTGTCAATGTGGGAGACATAAGACTCCATGAGGTCCTGCGCAACGGCCCGGGCATCCGTCGTAGGCTTGCCTCTCCAAAAGGAGATCAGGAAGAAACTCCCCAAGCTCTTGCCACAGCTTCTGGTTAGCTGCGGCAAAAAGGGCATTGGCTTGCCGCAGATGCAGTCCTGAAATGGCATAACAGCGTTTAACCAAATACTCAAGGACCTTGTGCTCCTTGGAAAGACAACTGGAAGCGGCTCCCATGGAGGAAGACGAAGACTATGGTTTAGAATATAGTGAGGCCGCAGCCACCACTGAAGAATGTGGCTGCAGGTGGGAGGCCAGGAGGATTAGCTCCCCGTCTGTCAGCCTGAACCTGCTGTTCAAATTCTTGTTCATCTGGGCATTGGCCCTGGGTTTCTCCCAGACCTTTCTCGTCACCTGCAGGACATCCTTCTGAAGAGGGATGCCAGACCGGGTTGTGGTGCGCTTACCCAAGAACTCTGCTAGCACTCCCATCTCCTGGGGGCTTCCTCGGGGCAGAGGAACTCGCAAGAACTCCACCAGGCCCTGAAGGCAGTCATGAAAGCCCTGAACGGAAGGCAAGGGTTTATCGTCCTGGGCGTCATCACAGTCATCGCCCGCCCGCTCCCCTCAAATCCCTTTTTTACAAGCCGCGGAACACAGGTGCCGGCAGAAGTGCACCATCCCCCCCCGCACCATCCCCCCCTAGGTCCTGAGCCAGAAAGAAAGGTCCAACGGCTGTTGAGAGGCAGCCTTTGGTGATATAGGTGGATGGGTAGGAACAGCCGGTGGGGTTTGGACCGGTGGAGGAACGTCACTGGCACGGGTAGCGCTGGAGGAGTCCGAGTACCTAGAGGCAGGATCACCTTCACAAGCCCCATCATCGGAGGGCAACGCATAAGGAGGATGAATTGCTCGAAGAAGCGGTCCTCACTAGCTGCCAGATTCCTAGGGGCCTAGCACTCCAAAACACTGGGCTTCCACACTTGGACAAAACACAGAGGAGCTTGAGGCGTGTAACCATAAGGCTGCAAAGGATAAATGTAACCCTGTGGAGACCAGAAGCCTGTACCATAAGATCCACTGCTGCTTCCAGAGTAAAAGCGACTGGAACCCTCTTGCAAGGCCCATACAATTGGCAACATTACGGGCTGGCCCTGAGTCGAATCCAAGATGGCCACCGGCTGAGAAGACTCCGCCACGTGCCTTGCCGCCACTTTGTTGCCTTACGCCATACCCTGGGCAGGAGGGCACGAAGACCCAGAGCCACGAGTGGGCTCTGACACGGTAGGATACAGATTGGGTTTTTCACCCGAAACAGCGTTGACCTCAGATCACTCCGGAAGCCGCTGGACCCTCGGCTGTCTGGCCGGTATTCTTCACACTTTGACTCACTACCTTGGAGCGGGCTCCGGTAGGCTGAGCTCCCTCGCCACCCTGAGCCAAAAGTCATGCTGGATCGTGCCGAGGACGGACTCTTGGAGGTGGCACCAGACAATCCTGTACCCTTTGCGGTCGAAGAGGAGGACGAACATAATTTCCCTTCCGAGGATAGCCAGGTAGGGCCCCCGGGATGCTCGGCTTGGGAGCCGGAAGCCTTCGAGGAGACGGGCCTGCTAGAAACTGAATCCGAGGAACCCTTACCAGAAGAAATCCCTGGGAAAGAAACGCCATACTAAGGAGCCGTGCTGAACAGAGGGCCTTCCTTGTCTTGATGAGAGGTCCTGGTGACTAAGTCTTTAAGGTACGCCGGAGAAGTGTGGAAGATTTCACTCCAAAGCGATTCTTCAACGCCCTGTGATCGATACAAGCAGCGCACGCGTCCCAGCAGTGGTCCGAGGCCAGGAATGAGCGGTTGTACGAAGCACGCCTTGTGAAGCCGCCCGGAGCCGACATGCGCCAGGGAAGGTGAGGTACCAAAGGGTGGTAAATAGATTGAGAAAACTGAGGTGAGGTGCCGGAGTGCGGGGCCTCAGTGGTGGGTTCCCACGCACAAGGCCGCGCCCCCACGCTCTGTACTAAATATTAAGGGGAGGCTCAATTTTTCGCTGCCGGTTCCAATACCGTTGCCATGGTGCGAGGCGCCCACAAGGATGGAGGAAAGGGGGCGGGACGTATGAGTACATATCATATAAACAATTATAAAAAACCAACTCAATACTTATGGACCACAAACCAAAGTATAGCCTTATTTAGATTACAGTAAGCAGTCAAGGAGAGTCAAACCTATAACATTCAGAATGGCATTAAGCTATTCTTGGGCCGTAAAACCAGGTTAGGTATGCTTTCTGAATACACTCAATATGTTAAGGGCAGTAGACCTTATTGGTCCCAATATACAGTGTAATTCAGTTATATACACACTTAATTAGGCCAACGCTGTTACATGTCTATCTCGCAACATGTACACGATTCTTCTGTCAAGAATGGATACAGTTTCACACCAATGTAACTTTTTAGACCACAGTTCAGAGGGAGTAACTTAACGGGTATACTACCTAGAGGCCTAATTGTCTCAAGGATAAGTCAAGGTACAATAAACTATTTTAGAAGTGCCCAGATGCAATTCAGGGAAAACACAACCCAACAGGTGAGTATTTTACCATGTGCTCTTCTAACCACACACAGAATCGGGCAAGTAATATCATTGAATGAACACAG